>NW_017728951.1:3181169-3203066 GCF_001723895.1 Crocodylus porosus | reverse complement strand
TAGTCCACCAGTTCTAATCCTGGTTTTGGCAACTTTCACTCCCTACACTTTAACTCTCTCTCTCACCTTAACCTTCCCCCACATATCCCAGGTACCCCAAGCACACACATACATACCGTACCATCCAAGTTAGGAACTTACTTATGTGTAGGTGGGTTGTATGTGTGTGAAGTGGTGAGTGTGTATGTGTGTGTGTGTGTGTATGTATCATTGTGTGCATGATATACAAATTAGTGATCTGTGTATGTGTACTGAGTGTGCGGGTATTGACAATTGATTTTTGTCTAATTTAGTGTGTATGTGCTTGAATTGGTGACAGGTATGCATGTGCCTAGGCTGGTTTGGATGTGTATGTGCCTGAGCTGGTAAGATGTGTGTGTATGTGTGTGTATGCACCTAATTGATTTGTGTGTTTGTATATGTGCAATTGTGTCACACCCTCCTGTGTAACGGTGCAGAGAGTGAGATCCTGAGAGCTGGCCTGACCCCATAGGGCAACAGCTGGACTTTTTGAGGGTCTCTTGGTTGAATTTATTGAAGGGTTTTTGGATGAAGTCTTCTCAGAAGTCTTGTCTGCTTTCTTAAAGAAAGTGTCCAAGGAAGCTTGATCAGATGTTCTCTGGGAAGATGGGTGACACAGCAAAGTTGTTCACTGGTGTGGTGTGGTATCAGATCATGTGTTGCAAAGTCAAAACTGATGTCAGAAAGTCAAAACAGGGTGTCAATTTATAAACATCGTAAGTGCCATTCATTGTAATTCAAAATATCTTAAGTTGAGGACTACCTGTATTTTATTATAATGCTGAAGTCACAGTCCTTTGATTCTTTGGCTGTTCACATTGTGGTCCTGAAGGCTGTTCTAAACTGTTCTGCCTACTAAAAAAACTTCATATGGGGATTACAGCTCATCTACCTGACCCTTTCTTATTTTGCTTTATGCAAATTATAGCATTTACATGATTTGCTTTTTCCTTGCTGCCTTATTGCTTGTGCGTATGCTCTGTCAAAAGAGACCTTTCACTTGAATATGCTGCTCTTGGCCCATCAGCAGCACCATTCTTGCTCAACTATGATAACTGGAATATGTTTCTGAGATGCCTTTCTTGCAAAAAAGGTTTGTGTTTTTTTGGACTACCATACTTATGCAAAATCCCACTGACATTAATGGAAATCAGTGTAGGCCTAAGAGGCTGCAAGCATAGATTCCTTTACAACAGGCATATTTAGCTTTATTATATTGTAACTTGCACTGCTTATTTGAAAATTGCCCCATATGTGCATTATTCTGTGTCAAGGTACACCAATACATTGGTTCTGTACCTTATCAGCACTGATAAAAGGAAAATTGACGTTATCAGCAATAGGCTTTTTTTTGGCTGATGTGGTTGATAATGTCACAAATAAATGCTGTGTGGATGCACAGCACATAGGCCACCAAGAACGCAGCCCAGCAATGGGGAGAGTGGCGTTCAGCTGGTAAGTCTGTTGGGGGAAGGTGTGTGTGGGGCAGACAGAGGCCATGTGGTGAGGGAGTTGGAATTATGCTGGAGCTGGGGCAAGTGCTGCACAGCTGGGGTGGGGCAGTGTGTGCGATGGAGCCACAGCTCATCCTGGGGATGGAGTGGGGGGCAGCTCCTGCTTCTGCCTGTACTGCAGGAGGGCATGGGGGGCATGTGCTCCTCCAAACTGTGCATGGGCTAAGGGTGGGTTGCCACTGTGAGCTGGGCTTCTCTTGGTGGGGGAGGGGGCAGGCAGGTTACATGTGGAGCTATAGCTACTTCAAAATTCACAGTAGCATTCCTCCCAGTGGTGCTTCTACCTGCCCCGAGTGCAGCCCAGCTTCACCAGAAAGAGCCTGGCACCACCTGCAGTGGCAGCCTGCTTTTGCCCTGTGCACAGATCTGGGGGGCACATGCCCCCCGTGCCCTCCTAGGTTATGTGCAGCAGTGGAAGCCACCACCCCTGGCAGCTCCATCCCACACCCTGTCCTATCTCATCTGGGCAGCACCTAACACAGCCCCAGCCCCAGCCCCAGTCCCACTCCCACTCCCTCCCTAACTGTAGGGACCTTGATCTGCCCCCCCATGCCTCTTTCCTCCCCCTTGCCCCTTTCCCCGCAACAGACTTACCAGACAGATGCTGCTCTTGAAGGTGCCGGGCCGCATATTGGCAAACAGATCAGTATTGGCTGATATGGCTCATTAAAAATTGGCCATCATTATCAGGCAAAAAAATCTCTATCAGTGCACCCCTAATTCTGTGCCTTACCACTTTTTCTTTTTTGCTTTAAGGAATTTTAATATTATTTGATTAAGAAGAGGGACCTGATATGTATACAAGCTGTAAGCTGCCTCATATGTAAGAATTTCCTAAAAAATTATATTGAAAAACCTTTGTTAAAAGCTCTTGAACATTAAAAATGAGAGATTTGTTTCAGCCCTAATTTTCTTCTCTTGTATGACTGAAAAATTACAATATTTGATCTACTCAAAACAGAAGACAGTTTAAGGCTTATTACAGGCTCATCTGTCCAAAACCAATACTGTAATCCCAGCACAAACTGGACCAAGATGTAGGATAGAAGCAGCTTTAATTACACTGAAGGATAATCTCCAGCTTCTGATGGATGAATGGAGCTATCCACACTCATCTTTTTGCAGCATTCAACACTGATGTCCAATAGATATTGCTGATAAAACATACATTTATGTTTCAAGGCTTTTGTCTTTTCTGACAAGGGTTCACATAAGTAGTAGTGATGGAAAATTGAATTTCTGCCCCTAGCCTGAACATAGAATCCTGCAAGGTTAAATTTTTTTAGACCTATTCAACATCCACATGCAGCCATTAGAACAGGAGAGAGAACATGATACATGGGTACCTACTGAATATGCTATTGCATAGTTTTGATGGAAACTGTGATTTGGGTGGACTTGGTGAAAAATGATGGGCTCCTTGATGTTGGTGTGCTTGCTGCTGTTGCAAAAAAATCTTACTGAAAATAAAAAGTTGGCTCCCCAGAAAGAGAGAACTGTTTTCATGGTGCTTCAGCCCAGCCATGCAGCCCACTGAGAGGTAAGGAGCAGGGGGCTGTGGCATGAAGGGCTGCCAGAAAGATTGCTGCCACCTCTGTCTCTCACTGCTGATGGGCTGAGAGTGTGGTCCTGCCCCTCTCCACCAATTGGCAGAGAGGTGAGGTGACATGGCAGACAACCCTCACAAACTCACAACCAGCAGTGAGAGGCAGGGTCATCAGGTCCCATTGGCCAATCAGAGGTGTGGTAGGGGGCCTGCTGTGCTCAGCCTATGAAAGTGGCAGCTGGCCCTGGGATCTGCCTGCAAAACTGGCCATTCGCCTCCCTGAATTACGTAGATCTCTAATGATACAGACTGAAATGCCTGCAGTAATCCATCTCTTGACCACAATTGTACAGCCACCAAGATAGCTTACTGCTTGGAGGAGTTCAGCTCATGCATGAAGAACAGCTTCTTGAAGCTGAACATGATATGAGTGAGACAGGTTAGCCAGTGCAAATGAAACCCCTTAGAGTTTGCAGTTACAGTGTCATCTTCTGGGTTGAAGGTACATACATACAAGTGATGAATTTAGACATTATTTGAGGTGTGCTCCTTGGTTCCTTGCTGAGGCATCTTCAAAGATGTTTTTAACTTTCTTGCATGGAGAGAAGATTCCATCCTAGCAGACAATGATCTGGACTGAGTTATTTATTCCTTTATCACCCATTGGCTTGAGTTCAGTAAAGGAATATTCCTGGGCAAGAAGCAATCAGTCCATAAGAAACCAGCAGTGTAAAATATTGCAGCAAGGCATTTTAGAAACACAGGCTACCCTGTGTGTCTGTGCTGGTTTGCTATAGAATACTGATTATTATCCAAGGTCTTGATCCTGATCTGTAATATTGTCTGAACCTGGCCACTAAATATCCAAAAAAAATTTTGCCTCAAAGCTCCAAAATGAAGGCAGTGCTCAACAACTTCCCTCCTAAGATACAGTGGAACTGTCAACAAAAAGGAGACGGTATCTCCATGCAGGAACAGAGCTTTCTTGAGGGCAGATTGTGGACAGGACTCCTGTAGGAGCTAACCACCTTTTCTGCTACCCTTGTAAAGGGCATTTCTTATAGCTTTGCTTTTCTGGTATGAACATATAGTCGTGGAGATGGATGGATAGACAGAGGCATACATACATAAAATTCCCTTACCATTCCTGTTCAAAACCCCACTCTCCTATACACCTACAATCCTTCCCACTCTTTCTTCTGGACTCTCTCTCTCTGCCTTCATTTCCTGAGAAAAACCAATTTTAGAAGATGCTAAGTTGCTTATACGTTATGGACGTAGAGGCAGGAAAAAAGCCTGTAGAAGTGATAAGCTACAGCAATAAGGTATTTTTATAGGGGTGTATGCTCATACTATCTCTATATACTGTATCAGCTAAAGTAACAGCTAAATAGAACACCCATAAGAAAATGTATATATGGACTATTGTTTAGATATTGGAAGAAAACATGTTTTGATATTTGGTTACAAAAAGTATGATGTTCAGGGACTGGAATAATTCCTAGAGGACACAATTCATATATAGTACATCATCCAAGGACAGTCAGCTTTAGGAACCACTTTAATTTTCCAATGAGCTTCACAGTTAATATTTATTGTACAGACAAAAGAAACCTTAAATGCATCTGGTGAATATTTATATCAGAAATGCAAGGATTTTTAATATGTGCAAGTATATAAAACCATGCATATGAAAGGATAGAATGACAATCTACAAGTCTAACAATGCAGATATTTTAGCTGTAAATTCTAATTAAAATGGAATGTAGCTTATAAGTATTACAGTCATTGCTCATTTTTATGCAGGTGGAGTAGGATCTAAATCAATATTTTATAGCAGTGTTCACTAAAATGCTTACTGTAAAATTAGTGGACATATGCTTACCTGGTACTTCAGGGTACTGTCTATAATGTAATGCTACAGCTGAATGTGATATAATGCAACCTTTTTCTGGTGTTATAAAATATACAGATTACAAATACTGTAGCATAGAAAAAGCTACTCTTTAGTTGTGTTTGTTATATATTCATTTTTGAAAGATAAAATCAGGAAAATTAATATTGCCATCTAATTCAGAAACACTTCCAGTCTTTAGAGCTGCTGTATTCACAAAGTGAAACATGACACTGGAATTCAAGTGGACTGTTTGCATCTTTTGGCTGTTTTTTCTCTTCCAAGTGAATCATGGTAACACTGACATTCTCCTTTGGCTATTCTCTTTCCAGTTTTAGTTCAGTGAGTTCAACTGTTGTGACACTATTTAGCTTGGTTAATACAGACAACTAAAGCAACAAGCTGTATAATATTTCAATTATGCTTTGTGGTCCAGAACTTTGGTTATGCCTGAGGAGAGCATCTCAGGAAAAGAGGTTCAAAGATGTATTTGCATTAACGCAATATTGCATCAATAGGCGGTTTCCCTTAGCAAAAAGGCGGGGGTCAAATATGGGCATTTTTAGGGCATTTTTACATGTGTTGGGATGTGGTGCTGGGTGCATTTAATTAGCCTGGCTAATTAAAAGCACCCAGGAGTCGTGTGCAGCATTGCCATGCATCCCTGTGCTGAAAAAAAGGCAGTGGTATGCTTTGAACTAAAGTTCATTGGATGTGTTTTATTTCAAAGCGCCCCACTGCCATTTTGTCAGTACGGAGATGCATGGTGATGCTGATGCATGTGATTCCAGAGCACATCAATTTCCATGCTCCAGCAGACACAATTAATTGAGTCTGCTCCAATGCTGTGGATTTCCAGCATGTCAGAGCAGGCTCCTTGTATGTATGTGCATGTATATAACAAAGACATTTAGCTCTATTATACTGTATGCACCCTAACAGTAATTCCTTTTCTCTAGGTTAAAATCGGAGAACATTGGTTAAGTAGAAGTTCTTTTATCAGTTCTGCCCCACTGGAGATTCTTTTACAAAGGATTAGCAATCAGTCAGGAGTATCAGCTTCAGGGCTGCTTTGCAATGGTGATAGAGCATAAACTGGTTGCTTTAGCATTCCAATCTTTATTAAATAAATTATTTGGATGACATCCCTGAATCTTTGGTCACTCAAGAAATCATATTCATTCTAATGGTGCTAATGCTTGTGGCTCAAGGAATAAGAAATGGAAGTTCAAATTGTTTGATTTTAACCTGTTCTAGGCCTTGAAAACAATATTTCAGCTCCTTCAGTGTCCTAGATTATTTATTGTATTGTTTCTGGGATGCTTATAAATTACCATATATTTTCTTGTTCTTTCTCCAGTGTTTTAAATCTTTCACTGTTACATCTGCCATGCGACTTCTCTCTCTTTAAAATTCTGTAGAGTTGCTTACCTTCTTTGGGTTAGTCTTCCATCACTGACTCTTCCTTCAGCCTTAGCAATAGGGGTTGCTGAGGGAGAAAGGCTATGGGAATGTTCTAGATAGAGATTTGAGTACTCAACAGTGACTTCAGGGTGTAATAATGCAAACTGAGCAGGCATAATACAACTCAATTTAGAAGCAGGGGGAAATGAAAATGAGCTGGAGGGATGTCCAGAAAGCTGGGATTTGGGGGCTAAACACAATACAAGAGTAATGAATGTAGATAGGCATGGAAACAATTCTTTCCAATATAAGAAACCCACAGAGAAAATGTCTTTTATCCTGGAAAATAAGACTTTACTGAAGTTTGGCAGCAACATACAGTACTTATAAATATGATATGCTGTGCTTTGATTTCTTGTACATACATTACATGAATCAAGAGTGCTGGCAAAGGAGGACAGCATTTCTGAAACACTCATGTTATTGAAAAAAGAAAAGAAAAAGGATAAAACTTCTTAATGCTCACCTTTACTTCATTTATCCCTGTTTAGCATTATTTATAATGTAAGTGCTAGTAACTGTGCAAGTGCTAGTAACCGTGGCTCATTATAGAAAGCTACTAGCCAGGGCAAAAATCTAAAATAAGAAAAGTGGAAACAGATATGAATATGGTGCAAATATGAGATGTGGAATTAAGTTTTGTGTGGATTAGAAAGTCTTATTTGGAAAACAAAGGCGCTGCTGGAAACCCACAGAACTGCTGCACCAGTTTTAATAGGTAACCAAGATTTAACAAAATCCCTTTAAATGATCTGTTACTAATAAAAATCAAAGATGAAGAAAAGAAATATTATGTACTTCAGAGCAGTTATTTTAAAATGGAGTAGCCAATGGAGTCGGGTGGAGTAGCCAAAAATCTTAACAAGAAAAGATTTGCAAACACCAGGATCAAAGCAATCAAAATATAGCTCATATAGCAGAGTCAAAGTAGCTTGAAAGAAGCAGTGTTTGGCAGGGGGGAGGGGGAGGAAAAACTGACTTCTCAACAGAGATAAGCTGAGAAAAATGCATGGGAAATTATAGTTCTGCTATGTAGTGAGGCCTCAATTTGGCTTTCAGTTGAATGCATGCATATATACCTTCTTGTTTAGTGTTTTCTTAAAATGAAATTCATCTCTTAATACAAAGGCTAAGGACAGACATTCAAAAAGCCCAAGCCTGAATAGATTAAATCTTTGCGGTTTAGTCTAACCTGCAGAGATTGAACCAGTTTGCAAGTAGATAGACGTTCCCTTTTCATTCAAGAAATGCAGTCACATGCCTGCAGTGGCTCAGGCCAGAAGCCCAGGGGCTAGGGCAGCCCTTCCCTTCCACAGGGAAGCTGAGCTGATGTGGGGGGGCATGGCCAGGCCTCAGCAGGTCTGAGTAAACCTGAGGAGAGGTTTAAACCCGAGCCTTGGCCTGCAGGATTCAGAGGGTGGGGGAAGAGGGAGTATGGCCAGACTGCTGCGGCAGGGGAGGAGGATAGAGTTCTGCCTGCCTCAGCATCTCCCTGACAGCTGGGAGCAATCCCAGTACATAGCACTGCCAAGCCCTAGAGGGGAACTCTTCCCCCTCCTCCATCTCTCCCACTGCTGCAGGTGGGGAGGGGGCCTCTGTTCGGTGCTGCTGGGCTCTTCCCTGCTGCTGGCATGGGGTGGAGAGGAGGGCTCTGTGAGGCTGCCCAGCCCCAGAGGGGGACTCTTCCCCCTGTTTTTAACCCCACAGCACAGCAGGGAAGGGGGCTCTGTTCAGTTCTGGGAGGGGACTCTTCCCCGCTTCTCCTCTGCCCCCCACCCCCTGGCACCATGGTGTGGGGAGGAGGGGCTCTGTGCAGTGCTGCCCGACCAAGCCCAGCCAGGCTACAGGGAGTTGCTGTAACTGAGCTGTAGCTTCCAGGGTGGCCCTGCCGCCATGGCCTGGGCTGGCCTCGCTCAGCTCCAGTCGAGGCAGCTGCACAGTGCGTCTGGGCCAGGCTGTAGGGCTGAGGCCACCCCTAGCAGATGCAGCTCAGTGACGAGGATGCTGAGCCCTGTCAGCAGCCTGGCTCAGCCCAGCAGGGGGCTAGCTGGTTCAGCCTGGAGGTGCTGGTGGGCCTGGTAGCTGCCCACCACAGGGGCTGGTTGTGGACCCAAGAGCCTCCACAACACCTCTAAGCCAGCCCGGCTAGCCCACTGCCCAGCCACCCCTGGCAGCTGCAGCTCAGTTACAGCCACTCCCTGTGCCCCAGCTGGGCCAGGCTGGACTGGGCAATGCTGCACAGAGCCCCTACTCCTTGCCCTATGGTGGCAGGGGCCAGGGGGAGGAGGAGGAGGAGAGGGAAGAGTACCCCCCCAGCACTGAACAGAGCCCCCCTCATTGCTCTGTGGGGGGGGGGGCAGAAGCAGGAGGAAAAGTCCCCCTCTGAGGCTGGGCAGCCTTGCATACAGCCCTCTTCCCCACTCCATGGTGATGGGGGAGGAGCAGAGGGAAGAGTCCCCCTGTAGGGCTGAGCAGCCTTGCAGAGCCCCCCTCCCCACCCCATGGTGGTGGTGGGGAGTGGGAGGAGGAGGAGTCCCCCTTCAGCATTGCACATAGCCCACCCCCTATGTCCTGGGGGGAAGAGTCCCTGGTAGCATGGAGCAGAGCCCCAGCACGGCCTCTTTAAGGTGAAAGGGGCAGGGAGAAGCATTAATTCCTCCCTCTGTTCCTTCTGCTCTGCATCCAGGGTCTACCAACCCCATGGACCACTACCGCAGCCCCCTTCCCTCTTCTCCCTGGCAAATGAGCAGATCCTGGCTGGGGTGGGGAAGGAGGGGAAAAAGGGAAGAATTAACCTCCTCCCTGCCCACTTTGCCTTAACGGGGTCACCCCAGCTGGTGTCTCACCACAGTGTGTCCCTGCTCAGGATAGAGAGCAGAGGGGTGGGACTGGTCCTGCTCTCTGGAGCAGAGAGCACAGCCTAGCCCAGAGAACATGCTAGGATCCTGGAGGACTCTGGTTTGACTTAAACCAGGAAGGTGTCTGGGACAGAAGTTGAATAAACTGGTCTGACCCAAATCAGTTAAGTCTGATACTACATTCAACTAAGTTTATCTCAAACTGGTTTTGACCATTTTGAAATTGGTTTATGTGCACTGAATGTCTGTTCTGTTACAGGTTTAAACCAGTTTCTGATCACTTAAACTGGTTTATATATAATATTTGTCTTTAGCCAAAGCCAGCAAAAGTCCTTTTAGATTTTTAAGTCAGATATCAGCCTTGCGCTGGCCTTCAGAATAAAAGTGAATTATAGACTGTGCATAGGTAATAAATCTTGTCATCACTTGCTTATGATGGTGGTGTATTTAAAACTATCAGTTGCATGTAGAAGACCCTCAAATTTCCTTGTATGTCTGGGTTATAAAGCACATCTATATATGAGCACAAAAAAAGCAAATGGCACATAAAGACTTTACCTGTAGAAGATTAAATGGTGTGTGTGTACACACATACACACAATTAGATGCTCTGTGTTCATGTGTGTATTTATATGTACAGAGCATCTAATTGTGTGTATATATGTACACACACACACGAACAGAGCATTTTATTTTTATTTTCTGCAGGCAGATTATATGTAACTTCTAGGTATTGGGTGCTAAAGTGTGTACTCTAAAATGTATTTAAAGTTTCACTGGGAAGTAAGAGATGTTGTTTCCATTCAGATCCATCCATAATTTTTTCACAATGCCATGACAAATGTAATTTTAATTTACAGAAAATAAAAAGTCATAATATCAAACATTGACTAGTTTCTTTTCAACACCAGCAAATTTCCTGTTGAAAAAAATGAATTGGTGTTGGAAGCAAATAATATTATAAATCAGATTATAGTTCCATTATAATAATGAAAGTAAAACAATTTTTCTATATGCTAAAGATATTCATGCAGTTGCATTATTGCAGCATTTCTTAAATTGATGATATTTATCAGTTGGGAAAACAAATTGCCAGATACAGAAGAAAATAATTAACAGTGAGAAAAGAGAAATAGCAATATCACAGTAGTCAAGTAAAGCTATGCCTTAACAGAAATATTGATGTTCTTTCTGAGAAGTGTCAAGGAGAAATGGAAAGATAGTAGGGCAATTTCCTTTACAGTTATAACTACAAAATATCTTTAAACTCTTACCCAGGATGTAATTCTGTTTCCAGCAGACTGGTTTGTCTTTGTTTTCTCTGATAGAAAAAAGAAAAATTGGTTACAAGGGAATTTTTCTTTTTGAAATCTTAAAAATTATTTGTCTTTCTGAAAACTGAGTGCCATCTTTTCTCTGCTTCATCTAATGTGAAAACGTGGGGAAACAGAACTCGCAAGTATAAGGAACATTATGGCAAAACCAAGCACCTGTTACACTTACTTAAGGAAACCTTCAGGATTTGTATTATAATTCCTTTTTTCAGCTGCTAATAACATGGCTCATACATTGTTTCTGGGTAAAACTGAATTTGTATTTTCTCAGATCAAGAGAATTTTTTTTTATTTTTCTAGCTAGGAAAGAACACAAAATAAATTACTAGAGAAAGAAGTACCCATCTGGGAACTGCCTAATTCATAATTATCTAGACATGCAGCCATATCTGATAAATTTAAGAATCTAGAAAAGCAACCAAACTAGGATGAATGCACTTCCATCTTTGTCAATACTTCAGCTACATCTAAACCACATCTAATGTAGTTACTTTTACTTTTATTAGCTGGCTTCTAAGCAGCAGTGAAGACATGGCAGTGTGAACTTTGTTATAAATTGATGGTCTGAATAATTAGGTGGGATACCAGATGAGCTCATATATCCTCCACCGAAGTGTGTGCTCTTATGGCTTCACACCTGTTGATCCCTAAACTTTTTTGATTAAACATAGCTTGTTTGTCTATACTTTTGCTATAGTTCCATTTTCTGATTCCAGTGGGGAAATAGGTGGAAAGTTAGAATACTACCCAGTCCTATATGGTTATGAAAGTGTGCAGAAAGAACTATTATATACATTCCATTCCCCTTTATGTTCTCTCCAGGTTGCTACTCTTGATAAAAGAGGTATACAGGCTCCTTGGAGACAAAAGAGCAAGGGGCAAGTGAGGGGCACAGCTAAGGTTCTGTCCTATTATCATGGGTGGCTGGTACCACCTTAGTGGGGGCATGTGCCCCCCCAGAAACCAGTCAGCAACTGGGAGGAGAGGGTCTCCTTACAGCCAGTCTTACTGACCAAAGGGGTTCCCCTGCAGCCAATCTCACTGACCAGGAGGCAGGGTCCCCCTGTGGCTGATTGCACCGATCAGGAAGTGGCTGCGGCACGCCCAGAAGTGGCTGAGGAGCTTTGTCTGGTGCTCCTACTCCCTGGTCAGTGCTCACGGGGGGATGGCACTGGGTCTCCCACCTGATCCCCCTGTCCATTGCTTAAGTGGGGAGCATAGCCTGTTTGGGGGTACACAAGTGCTCTTGGGGGTACACCAGACCCCTACGCATTGCCACTGCCTGTTATATCCTCTGGTTTCCTATATCCTACGTTCTTTCCATTCTGGTTTAGACTTATTGGTTAGAACTTTTTTTTGAGAGAGAAAAAGAGAGAAGAGAAGGAAGGGACAGATGGCATTTTGGAGAGATATGGCTGTTTTCTTCTACTTCTCTTTATCTACTCTGACCCATTTGAATAGGGTTTAGAGTAGCCCATGAAGGCTATTAATTCAGCTTCCAAACTGGTGATGAGAGGCGGATTATTTCAAAGAAGAAGTGAGCACATTATGGGCTCCTTAGATCTCTGAATGGGCCTTCTCATTGCTGTCATAACATACATGATATACGACAGTTACCAGGGAACAAAACACTCTGTTTTATAACTGGCAGTGTCTAATTAAATCAATGATAAAATTGTAGATAAAATATGAACACTTGAATGGTGTCTCAGTCATTTAATAGAACACTGGGATACAGCCCCATTGCTAAAGCCATCATATCCCTGGAAAAAATAATTGTCCAGTCTCTAAGGGCTAGGTTAATGCTTAAAACATTTCTTCTAGGTCACAGTAGAAAGCATGACATTGATATACTACTATAGTAATTCAAAATATCAAAGCAGGATTTTACTTCCAAGTAAAAATTCAAAGTCTCTTTAAAAACATGTTTTCTCTGTAAAGAAGAAAACATTAATGTGTAAATACCAGAGTTTCAGGAAATTATTTAAGTATAAAGATTTCAGTCAGTCATGTTTCATGTCCAACTCTTTTGCTTTTCTTGTTGTTTCCACATGTTGTTATGTCTTGGTTTTTTTGACTAAGCTCCTGGATTGTCCTGGTTTTATTGACCAAATGACCGGCTAGAAAATTAACTGCCTACAGAAGGCCTCTGTACTCAGACTTTTGTGGGTTATTATTTCTAATTATTAGGCATCTATGATCTTTTTTATCAGGGATCACTGACTGGAATATTAATTCACTTTATTAATAGCAGGTGGATCTACACATGCTTTACTGAAGAGTAGACTAATTAGCTCCACAGTGAAGTGTCACAGTCTACATGTGTGCTGGTATTAGGGCACAGTAAACTAATTAACTGCTGCAGGATAGTACTGTTAGAGAAGGTACTATCTTATGGTGGAGTAGGAGTATTTTACTGAGCTGAAATGAACATGTAGATGGTGACTGGGGGTGTAAATTGCAACAAGTCAGCTCAGCCAGCTGAGGGCTTCCTCCACCCCTACTCAAATTGCTGCTGTCCCCCCTGGGTGCACATGTAGATGCTGTACACAGGAATAGCTGACTGCAATTCAAGCGGCTCAAGTTTATTGCATCACCTTAATTTCACATGTAGATGCACCCAGCATAATATTATTACTTTTGCATTGATGTGGTCAAAGGGTGCATAGTGAGTCTTACTGGCACATTTAAGATTAAGAATTTTCACCACAGTACATTGTCTAAACCACCGAGGGGAGAAGAGAATATGGCTGGCTGATTGAAGTCAATGGAGCTATTTCTAATTATTTCAAGGGCTTGGGACCAGGCCTTCTGTGCTCACTTGATTTTAAGATGTTTCTACTTTGATGTTCTCAGGTGTTCATTCTGGTATCTCCAGAGTAATGAAAGATACTACACTCTGAGATAATTCTCCAAGGCATAGTTGAGTTGGCTTTCTATTCAACTTTGTGCTAGATCTACAGTTTAGAGTGTTTGTAACAGAAGGGATAATTTAGATTTTAGCATTTGAGGTGTGAGTAACAAAAGATTTGTATATCTTGTAGTCACTTGTGCCAAGTGAATATACTTTATAGCTCAGGAATCTTGAATTTTCACATTTCCAACAGATTTCTTGTTGGTCAAATCACTGAGGTCCAGATCTTCATAGGTGTGTCAGTGCCTAACTAACTTGTACTGCAACCTATGAATTCACCAGTGACTTTCCTATTTACTGGAAGATTGTCATCCTTGTGTCAAGAGACTGTTATTGCTGTTGTCAGCAAACACTGAAATCAAAGTAAGCTATACATCTAAATATCTTTAAGGATTTGGGCTTCACTGGGCATGTCGATACAAGACACTATGGCACCATAGTGATGTATTATGGTGCCATAGTATCTGTGGCAAAAACTGTGAAACCACTGCTATATTGTTATAGCAATGCACTCCCTTACTATAGTGCATTGCTACAGCAACATAGTGGCCACAAATAACCATGAGCCACTGGCACAGCGCAGTATGGGCTGTTACTGTGCCATCTTTTAGTACTTCCAAAAGGCAGTAACAATGGCTCTGTATGGCCACATGTAGATGCACCCACTATGTATGCCTTAGATCCTTGTCTCTGAAACAGATAAAAATATGAATTTTCTCCTACCATGAATTATTCTTTTCTGTGGAGCAGGTACTACCTCTATGAGTTCCTGATAACTTTAGGCTTGTAAATTAAGTATAAATGAATAAGAATTGATAGCTAAGCTTACTCAAGATTTTCCAAACTGCATGTTTATTTTTAACTCTAGCCCTCCTTTACAGCTGTTTTTGTAAGCAGATGCAGTGTTTGTTAACAGTAATAAAATAAAAATGTTCTCCTAGTAAAATAAATAGCACTCTATATGTAAAAAATATGGCTATTCTTTACAAAATGCAAATATTAATCTCATAAAATGCCAATGAAATATAGCTAGTAAGATGTATATTTATTATTGACACAAGTAGGTCCATGTGAAGGGGTAACTGATCTAACAGATCTGTGGGGGAAATAAGTATAATATACATTATAACTAATACAGTTACTGTACAGTAGAACAATTGTTATACATGCTATTAACTATAATACATCTACAGAATAGTATGTGAATTGGATTTTAGTAACTGAACCTAACCAAAAGTATAATTTCAATATAATTATACACAAATAGCAGTGCTGGCATATTTCTTTTCATATATGTGAAGGACCATTGGAAATACATTTCTAAATAGTTACTATTGTGTTACTATGGTTTGATTTAAGCTGATTTTCTTATTAGATGAAATTATGTGCCATCAGAGTTAGTCAGGAACATATAATATTGGGTTTGAATAAATAACAAGTAATTATGTATGTCTAAAAGTTCTCTGTTGGCCAAATGAGTAATAATACACCCCTTTCAAACATCTACTAGTCTGACAGATTAGCATAACTGTACACTCTGGTGAAAATGTATTTTTACAGTGCCCTTACTATTCAGTGACATATGAAATATACATTCTGAACTTGCCAAACTATGATAGAACATCTTTTTGTCACATAAGGGAAAAGCTGTCATCAACCCAAACACAGAAAAAGTATTATGAGTCAATAAAGATATTTATGAATTTTAATAGGAACATTTCTGTAACCTTTCGTTCAACAGAAAGATATTCTACCTGACATGAGAAGCAGTTTTGTATTAAACTAAAGTAAGGGTGTAATTTTTTTTGCTAATGGATTATTACATTCCATTTACATATAATTTTTTTCAATTATTTTATGCATAAAAAAATCATTGCCCTGTTAAATGATGTAAGGCTCTTTTCACTGTGAGGTTTCCGCAATATGCCTGCCTTATATGTGTAATTAGTTTAATTAGCATTGCAGTTTTAATGAAAATAATGTCTGCTGCGTGCTTTCTGCTTCTGACTGGACAAAGTTGAAAGCTACTCCTAATTCTACTGAGACATAAGTATTATACATAGTATAATTTTTCTATAATATCTGCCTAGAATTAAAGCACTCTATCTTTTTTATGAAACATTTCTGTTCACTTCAGCCAAAATTGTCCAATGACTATTCATATTCCATTACAGCATTTAGTATATACTGTACATTTTCAATAAAGTAGTAGTTTTATAAATATGTTGCCTAAGTCTTTATGATAAGCTGTATTTAATGATAATATGCAAAAAATATCCCTACTACCATAAACAGTGTATGTATAAGAGATGTGGAACATGAATGCTATATGTCTTTTTAATATACAATGATGATGGTTTACCAAGCCCAGCAAAAGCTTAACTTTGAAACAACTCATGGCGATCTGTCAAGATGACAAGAGAAAAAGTATTAAAGAGTTATCAATGTGCCATTAACTCTGCATGTTGCAGCTGACACTACAAAATCAAGTGTTTGTTTTTGTTTTATTCAATAATACAACTGAAAGAGCTCTAGGTACTATTCCATTAGAAAAAAATTATGGGAAAGGATCAATATTTGGAAAATATTAAAGCTTTTAACCATATCTGCCTGTCCATCAGTCCTATTATTTCTAACTCATTTGCCCTCATGTTACCAGGCTATCAACACAATAAATTTACATGGCACATGTTTACCAATAACTCCCACACATTTCAGCAGCTTGTTCTGTCAGCCCTTTTCTCAAGACAAAAGATAAGGGGAAGATTGGCTCTGTTGGAGGAGAGCAATTCCAACATATATGTGGGCTGTAGGTTAGATGAACCAAACGACAATAAGGATGGCGATATTCTTTTAAATAATAAATTTTAGTTTATTAATATGCACATATGGCTTACTGACTATGGATGGGCTTTATTGACCTCTAGAACACTGCCTAATCTGGAGAAGAGTTCTTAACTGAGTACTTCTCATAGTGGAAGTATGTAAATCTGTTACTTATTAGGTAACAGCTATATATATTTTATCCTGTTTATGGTGTCTATAAACTCTTCTATGTTTAGTTGGACTCCACAGACCTGACCACCTGGCATAAGCCCATTTAAACTATGTGTTTTTTTTATGGATAAGCATTTAAAAAATGATTTATTCTCTTTTCAAGAGCAATATAATAACTAATTGGTCTTGGGTATGACTGTAAACTGCATCTGACTGGAGCCCTGGTGGCAGTGTAATGCAGCTACTCATGGTGGGGTAGGTCCTATAAAAATATCACAATATTGCAATCTCTGGAGTAAGGGGAGTATAGGGTACCTCAAAACCCTAGTCCCTACAGCCTTGTGGGTACTCCTTAGTTGGAGAAATGCTAAGAGACATCACCTGGACAGAAACATGCCCTCGCTGAGGCATTAGACAGTCAGCAGCAGATCTAATCTGTTGCTTTCTGGCACAAGCTATAACACTGAAGCACTGAACATCTGGACTTGGTCCAGCCTTCGGATTCTGCTCAGTGGTCTAAAGGGGGAATGGTAGGTCTTCAGCGGCCTCCACTCCTCTATACTCTTCCCTAGGCATAGGTGTTGAAAGTCTTGGTGTCATGGCTGCAGGATTCTGTACAAGTTCATCAGGCACCTAACTAGACCTCTTACTCCTACACCATGATCCTGGGGATCGATAGTTGCCTGCTAAATAACAATGAATTTAACTCAATGTTATTTTTAATTAAAAAGGTACATTTTTGAAAACCCAATGTCAGTTCCTTTCACAATGATAATAGAAATCACTGCTTTTTTCTGGTTCAAAAGTAACATTTTTGTATTAATCATTCAAATTGTGCACCTAATTGTCTATTTAGACAGTCCCTGCATAAAATCTAATGTCTCCTATTTTAAAACTAGCAGTACAAAGAAATGTAAAGGTGAAGTCATCTTCAGATAAAAACTTTCCTTACTGAAGCAACTCTATGTGCCATCCCCACTTTGTATCTGAAGACCAGATTGTTTTGGAAGATTACATTTTACTTCAAGTTTTTGTAATAAAAGGTATCTGAGTAGTTCTTTTGTTTACGTGTTGACTGCAATGAAACCCATATTGTGCTTAATGCTGTGTTCCTTTCCATTGGAAAGACAATGACATCCATTCAGAAGACTATTGAAATGAAAGGTTTCATTTCTTGAATCACTATTAGTTCAGATAAGGGCTACCCTGGCAATATTAGTTATTTTATACTGCACACAAACAAAATGAAGAGGACTTTTATGAAGAGCTATAAGTGTTCCCCTGGTCTGTACAACTTTCTTTTCATCTTCTGTGCTCAGTAATGCTTTCAGTTTGTTTTAATTTAATTTCAGTTGCCTACAGTATTCTGGCCAGGAATAGGCATTCATTTCTACTGGTGGAAATTTCTGAGAAATATCCACTGCTAGAAATCTTTCAAGGACAAGGAGCATAACTGTATTCAGCCTGCAGCACCCCCTGTCCTCTGCTGTGTGACCTTTCACCAGATGAGTACGCTGGTTTGGGGAATAGGTGGGAAAGGGCAAGGAGCAGATGGTCCTCCAGTCTATTTCTGCTGCTAGTGCCTGGGGGCCAAGTGGCAAACCCCCTTCCCACTCCTCAAATTGGGAACCCCTCAAAGACACCTTTGCTTTTTGTGTATTCTCCTGACCAGATATTCCCCTGGGGAAGTGTGGGGAGCATTGCCCTGCTTCTTTACTCTCTTTCCAGAGCAGACTGGAGGGGAAGAGGGGGAGCATACAACATTCACTCTTGCAAGATAAACTCACTTCCAGGTATCAGATCTTACTCCCAAAGGGGGTATGGCTCCCCCAGGATAAATTGAAGGAATACATGTATCTTGTCATTTCTACCAGAGGAACAATTCTTGTGGTAGAAATACAACAACTACATGGTCTCTGTTCATTGCTTTTTAAATGATTGTTTTATTGATGTAAAACAGGAAAGGTGCCATCATGATGAAGTAGCAATGTAACAAAGCAACAAAAAGGCTCTCTCTCTTTGGGCTGCAGTATAATCTTTCCTTAAAACATCCAGTCAATCTAAAATAACATTTTTCAACATGAATGTCTGACATTAGGCATCAAATATGGACTTAGACACTGAAGCACATGGCAAGATTTTCAAAAGTGATGAAAACCTACAAATTCTATTGAAGCAAGTGGAAGGTATGAGTATTTGGTGCTTCTAAAAACTAAGCCAGTTGAATATAGGTATCTACCTGAAATCAAGCAAGGACAAAAAAATTAACTCTCATAAGAGGAAGCTGACTCTCTTTTTTGTTAAATAGATGTAAATTTAAAAAAAAGGGACAGAACAAGAAATTAAATGTAAAACCATGTTAGAGAAGAATAAGGCAAAACACAAAGATTTTTTTTTCCACACTGGCTTTGCAAGGTAGTCTCCATTAGGTTAAAATACCTTCTGATTGCTTTTAAGTCCTAATCACTTGTAACCATGTATTTATTGCTTCTAACCACAGCTCAAAGGCAACAGGATCGGGTATAATGTTGGCTTAATTTTAGAGACTAATTAGTCATAATGTGTGTGCATTGTAACATTTATGACTGGGGGGTTACAGATTCAGATAGTCTCTTTATGAACGACCTGAAGTTAATATGATTGGGAATGTAGAAAAGTATCTTAATTAGTTGATATTGGTAGACTGTAATCCATTATAACTTTTTGTGCAAGGTCATAAGCAGGAGTAAGATCCCCCTGTTTATCCCTGTATGCAGAATTTGGTCTCTGCTCTGGGTATACAGGGTAAAGAACATTGTGTGCCCACTTACTTCTTTCCAATGTCACTTGAAGAAAAGGATAGAGATTTTTTAGACATCTGTCTCCTGTGCACAGGTGACAATCAAGGATTGAAGCAGTTTCTTTCCCAGAAATGTTCCCAGGTAGTTCAACAATGAAGTGGATATTTTTCTGTTCTGCACTGGAGTGGGGTGTCCAAGAGATAGTGAAAAAACTCGCACATTTTCTCCAATGATGTACTTCGAACTACAGCTAAATTAAATTTGGAGGAGGAAAATGAGAGAGAGAAAAAAGTTTTATTTCCCCCATCTTTTTCAGACATGCTGGTTGAAGAGCCCTTGTTCTCTGGAAGGAGGAATTCAGGATCTGTATTTCTTTGTGGTTTATGGTTCACTTCTGCTCATATTTATAGGAGTCTCCAAGGAACAGGGACATGTTAAGAGGGGAACAGGAAAAGCTGTGTCATAACTGCAAACAGTAAGTATTTACACTGCTGTAATTCCAATAAGCTCTGATTAAATAGAACTGTTGTTAGGTAATCAACTGTCTGTATCAAATAAAGGGAAAAAAGAAGTGCAGGAAGAGACTTGCACTTCTCCCTTTACTTCCATCACAGAAATGGACTTTTTATTTTGTTCAATTATTATTTTACATTACAGGAAGGAGAAGATAAATTACAAGAGTGCCTTGGCAGACATTTTCTTCTGTACTGGGAAAGGATTCTTTTTAGTTTTCTAGAAAGGTTACTGAACATCACACAGCTCTTGTGCTGCTACTGGGCTGGCTGTCACAGTCAGTTTTGGATGAAGTCAACCTGTCAGCACCACAGCATTTCTAAAGCTTTGAGGCATATTGTGGAATGTCTCATTCCGTAATATGGTATCTGTTCCCCCCACAAGAGAGACAGCAATACATGCAGCAGCTGATTTGGTGGGTGCCAGACTGACACTGCCCAAACCAAATGTGACAGCTCAGAGCAGGGCAGCTTTAGCAGAAAATAAATCACTGGACTTGCTTACAGTTTTAGCATGACTCTTCCATTGCCCATGCTATTCCTTGCTCACTCACGCCAAGAGCTTATTTTGTCAGCAATACAGTGTGTGGGAGGGAGCAAAGGCAAAGTTGCAGCACAGTATGATCCAATCTGATATAAAATCATGTGAATTCAAGAAATCTGTATATGGGAAAGGTAATGGGGCAGTTGAGGAGTGTTCAGTATAAATGAAAGGAATGAGGAGACAAGCAAACTCCTTCATAGAAGCTTTTACTCCACTCTGTTTTCACAGATGCAATTTCTTTTTCTCTAGCCACACTGCCTATGCCAGCTGACAGTGAGTTCAGGGTAGATCTATGACTATTATGCCAGTTCCGTATTACGTGTAGATACTTCTGGAGTTGGTTAATCAGGATTAAAGCCTCACTCTTCAGAGCTAATAGAGCAAAGTTAAGAAAAATGCCCAGTGCCTCATGCTCCAACCATCTGTAAAGCTAGACCTTGGGGTGCATCTACATGAGATGCTTTATTGTGCAGTTGTAGTAAATCCCCCCGTTTTTTTTTTTAATTTCAAAATACATTCCCTCTCCTTCCCCTAACTATTTCTGACTTTCTCTCTGCCCTCTCAATCCCTTATAAATGATTACAAGTAGTACTAGGTAAGCTAAGTTCTTGTAATAAGCCCCTTTTTATATTGTAAATAGTGTTCTGTTATGTTTGTTATGATTTTTACTGTTTTATATTGTATTATATTGTATTCCTATCATTTGTGCATTGATTTTTATTGTTTCATATTAACATTGTATGATTTAGGCCTGCAATGTGGGTTGGCATGAGTGATGTCAGGTTCCCATCTTGTTCCCATCTTGTCCCTATGCCCTGTTGTGTAAATATGTTGACTCATACCTATCCCTCCTATGTAAATTGGCTCCTGAATGAATGAGGATGGATGAGGGCGCTTGAGAGACAATGGCAATAGGTCTAAAAATTGCTCCCTCTGAATGACCCAGCCATCAACTCGACAACTCAACCATCACCCTGCATTGACCCTCCCTGGCTCAAGATTTGGAAGACAAAGGCTGCTGCAGAAATCAGTCTATTCACCATTACAGACACCTGAAACTGCATGTCCTTACCTAGAAGTGCACATGCTTAGTACACCAGCGGCTGAATCTTGCCTGAGCATGCCACCTGCCATTAGGGTTATAGGAGGTCTGCCCCTATAAAAGGGGGTAGTGAAGTCAGACCCAGTGTGATGCCCTTTCCATCTGGACCAGCACCATGCTATACAACCCAGAGGCCCTGCTGGCGACCCCCACTCTGGACAATACCTTGCTGGAGAAGACTCCAACTAGCCATCAAGAATCAACTCATGGCCCAGGATACGTAGCTATCATCCACCTTCGTTCCCCAAGCAAGGGATTTGGACTTTGCTTCTCTACCCTACCTGGACTCCGATCCTTCCACTGAGTCTCTTTCTCCTGCTGCCATTGTTTCATAGTTTCATAGTTCCTAGGGTTGGAAGGGACCTGAGTAGATCATCTAGTCCGACCCCCTGCCATGGCAGGAAAGAGTACTGGGGT
>NW_017728951.1:3173743-3181158 GCF_001723895.1 Crocodylus porosus | reverse complement strand
GGTGGGTTGGATCATGGCTTGGATCATCCCCTTCACGTCCTGAATCTTTGCTTCATGTAGGCAGTAGACCTCGTGTGTCAAGGGGTCCTGGCGACAGATGGGGCCTTCTGTACCTCTCAGGATGGAGTCGCCTACGACGATCACTCAACACTTTTTCCTCCTGGCCTGCTTATCTCCTTTGGCCTGCTTGGAATGTGGCGAGCATGGATGTGCCTCCTTCCTAGTTTCCTCCTCTCCTTCCTTCTCCTCCAGAGTTGCCAGGGCCTCATACCTGCTCTCTAGCCAGACTGGAGGAACTGGTACTGCTGTGTTATGAGCAGCCCTGGTTCTGGAGGTGACCATCTACCACTCTGCAGTGGAGGACACTTCCTAAGGTGCTTCTTCCTTGGGTGTCTAACCCTGCAGGAAAAGAAAATAGCTGTCAATTTCTTTCTCTGCCTCCCTGATACCCCTCAGCCTGCTAACCTCCTCCTGGATCTCCCTCACCTGCACCTCCAGAGCCCTAAGGCAGGCACCTGCAGGACAGCTGTGGGGGTCCCCAATCCCTGCCCCCCCAGGCCTTGCTGGGCAACTCCTGCAGGCCAGGGGGTGGGGGGATGCCAGCCCCCCCGTTGGCTCTGTCTGGGTGGAGGTCTCAGACAAGTCCCGGGAAGGCTGCGCCCCCCGGGCAGGGGCTCTGGCAGCACTCCGTGTCAACACCATCTTAGGAGTTGCTGCCTATTTCTGGCTGAATGCATTGCCTTTGCCCCACCCTAGTAGGAGTCTCCCTTCCTGCTTTCCTGCTGGTGCAAACGCTCACTCTTACAGAACGTGCCTGTTTGTGCGCTCTGTTCGCATGGCTTGGGAGCGCATCTCCCTACCGGCTCAGTTAAGAGAGAGCTGGGGGGGCTTCCCCTCTGGATCCAGCTCAGCTGCATTGGTCCCCCTGCCCCACTTACCTTAGGGGGTTCAGCTTCTGCTGCTGTGTTCAGCTCTGCTGCTGCTGCATTTGCCTCTGCTCCGGGTCCGGTAAGTGGGCACACATGCCCTCCTCTCCCCGCTGCTTCTGGCTCCCAAGTGCTGGGAGCTACATCAAACCGTGGCTTTTAAAGGCCGCGGTTTGAAATTCCCGCCACTGCCCCAACAGCCAATCAGGCACTCCGGTCTTACCGGAAGTGCCTGCCAGCGATCCCACCCCCTATGCTCCCTTGCTGGGGGGATCTGGTGGCTCCTGAGCCTGCTCCCTGAGGGTTAACCCCAGGGGTGCTCCCTGGCTTGTGAGTGCTTGTGTATGTATGTGTCTAGGAACAAATAACTTTATGGGGCTGTATAGTGTGTTGTCTGCTTAATAAACCCGTTACTTTGAAACCATGAATTGGGTTTTTGTCTGTTTCCTGACTCTTTCCTCTTTGCCACCACTTATCTGCACCCCAATCTCAGAGCTTTTTAACTCAGTTTCCAGACCCAATCTCCAAGCCTTCTGCCTCTCTCTTTCCTGAGTGTCTTTTCCTTGCCACTGGGCTTTTTCCCTTGCTTCCACTGCAGTACCAGTTACCTTGAGTAACCCTGGGACCTTAAGTAACCCCAAGCCTCAGTTCCTTAGCTCAGCTTCTCTCTAGTCTACCAGTTCTAATCCAAATCCTGGCAAAATCCCTACACTTTCATTCTCTCACCTTAACCTTTCCCCCAAGCACACACACACAGAGTATCATCCAAGTTAGGAACTCACCTATCTGTATGTGTAGGTGGGTGGTGTGTGTGTGAACTGGTAAATATATATATATGTCATCATGTGTGATATACGAATTAGTGATCCGTGTATGTGTACTAAGTGTATGGGTATTGACAACTGACTGTTGTCTAATTTTCGGTATGTATAGTGCTTATGAGCTTGAATTGATAATAGGTGTGTATGTGCCTAGGCTGGTAATTTTGGATGTGTGTGTGTCCCGGAGTTGGTAGTGGGGATGTGTGCACCTAGTGTGTGGGGGTATATGCCTAGTGTGTGTATGTGCCTAACTGATTTTTGAGTGTGTGCATGTGCAGTTGTACACCGTGCCCTCCTGTCTAACAGCATATTGAGATTCTGAGCATTGGCCTGACCCCACAGAGCAACAGAGTTGACTAATTAGCTCCTCAGTAAAGCATCACTGTCTACATGTGCACCCCTATTAGGCCAGTGAAAACTCATTTACTCCACCATAGTTATTTACTCTGCTGCAATGCACATATACATGGTGACCATAGCTATGGGGAACTACAGCACAAGGGTGCTACAGTGTGGGGGCTGCCTGATGGCTACCCTAAACTGTAGTATCCTCTTGCCCCAGCCAACCCTGTAGCACACTGAGCAGCTCCAGGCTGGCAGAATGACCCACTGAGCTCCCTGCCAGCAGGGGCTGTGTCACCCTAGCTCAACATGCTGTCGTTCTTGGATCATGTGTAAATGATGCACCTGAGAGGAATAAACTCTGGTTCAAACTGTGCTGGAGTTTATTGTGTTTCATTAATATCACATGTAGACATGCCTGTGGTGACTTAGATTTACTCAAATCTGTAAATTTGGGTTTGGGCACTGGCAACTTTCAGGGAAGAGGAAAGAAGATAGAATGGAAGAAAGAGTCTCCCTGTCCCTAAAACAAACTGCATTGCCATAGGGTTTTTTTTGCCAGTAATGTTTTCCAAAAGAGATAATCCCTGTAACATACATGTCCTTGAAATGCATACCATAAACTTCATTTTTCCCAACCCTTCCACTCAACACATTCAAACTGCCTCCCTCACATTGTTTAGTAGGACATGCAAATGTGTAGAGTAAATAGTAAGTATTCCTTAACTGTTGTGATTATTTAAAAAATCTCACTCAGAAATGGAGCTGGGCAAATTATATTATTTAAAAATCCCTGAAATATCCTATATATGTATATGCACAAACACATGTGAATTATATTTTCATCTGTATACATTGGGAAAATAGCAGAAAAACATTAGTTGAATAATTAAATTTTTGTAAAAAGGCTCATATCACTATTTGAACAAATTATTAAATACATAATATTAAACTAGATCTCTCCAGCATGATGTCAGAAGGAGCTGCCAACTCTGTATTTTTGGAAAATGTTGCTATGAGGCCTTTCAGCATTTTTAAACTTTTATATCCAAATTCCAAGTTCTAGCTGAGATGGTACATGCTGTGTAAAGAAGTTCAGGTGTACCAAAGAGATAAAGGAATGCACATAATTCTAGTTTGGAAGAAAATTCCAAATACAGTAGCTCCAGGAAACTTCACACATCTTCTTTATAAAATATTAGATTATATTTTACTTGAGCCTGAAATGGGTTCCTGTGATGAACTCCTTGCTGATGTGATTTTGATTGGATTGGCAACATAGTTTGTTAACAAATAGTAGTTAGCAGTAGTGAAGTTTTTTTGAGAGCTAGGTAACCATATAGAGTAATTACCAGGGACCCTAGTTTTTTCCTTTTAAAAAATGCAAATTCTCTAATTAAAAAACCCCCAAACACTGCAGTTCTTTGTGATTAAAATGAAATGCCACTACAGGAAACCCTCACTATTCCTGGGTTTGGCATTTGCAGTTTCAAACATTTGCAAATGCCAAACCCACTTCTTAAATACACTTAAAGGAGCTCCTTGGGAGCTCCATGCTTACTCTTGCCAGGCTTCTCCTGCTGCTGCTGGACTCCCACTGCTACCACCACACTCCTGCTGTTGCTACAGCAGCCATGCTCCCCCTCCTCCAGCTGCCAGAGGCACTGAGTTTGTGAACATAGATGGTGTTCGTGAACTCAATGCCTTATTCGCGTATTGTGCCATTCGCAGGGAATACAAGAACGTATCCCCCATGAATGGTGAGGGTCACCTATATCACATATATATATATAGTTATCAGTTGAACACAAAGTTTTATTAATATATTTACAATGTTAAAGCAATTTGGAAACCTACCAGTGCCTCAATAAGTATAATAAAATACATTCTAAATACCTATCAGTTTGGGCATTTGATTTTCAGATTTTTATTATGAAAAAATTAGAGCTCCCTCTGCTCACTTAATTCACTAGGATATGGGTCCAGCTGTTGCTGTCCCACCCCCAACTATGTTGTGGTGCTGAGCAGCCCTGATATCCCAGTGCCCTAACTAACCATTGGCCCTCACTCCCAAACCACAGCCCTCCAGCCCTGCTGGTGCCAGGACCCAAAGCCCCCTGGCCTTGCTGGTTCTCTTCAATCCCCATCCACAGGCCTCTGGGTCCTGCTGGTACCCCCCAGTTGCCACCCCCAGCCCTGCCAGAGGGGGGCCCCCAGCTGCCAGGGCATGGGGCCAGGGACCCAGGTTAGCCCCTCCCAGTAGCATCTGAGCCCTGACTGACACCTGTGGGAGGTGGTGGTTACTGTGGTGGAGTGGAGTGTGGAGCCTGGCTTCTCCTCCCCCATGGGCAGCATAGCTGCAGTGGAACCCATGGGGGAGGTGCAGATGCAGGCTGCCTACTCCAGGCATGGATTCCCCACCTGGCTGCCCTCCCCCTGGGGCCTTCGTTGCCCAGTGGGCAGGACCAGTGTGGCAGGACAGAGGAGGGTGGGGAGGCTTGGTGCTGCTGCTAGAGCCCCACACTGCCATGGGGATACACCCCCTGCCCACCTGGCAGCAGCGGGGGTGGAGGTGCAGAATAGTGCCCCCCACTTTTGCTGGGTGGTCAGGGTGTGCCTCACCATAACAGTGTGGGGCTCCTGGTGGTGCCCCACTCTGCCCTGCTGTGCCAGGTCCCACCCACGGGGCCATGGAGGCCCCAGGAGAAGGGTAGCAGGATGGGGAGCCCCAAGCCCACAGCTGACATCCCACATCTGCCCCTGTCCCACACACAGATTGTGGGGCAGAGGTCTCCCATTTCCCCTTAGGAGTATGTACAGTGGTAGGGAGCCAGCCTCCCCTTCAATCCCCGTGGGTGAACTACCCACAGCTCCATCCCACTCTGCACCCAGGCCCTGTGGCTGAACAGTCCCACCCCAGCACTGGGCCGAAAGCCCCAGGCCTCAAGCACCACCACAGCTGAACAGTACCCCCAGCTGCAGCCCTGCTCAACTCTCTCCTTCCCTCACTGTGGGGTGACTCAGTCCTCCAAGAGTTACCTGTGGAGTACTGCAGGAGTTGCTGTCCATGTTGCCTGGCTGCCACATGCATGTGCACATGCACACATGCGCGTGGCACCCCCTGCCCGATCACCTTTCTTCCACTCCCCCCAGCCCCTTGCAGGCTAGAACTCTGTCAGTCTGCAATGAGAACCCTGCCATTCCTGCATTTTTCTCCTTAGAATAAGAAAATCTGCCTTTTACAGAGATCCCTGGTAATACCAAAAATATTAAAGCTAATGGTAAGCTGTGAAGATGTCTAATTGTCTATTTTACTAGCAGTCTACATTAAACTGTTCTTCACTGCAGATTACCTTTATGTTAATTTGAGGTAAAAGCCATGATCCTCAACTGTGACTGAGGTACTTAATAATGAGTCTCATGGAATTATTGAAGTAGTTTTTTGGTCATTTTTGTTCCTTCTTAATCTTTGTGATGTTATTTTCCAGTCCAGTCAAGACTAACAAATTTAACCTTTGAAAACTCCAATGCTGACTTCTTACAGTCTCTTGAAAGCATTAAAACAAACCAGTCTTTATCATAATGTAGGGGAAACGCTGCTATAGGCCTTCCCCATAGTTCCCATGTATGTTATAGAGACCAGGTCGATACAGACCAAGGCCGAACTCTTCATAAGAGATCAAACAGCAAAGACTGAACAGTTATGTACGATAACTAATTTATCTGAAAAGTTCTGTTATTGTATACCAGTTTGTTCGTATTCATTTTTCTAAATTAAACATACAATTATTATGCAAGAAAACAACCATTTGCAAGTGCCTTAACTGAATAAAACAAAAGGGAAATATTTACTTTTCTTTTTCACAGGATTAATATATTTGTTACACAAGAATTATCTTAAGCCAGTCACAAGCCTTTAACAATTTATAATCAGTAAAATGCCAAAGGATTTTATTTAACCAGCTCAGATTATTTGAGAGATGTTTGCAATTCCAAACTCTTAACACTAATAACTCATCCAAATAAATTAACAAGAAAACTCCTTTGACAACCCAAATAATCAAACTCCCTGTTAATGTCCTTCCAAAATAATTTGCACAGACTCCTATCAGAGGTTTGCTTGAAAACTTAATGTGAGGCAAAATTCTTTTGCTGCCATCTGGAGTTGAAGGTAATCCCCAAGTAGTAGAAGACCATTGACATAGAAGTTAAGTAGCTGTTTTGTTTTGCAGAGCCCTCCGATCAAGTTGTTTAGACAACAAGTCAGGACCAAATAGGAATGTAGTCTGGAATTTGTTTGTTAAGCATAGAAATGGCAGGTGCAGAATTATGCCATCAGTGCTGCTTCCCCCAGTCTCTCAATCTTAGTTTAAATTTCATCCATCTCAAAGTAATTACAAAGAGAAGTTCTAATAAACTCTCTTAAGCCTCTCTGGCCGGGTTAGTATTCTCATCTTCTGCATTATCTCAGTCTTTGTCTTCATTTTACACTTAAACATTCTCACCACATACAGAACTTTGCATCATAGCGACCGTACTCCCTTAGAGATTTCAAGCCATTCTGGCACCTTCACAAACTGGCTTCCTTTGGAGTAGTTCCCTTAGTATTTATAACTGAAATCAGATCTTCACAGGTTATTTGGCTTTTCTTAGAATATGTTAATTTTAATGTTTTCTGCATTATTTGGTTCTTGAGCTATGTTATTATAAACAAGTAAGATTGACTATCCCTAGTCTTTTCAAATATGCAGGTCTGAAACTCTGGCTGTACCAGGAATTTCCAATGTGAAAATCAGAAGGGTACTTTGCCCAAATAGTGCTGCTGTGAAAATAATATCAAATAGATATTTTTAATTGGATGGGAGAATGGGAGCTTTATAAAAACTAAGACAAAAAAGATTTAAAAAGTAAACGTAGAAAGATATTGCAGGCACAAAAAATGGTTAATATTTGATTTTGGCATGGAAGACCCCCATGTTTGAGACATTTTGGAAACCCCGGTTGAATCTGCATGCCAGCTGATATATTCAAATCTCAGAATTAATAGTCTGAGAGTATGTACAAGCATTACATTTAGGTTGACCTAACCAAAGTGAGGTTGATCTAAGTTGCTGGACATCCAGGTGTTCACAGGATATAAATTGCCCTAAAAATGGTGTGTCCAAACCAAGTTAGTTCACTTAATTAGTGAACTAATTATAAAGATTGATAAAGGGTTAACCCAATCTAGTTAATGGCTATACCTGTTCACAGCACAGCACCAAGTCTGGAAAAGCCCAGCCACTCACTCCACTCCAGCCCTAGGGCTATGCTGTTCCTACCCCCA
>NW_017728951.1:3161159-3173643 GCF_001723895.1 Crocodylus porosus | reverse complement strand
AAGTTAAGTAGCTGTTTTGTTTTGCAGAGCCCTCCGATCAAGTTGTTTAGACAACAAGTCAGGACCAAATAGGAATGTAGTCTGGAATTTGTTTGTTAAGCATAGAAATGGCAGGTGCAGAATTATGCCATCAGTGCTGCTTCCCCCAGTCTCTCAATCTTAGTTTAAATTTCATCCATCTCAAAGTAATTACAAAGAGAAGTTCTAATAAACTCTCTTAAGCCTCTCTGGCCGGGTTAGTATTCTCATCTTCTGCATTATCTCAGTCTTTGTCTTCATTTTACACTTAAACATTCTCACCACATACAGAACTTTGCATCATAGCGACCGTACTCCCTTAGAGATTTCAAGCCATTCTGGCACCTTCACAAACTGGCTTCCTTTGGAGTAGTTCCCTTAGTATTTATAACTGAAATCAGATCTTCACAGGTTATTTGGCTTTTCTTAGAATATGTTAATTTTAATGTTTTCTGCATTATTTGGTTCTTGAGCTATGTTATTATAAACAAGTAAGATTGACTATCCCTAGTCTTTTCAAATATGCAGGTCTGAAACTCTGGCTGTACCAGGAATTTCCAATGTGAAAATCAGAAGGGTACTTTGCCCAAATAGTGCTGCTGTGAAAATAATATCAAATAGATATTTTTAATTGGATGGGAGAATGGGAGCTTTATAAAAACTAAGACAAAAAAGATTTAAAAAGTAAACGTAGAAAGATATTGCAGGCACAAAAAATGGTTAATATTTGATTTTGGCATGGAAGACCCCCATGTTTGAGACATTTTGGAAACCCCGGTTGAATCTGCATGCCAGCTGATATATTCAAATCTCAGAATTAATAGTCTGAGAGTATGTACAAGCATTACATTTAGGTTGACCTAACCAAAGTGAGGTTGATCTAAGTTGCTGGACATCCAGGTGTTCACAGGATATAAATTGCCCTAAAAATGGTGTGTCCAAACCAAGTTAGTTCACTTAATTAGTGAACTAATTATAAAGATTGATAAAGGGTTAACCCAATCTAGTTAATGGCTATACCTGTTCACAGCACAGCACCAAGTCTGGAAAAGCCCAGCCACTCACTCCACTCCAGCCCTAGGGCTATGCTGTTCCTACCCCCAACACTGATTGGGATATTGGCCCTTCAATAACTACCCTCCAACTAAGCAACCCCTCCCCGGGACCTGGCAGCCTCCCCCACAAGCTATCCCCTCAGCCCGGGCTACCCATGCTGCTTCCAGCAGTGGTAAACCTATGTATGCGTTGCTCCCAGTTTAGAGTTATGTGACTTAAAGTAAACCACCTAAACCTAAACCAGGCACATCGAACAGTTGTACATACCCTGAATGTCCAAATCACTTGGGTCAGCAATGCAAAGAGCGACCAACAGCTCTGCTTATATTTAGAAAAAGGTTTGAAGAAGAGCTGAACGTATAATATATTTAGAATGTTCTTGTAATTATAATACAAGAACATGTGTGCCTTGTACAAAAATGATAGAAATAATTTCTTAAGCTGATTTCTTGCTGTAAAATACTACAGTAAATATATTCCACATGAGAAGTATGGTAATAAATCCACTGTTCAGCATCAAGCCAACCATTTCTTGAAGTAAAAGATGCTACTAGAATGTAAGCATGACATGCTGCTTGTAGAGCGATGTATCCACTTGCCAGATTTGAATTTGGGAAGTGACATTTAATAGACATTTAAATATATATAAACACATTTATTCCCAGAGCTTTCATTCCTAGGCATTATGTAAGAGCCTTGTGCAGATCCAATTAAAAAATAAGTATCGCACCAAGAAAGCCATATTGGCTTAGCACGGTTTTGTGGGACTCATTTGTTGTGACCCCATAGATTCTCTAGAACAGAACTAGATGGTGGGGTTTTTTCCTTCAGAAATACTTTGAAAGACTAAGTTCACATAGGAATATGAGATGCTTTATGCACATGACAGTAGTACAAAACAATTTTAATAGAATATTTTGAAACTCCCAGACGATCTTTTTCTTAGGATCTAACCAGCTGTAAATAATTGAGGCATTAACAATAACTTAAACCCACAGGAGATGGCTGGGAGTATTTCAGCTCCAAGGAATCATTTACCTTGAGAAAAATGACAGGATTTCCAAGGAATGATGGTTTGTTGAGAAAGGACTTGGAGCACAAGCTGCTCTTGGTGTTGAGCATACTTGCTATCAATTCAAGTTCATACAGAGACATTTGCTCTGATTGTTATTATATCCATGCCCTTTCTCGCCCTTGAAGTATTGGCATTGCAGCTCTGAAGACAGATTCAATTAACAAAACTGATAGATTTTGACCTTTTTGAGATTGTTATTCTATCCTTGATTTGCTTGGGGGCAAGAAATACTTCTTTCTTGTATAAATATGAAATAACAAATAAAAAACAAACAATTGATTTGTAGTTTCATAGTCAAAAATGGGGGGGAGGAGGGAAGAAATGAAATATTCTAACTTGGGCTATTGTAGTGGCCTAGGGGTCCTGTTCTAACACCCTTCATAGGGATCACTCACATAGTAGCTGCTACTCATAATGATTCAGGATGGAGAATGCAGTCTTTAGTTTCTAAAGTAGCTTTTAGCAAAGATTCAGGTTACTTCAATAAAATAATGTCCTTTTATCTCTCTCTCTGTTATCATACAAGACTTATTTTCACAGTGTTATGAGATAAGTTTCTTCTCGTTCTTCAGATGTGCTTATTGATGCCAGACATGCTTATTCAGAATTGCCTGAAAGAAGGTGGAAAGATCAGAGTTGTAATGTCTCAAGGCAAAAACAAAACAATACAAAACAAAACAAAAGAGAAAAAGGGGAAATATTTTGCATTTAGGTCTCAAAAGAACCACTAGGCCACAGCACTCATGAAGAGTGGTATGAAGCTCCACTATGTCTCTTATGTTTCAGGGACACGGCAAGTGTGCACTGGACTGTTTGGCTATCCAGAGGAGAAAGTGAGTAGTAGGAGTTTTATTATTCCCTTGTACAGGCAACTCATTCCATAGAGGAGAGAAGACTCATGAGGATGTTACATTTCTTCCTGCCTGTGAATGGCAGAGAATAAAGGTAGGAAGGAGCATCGAGTAGGCGGAGCATTGGCTCTGGCCCTTGCAAACAGAAACCACCAAAGTTGTGCTAATGCTTTGAAACAGATGTTTGGTAGGGAATTTAACTACGGATTCTCTTAATCAGTAGCATAACTGGGAGAGGCAGGCATCAGACCTGGGTTCTTATTGGAGGTTCCAGAAATGTCCCTGCCCTTTTGAGGAGTCTTTGCTATGGTAGTGTAGTCTGCTTACTAGTGCTGCTACAGGGTGCCTACCTCTAGAAGCTTATTAGTGCTTGTGGTGGGCCAGTAGGGGGTGATGAACCACCCACCTGACTGTGCCCGACCACCTTTCAGGCTCCGAGTGCCTCCCAGGGGGCGCTTCATGTTTGGCCGACCCCCTTCCTGAAGCACACCCACTAGCTTGGGGGTAGAGCTGCCACCACCCAGGGATGGGCTTGATTCTGGCTCTGTCCCCCCCGGGGAACACAGGCCTAGTAGCCCTTGAGGGTACTTGATTCACTTGAAGAACTTGGGGTGCTTCCCTGAATTGGAAGTACAAGTAGTGGTCTCCCTTAGTCAGCTAAACCAAGGGGAGCCCAAGGCATAATCTAGACCCACTCCCAAAAAGTCTCTCATGCTAGGTACAAAGAGGAACTTTATTGGTTACAAGGGGTAGGGTTGGAATAGGGTACAGAGTTGAGTAGTATCAGAGAAATCCCATAGAGCAAACAGGGTGGCTGGAGTAGCCTTTGATCACGCATCTGAGTTACTGCAAGCTACATATCTAGTTAGATCTCAGGTGGCTTACTCACAAGCATCATCCAGAGGTAGGTGGAGATTCCCTCTGGAGGCAGGCAGTTCCTTGATCATGACTTTTGAGAGAGAGAGAGCAAGTTTCAGATGGTCCAGCTCCTCTCTCTCTGAGTTTTCCTCATGGCTGCTGCCCCCGCCTCCTGGGCAGTCCTTAACTTATATAGCCCTTATGACCTCATTTACTTGGTCCAATGGAGGCCAGCACCTGTTGGCTTTCAGCCAACCAATTTGAAATGTATCACTGGTTGCTGGGCAGACTGGCAGTCTCTAGCCCACTAGGGTGCCCAAGCCCCTCACCCAGGTATGTGATGCCAGTCACATAGGCAGAGGGAGCAGGTTTCCCCTTTCCCTCAGGAAAGTATGCAGCTAAGGTTACCTAAAGAGATAGAGTAAGGTGTGTACCCTCTGCCGGGCCCATCCTAACCAAATTGATACAGAGCAGAGTTATTGGGGAGAAACAGAGGTGGCCTTCTGCTACAGTGCGTACACCCTCAGGTCTCTCTCCTGTTCAGTCGTCTTGTCCGCCACATCCTGATGTTAAAATTAGTAGGGGAGGCTGCACTGAGGGCAAAGCAAGCTTTGGAAGAGGCAAGCCCTGTCTGGTTCAAGGCTCTCCCACCAGCCTTGTCCCAATTTTAGTATTAATGAGCCTTTTATCTTGGGGCTCACTGTTCAGGGCTGCAAGCTGCTGGTCCAGGTATAGTCATGCCCCATTACCTCAGATTCCAGCACGTGCAATATTCACTACGTAGGCAGCTAGGAGCCTTGAGTCCTGTGTTCCCCCTGCTACTTCCTGCCTTACAGTCCAGGCAAGCTCAGCTTCATGTGGCTACAGAATATACTTTAACTCTCCAATTTTAGTCTGGGCAAGTTCAGCCTCATTTGGCCACAGAACACACTCTAGTCCTTATTCTCCATCCACTCAGTGCAATTTAAGTTCAAGATGCTCCAGTCACCTCATTTTAGTGGCCTCAGCTTCCCCTACAGCCACAACCTGGCTCTTCAGGGCAAAATAGAAACCACAAAATGCAAGCATCAGTCCCAGTTCAAAGGAATATCCTGCATGGGGTCTGTCATACCCAATGTGGTGGGCTCCAAGTAGAAAGGACAACAAAACAGAAAGTGTCCAGGGTACTTAGATTGCTTCCTATGCAGGTTCCCAGGTAATGTTTACTTGGGGCTGTCTCCTGAGTCATCTCACCGTAGTCTGAGTTCCAGCCCTTACACCTCCAGGAAGATGTGTGATGTTTCCTGGATCATATGCTCCCTCTACTTTCTCTCCCTGGGTCATCGGGGTCTGCCTGCACCTCAATCCAGTAGCCATCTTGCTTCAGGTTTCCCTGCCTGTGTGTTGTTGTTATCATTGGGGCACAGACAGAAGAGACGCAGTTATGAAGTGGAAGGCAGCAAGAAGGAAGGAGGGGGGGAAGGGGGATCAGTACTACATAACTAGGGAAACAGAGGGAAGGGATGTCCCCCAGGGACAGGATGAACTAGCAAACACACAAAAAGTAAGAGAGGAAAAGGTGGATGGAGGGGAGGGGAAAGAGGGGGAATGGGCCAGATACTCATGGATCCCCTTCCCATTCTAGTAACAGGGTAGGGGAAGATTTGTACTACCTGGGAGTGAGGTGCAAGGACAAAGCAGTGGTGGGAGGTAAGAATTGCCACCCTTTCTCCTCTCCAGTGCTTGGCACCCCTCTCCTACAGGCACAGATGAGTTTTTCCCATGGTGCAAAACAGTTAGTTATACCTCTGCATTTCATAGAATAACATGAGAGTTAACTCACTTGCTCCATAATAATTTGGAATGTGGGCTACTCACTTAAAGTTAGAAGACTCAGTTTCAAATCTCTGCTCTGCCTGATTTGGGCCAAAGACTTGAATCTAGACCTTCCACTTACTAGGTGAGGGCCCTGAATAGTGATCAATCAGTCTTACTTCTATCATATTGGATGTATAAACATGTTTTTTACAAATATTGCTTTGTATAAGCATTTACTGCAACTTAGCAAAAGAGACTGACTGGCTACCTATATCTCCAGAATTTTCATCTTGGACCTGAAACTGTGGTACATTTCCACGAAAGGCATTATTTTTTAATGAATCCAGTAACAAAATTAAATTGGGCAAAACAAAACAAAAATCCTGGATGACTATTAGAGATGTTGTTTGTCAGAACAAACATTTTCATTTTTGTAGTCTTTTAAGATACTTCAAGACAGGGTTATTATTAGCAGAGAGGTTTGCCTGCATTATAGTTGATATAGCACTTCTAAAGTTAGCTACTTCTTGTTCAGCTTGTATAAAACTACTAGAATCAGGACAGTAGATTCAGATTTAATGTGATCACAAGATGCATGTTGACCTTACCAACTCAGTGAAGGCAATGGAAATACTGACTTTGACTTCAGTTACCTGTATGTTTGCTCAGTGGAGTGCACACAGATTGGTAATTATCTCTGAAAATATTTAATATCCTAGATTTCAGATTTAGTTTATACAGTATATTGAATTTTACATTAAAATTCTACACAGAAAGAAAAAGAGCTTTATACCTCTTTGTGGAATCCACCCCAACAGAAAAAAATAGGAACCAGTTTTTCATATATCTTTTGATTGGGTAAGAAAATACACATATTACCCCTCTGTAGTTTTGCAACTTTAGCCACAAGCAAACAGCAGTTTAGATGATACATGGAAATTGTTTTCTGCTCAGCAAACAGAGTTAGGCAAAAACTATCAATATTTGCTTCATTTATATCCACATTTAAAAAAAACGATGGCTTTGTGCCTCTAAACTGCCTTCTCTCCCACAAATTTTGGAAAAGACCAAAAGACATTTTACTTTTTCATAAACAAAGATGCCAGTTCTTGCCAGTTTTACTGGTGGAGATATATATTTTGCTATAACTGTGCTGTGAATGTAAAGCTATGTGTATTCTATATTAGAACGGTTACAATCTTCAGTTGTGTGTAATGTTTAAAACCAGAGAAGGATGTTTAAAATCACAGAAGGACACAAGCCCAAATCTGCCACATTGTATCATACTGAGTGCATCTACATGTGCAATTAGCATGTAGCAATAAACTCTGACACAATTTGCATCTGATGCAAATTGTGTCAGAGTTTATTGCTCCTGAGCACAGCATTTACACGTGCACTGAGGACCACAGGACTTTGAGCTGGGCAGAACAGCCCCAGGGGGTCAGCCTGGGACTGCTCTGCCATGGCTCAGCATGCTGTGGAGGACATGGCTGGAGCACAAGTTACAGTGTAGGGCTACCCAGCAGGCAGCCCCTGCACTGTGTTACTCTCATGCCCCAACCAGCCCTGGTCACTGTCTACACATGTGTTTTGGTGCATGTAATGAATCTGCTGTAGGATAGTACTTGCCCCAGACAGTACTATCCTACAGTGGAGATAATTAATTTACTGCACCCTGATACAGGTGCACATGTAGATGGTAACACTTTAATGTGAAGCTAATTAGTCAACTCCACATTTAAGTGCATGTATAGGTGCACCCACTGAGTAGTATTTTATTCTGTGACTAATGCTACTTAGAGCCATGGGCCTACTGAAATATGAATTTGTGTGTTGTTATTAATTATAGACTAAAACGTTACTTAGTATGATTAAGAGTGGTAGAAACTATTCTCAAAATAAGTTCTAATTTCTTCTGGTAGCTTTAGTCATTTTAGACAGAATTCCTAAGGTGATTATAATGAGAACATTTTGCCACTCAACTCTTGAGGAAGCCTTTCAGTGGGATATATAGAGCTTCCTGAAGGCAGACATTTTCGTAAGACTTGACTTTGGGTAGTTGAGGGCTCTTTAGTTGAATGTATTGTCTGAATCATGACCTGGAACATATCCTACAAACTAGATAAACATGACTGAAAATGCTAAACTCAACATAATTGACAGTCAACTACCTCATTACAAAAAAGGCAAGATTGTTCAAGCCAAGCCCATCAAAGAGCTGTACCCTCAGGTGAATTTAGGCTTATCTAGGTTGTTTGTAGAGTAGAATTAATACTTTGTGGTCTTCATGTTTTATCATATTTGGGAAATATGATATTGCAATAGGGCCCAGTTACAGTTTTTGTGGTTTTCAATCTCTAGTACAACATGATGGCTAGAAAAGTATATTTAGACATTTTCTTTAGTGGGAAGAATAGATATTGCATTAAAACCGTGGTCCAGGGGAATGGTAAAGGTTAGTTGGTTTCTAAAGTCTATTTGTGATGAAGATTCATTTTTCAGAATTTTTGCATCCAAGGGTCCAAGGTTGGCATACAGACAGGCACATATATCCTGAGAAATTGGAAACATGCAGCAGTAGAACAACCACAATGTTGCCTTAAAACCCATAACAAGATAGGAACATGCAAACTTAGCATCAGGTCACAATGACCAGCTGTAACCTCACAAACCTTGAAATCCCCTGTTTTAGTGGAATGACGAAACTAGATCAGGAATTAAGGTACTGGCAAATGACCAAATTCAGATGTGTACACATGCTTGTTTAAAGAAACAAAGGATTAGGCTGACAGGGCAGAACATGAACAGTATGGCATCCACAACGAAACCAATTAATGGTGTCTGTAAATGAAGAGTCATAAGGAGGAAAAGAAAACGAAAGAAAGTATCTCCAGGCAACATTTGGACAGCAGCCCCAACCTCCATAGCTGCTGATGTGCTCACTGAGAAACCCAAGAGATTGATTCAAGCAAGAACCACAGGGTGGCATTTACGTATTGGCCAGATGTATTGCCTCCTTGTTAAACCCCAGGACTGATAAATAAATAGGACTGTGTAGTTATTTTGCGTGCTTTGCTTGCATTAGTCTTATTTTCTATCACTGGGTGTGTCTACATGAGATGCTTAATGTGCAGTAGACTAATTCTATTTTGCACTAGCATATCACAATGAAAACCATGCTAATGCACAGTAGAATTAATCTACTATGCATTAAACATCACAAAAAGACTGTGTGCCTTTGCTGCTGTGCATTAGCACTGGCTACTGTGCATTTGTGTAGTACCTCATATTAGAGGTACTAAACTTAAAGTGCAATAGCAAAGCTGTATTAATGCATTTGTAGACATGCCTACTGTGTATTGAAGTTCTCTTATTATCAAACAGAGATGTCATGGTTAGTCTCACTCAGAAAGGTTGAGCTCACCTACATCAAGGTATTGTGACTGGCTTGTAAATCCAGTGCCAACACAGCATACTTCAGAAATATGTTTTGAAGGCCAGCTCCCAGATGGGTTCACGGTAATATGTAGCAACAGGGTGTTCTTCATCATATCTCTTGCAACTTGGTTCTAGTCTTCTTTTCCTCTCTCTTCTTTCATGCTTTTTCCAAGAGTCCTTCCTCAAATGTCTTAATCAAGCCCCTCCCCACCCCCATTTTCTCTTTCTCCTTTTAGCATGAGAGTTAACAGCATTTGACACAAGATTTGGCATTTATGGCTGTTGCAGACTTTATGCTTTCTTGTTTTGCTCTCATCTGTTCTTCTCTTTAATGAGTATTCATGCCTAGGCGTGATTGCACATGGTGAAGTATAGGCCAACAATCTCACTGCTGGAACTGTCCCAATCTAGCTTAGCCCAGGACTTTGTCTAAGCCCTTGACTGAGAAAAGGAATCACAATTTTTATATCATTGGAAAGTGGAAGAATATTTTCTTCTGATAGTTGCTTTGAGTGTCTGAAAGAACTGCATTAATTATGTTAAGGATAGAGGTCAGATTTTTCTGCTAGTTCATGAAAATGGTTTCCTTTTCTTAATAACATTCCCTTTCATGTGAAGGAACATGGAAGGTGACTGTGAAATCATGGATGTGTAATCTTTCTCTTGACTAGATATTGCTGGCAATGGCGATGCATAGGGCATGCATGAGGGTGCATGTGCACCTCCTGAGGGTGATGGTGCACCCCCTGAAACCAGCGCTCCCTGCTTAGGCAATGGGCGGGGGAGGGGGCGGCGAAAGCATGGTGCCCCCACTGAAGGCACCAACTGTGGAGTGGGGGTGCCAGAAGGAGCGATCCCTGTGGTCTCCCCATGGCTGATCACACCACCTGGGGAGGTGGGTTCCCTTGTGGCCAATCATGGCAACCCAGAGGTGCGAGTTGTTGGCATGAGAAACCACTCCCCCAGTTGGTACAATCAGCTGTGGGGGACCCCCCCCAGTCACCAACTGGCTGCTGGGGGGGCAAGCGCCCCCCCCAACTCAGGAGGCAGTAGTCACTCATGAATGCTAGTATTTCTTGGGCAGAAAAGTTTTGATGGAGATATAAGAATAAATTAGTATTATATTTTCTATGTCAATTGCTAATTTATTGATTCATTTAGGTGGTGAGTTGTTAGGTATTTTCCATGACACCCATTTACTGACCAGGATGGCTGAGGTTTAAATACGTTTTAAGTCATCCCTTGTCAGAGGACTTGGTTAAATGCATTGATTAATTTATGGTGAAACATACAGATGGCCCTCCTTCATTTAAAGCGACTTGTTACTTTATCAATTAAAATTAATTCTAAAAACCAACTACTTATTCTGTGGCCAGCAATGCTTCTTGTGAAAGTGCACCTCTAGGTCAGTGGTGAAGCAGTTTAACAGGGTGGAGTGGGGATAATAACACTTCCTTTTCCTTCCCTTATGTGTTCTCTGAATGAAGCATGTCATTGTAAAGGGTTGTCAAATCTCATGTGTTTCACCAACTACTCTGAAATTTACAAAATAAAGAAATGATACCAGGGACAGATGTCTTGAAGGTCTATTTTTATTGTCACCACCAGTGTCTTATAGTCCATTCTTTCATGGTTTCCAGTGGCACAAATAACCTGTCTGAGAAATCATAAGTTAACTTGTCAATTCATCATCTGTGTAAATAGATACCTAGCATTACTACAAAGAGAAGTGACAGATGTATAGTTATATCAGCATAACAGTAATATATATGCCGACATACTCTGATCTTTACTTTCAGGGTTGATCTGAAAAATCTATTGATCACACAGGTAGCTTTTTTTTAAACTCAAAGTTGACATTCTTGCTTATTTCATTTATAGAAGAGATTTATTTTCTGTTTTGACAGAAACTGCAGACTTTTCTGCATAACTTATTAAAGGGTAGATTAAAAGTGACATGTTGATTTGATACTGACTTTGAATTTTTTTTGTATACTGTTTGCCTGCAGCATTAAGCAGTCCACTGAGCAAATAGCTTGTATATGAACCTTCCTTCCTTCCTTCAACTCATTCTAATATTATGCATGATATATTCAATCAACAAAGAGGAAAACAGAAAGACTGAGCTTGAGCCAGAAAATCTTAACGCTATCTTCATGGGCAAAGTAATTATTCACTCTAAAAGTGGACAATGGGCCCTCTCACACTGCTTTATTTGGCATTTTCAACTGTCCCATTTGTAAAGGTCAGAGTTTCCTATTTAAATATTCTTTTGCTAGTGTATCTGATAATTTCATTCCTTTTCATATTTCTTTTTCACAGCCAGCCTTCTGACCTCCTACTAAACTGTTATAGTTATTTTTGTGCATGACCTTTCATTACTGTTTAGTACTTCCCTACATACACAACTGCGTAAGTATGTTAATCCACTACTATAGAAATAAAAGTCAGATGCTGATCTCTGTAGCAACTGCAGTGAAGTCCATCATTACACCTCAGACTTAGAACAGGGTAATTTAATTTAGAATGTGCCTCTGTTTCCTAAGAAATGCATTGATATAGTTTGGGACCTTAACGTATGAGCAAGCAACACAAAATCCTCACCTTGCCATTCCTACCTGTTTTGCCAACTGTAGAAGGTACTTACCAACAGGACAGAAGCTGACCAAAATCCAATTCAATTTCGGACTTGAATGTTTCTCAGAAGAATGTAAATGAAGTGTTCAGGAGTTTTGTAAATAGCAAATTGGTCTTGTGTGAATAATAATATTACAATTCTGTAATTAAATCAAATATTCAGAGTCCTCTTTGGCTCTTTAATATACTTTTTATTGCTAAAAGCACCTTACTCATTACTATTTGGGCACTGCCATAATAGGCACTTAAAAATGCAGATAGATAAATTATCTAATTTTAGAAGTATTGCATACAGTAGAGGTTCATGACTTTTCCCTTTAATAAGGTGTCATCATTTTTTTATTATTATTTAACCCCTTAACATTTGCTCAGCACAATATAAGACAAAAGGTTTAGTGATGCTTTTGCCTTTTGGCTGTTATGCCTCTCATTACCCCATTAAGCTTTCTCCCCTGGATAATTTGTATTTCTTTGTCTCCTGCTTCCTACAGTGATATTCCTATTATCATTTTCCTATTATCATTTCTATAGCACACTTGGATGCTATAGAAAGCTGCCTGAATTTCCCCATTTGTAAAGCAGGCATACAGGCATACCTTGTTTTATTGCGCTTCGCTTTATTGCGCTTTGCAGATATTGCGTTTTTTACAAATTGAAGGTTTGTGGCAACCCTGCGTCGAGCAAGTCTGTCGGCGCCATTTTTCCAACAGCATTTGCTCACTTCGCATTTTTTAGCAATAAAGTATTTTTT
>NW_017728951.1:3155572-3160844 GCF_001723895.1 Crocodylus porosus | reverse complement strand
ACCCACAATATCTCCGAGGTATGCCTGTATTCAAATCATCCTTTAATTGATTATTTTTATCTTCTCTTTTTGTTTACTTTTGCCCCTGTTTATGGCTCTCAAATTGTGGTCTGAAGGGAGAGGAGAAGGTGCAAAATGTTAGACATAGAGATTTGGACACACTATTCATACAAACACACACAAATCATTATACACATTATTACACACAGGCATACACATACACAAAACAACCATTCCATCTACACATACACCAGATATAGTTACCAGCAATAGTTGCTCAATATCAGCCCAGGGTGGCCAACCTGGGCTTATTTAGTAGATGATGATGATTTGAAGATAGCAGATTTGATGATAACAGCTGGAGTGGGGTGAACAGATGCATCTGTGCTCCGATGAAATAGCAGTAGAGAAAGAGACTCGCCCAACTTGGCATTTTCAAAGTGTTCTCTTATAGGGATTGGCATTCTTTTTTTCAGTGCTTTGGGGTTTTTCCATAACCAGCTTCTCTTTTTGTGGTTGTTCTTCTTTTGTCTTCAGCTTATCTCAGCCTTGGAGTGTTCTTGCTGCCCATCTGGCAGGCTGCATGCATTCCTTCTCCTCATTAACTTCTTTGTGCCCTAGGCCTAAAAGGGATTCTTCAGCCATTCGTTAATTAGTTTACTGATTGGTAACTTGTATTTGGCAACTTATTGCTTACATAAACAGTTAAATCTTCTCACCATTCACCCTTTTACACAGACTCATATATAAAGGCTAATCAGGGTTCATTCACTTATGTCAAGCAGAAGGATACAAACTGGAGTTTTCAAGTTGCTTACAGAACAAGACTAACATGGTTACATTTCACTACTATTATACTCTATGCTAACATCAGCTATATTAGTTCAGTTCATGCTACACTTTTGTACCTTTGTGCAAGAAAAATGTTATAAGGTCTGCAAGCCATCAGATTGATTCACCTCTTTGACTCAATTTTTTTGGCCTGGCTCTCAGCCAAAGCCCTTGCTGACTGGCTGGGTTCACACACTGTCCATTGTGCTTTGCCTCTTTTAGCTGAGGTGAAAGGTGCCTTCCCCATAGATGCATGGGCCACCCTAAAAGACCTCTTTCACATGCAACAAACCCTCCCTGATGGCAGCTCACTTGACAGACCCTTTCTCCCACTTCCTGTTTCTCTGGCCATGGACAGTGATGAGGAGAGTGTCAGACCCAGCACCCTGTTGCCCTTCCCCATGCCCAAGGAGAATAGTGGTGGGTTTTTTCTTGATATCCTGTCTGGGAAAGCACTTTAAAAAGTGGACACTTAAGATGCATCATGTGTATCCTTTTTGCCTGACTTGACATGACTTGGAGGCAGCGACTAGTGGCAGCAACACCAAAGCAAGTCCATCTGGCCTGGCCAACCCTATACACTCTACCTAACACCAGTAGAACTTCCATGGGCAGCTGATGCATGGGGTGTGGCCACAGGTACCTACTGGTGGCAATAGCAGCCTGATCTTTCTGTGAGGTGGAGGAGACTCTTCTACTCCTTTCTGAACTGTCCTCAGCAGTAGCTGCTTTTTGCTGCCTTCAGCACCCTCTTTGGCATATTGGACTTGCACTTCTTGGAGACGGTGTGCATCTTGTCTATATTATACTGAGTGGCCAACGGCATGATCTGCCTGGCCAATTTCCAGTTGGGCCAGGCCAAAATGGTGACTGAAAAGCTGCAGAAATTGGCTTGCAGGATCAACTCCAACTCTTCCACTTCTTCATCTGGGTGTATGTCACATTTGACTTTGGACACTTCCCCTTGCAGCAAAATGTGGACCAGTTTGTTTCATGCTCGACTGTGGGAGGACCACATACCTTTTCACTTTCACCATTAGTTTTTAAAATTTGTATAATACAGGTTTAAAAAGTAAAAAAATAAATGTCTGCACTCCCATGGTGTGTCCCTTTGAGTGAGCATGTGTGGTCTGCAGTGCCTCAAAGCTGTATGAGGTGCTGCAAATAACATGCAGGGCATGTGCACCCATGTGCCACACTGCTAATTTGGAGCATAATGGGTTTTTTTTGACACTGAGAGATGCTAGTGTCAAAAAAAAAACAAAACACACCACTAAAAAAAATCAGTGTGGCATACATGGCAACAGAATGCACTGCTAGAAACCAGAGGCTGGCTGGCCAGAGCCCTGCTTTGGCTGCCAGCCAGGCTCCAAGTGACCGGCTCAATGGTCCTGCTGCTGTAGAAGGCCCCCAAAACCCCAGGTAAGGCTGCTGAGGCCAGCCTCGCTAGTCTCATCTCCCCTACTTCCCCCATCCCCACCTCCCGAGATCCCTTTGCCATGCACTGGAGCATGTGTGTAGGGGTATGCTGGAGGACAAATAGCAGCAGCACAAATATGTCCTGCTGCTTTTTGTCTCATGGGAAACATGCACCCCTGCATGTGTGTCCTCTAAGTACAAAGAGAGCACCACCACTGCCATCTCTCAATTATGTTTTGTGCAATGCCTGAATAAGTGGGCGTGTTCTAAAAACACTTACTGCATCAGACCCCAGGGGGGAAAATGGGTAGAAGAATGCCTAGTCTATTAATGTCTGTATAGCTGGTGTACTGGGATCACTAAGTAACAGAAATTTTGTCACTAAGGGACCTTTAGTGATAACAATTTTGGTACTTAGGAAACATAGGTCCCCAGGGTAAGTTTAAGATGGTGTTTGATTTTTAACGATCTAAAGTACTTCTGTAAATCTAGCTTGGAGTGCTTAATTCTCACCTGGAGTAAACACAAATGGAGTAGCTGGAGTGACACTCATTTACACCAGTCAAGGATCTGATTCTGAAGACAACTAGACATCTAGACATGGATTATCACCCATTGAGTCTGAAAATCCAGCCAGTTTTCTATCCTCCTTATGGTCCATTCATCCACCCCATTATTCCTTAGCTTGCTTGCAAAAAAATTGTGGGAGATGGTATCAAAAGTCTTGCTAATGTCACATTGACTGCACTCTCCACATCCACAAGAGCCATTCATCTTGCCACAGAAGCCAATCAGGTTGGTCAGGCATGACTTGGTTTTGAAAAATTCATGCTGACTCTTCCTCATCAAGTTCTCCTTCAAGTGCTTCAAAATGGATTCTTAGAGGATCTGCTCCATGATCTTTCCAGGGACTGAGGTGAGGCTGACAAGTTTGTAATTCTCTGGATCCTTCTTCTTCACTTTCTTAAAGATGAATACTATATTTATATGTTGCAGATTAAGGGGTACATAGCCAGAAAAGTTTGAAAACAAATGCTTAATATTGATAAGATCTATACTTTTGATTATGTTCTGCACTATATATATATATATATAGTGTTCTGTACTATATATATATATCTCACAGTTCCAGTCCCAGTTTGGCCAACTCAAAGGGGATTTCAGGTAGAGCTCTCAAATGAAATTACAGTTTGGTTTATCAGTTCAAATCCAGTTTATAGCAACAGTGGTAAAGTAATTGCTATTTCATTTGTATGATAGCATATGTGAAATGAATTGGTGGTCTCAGTCCATTTCCCAAAGGAGAGTTGAGATGCTGAAAAATTTTCCAGTGCCATGGCCTTATGCTGTAGATAAACAAAGAACTTTAATTTCTAGCATCAGCAGCTTAGCACATTGTGTAATAATAAATTTGCTTTCCTTTTTTTAAAAAAAAGGAAATATAGTACACAGTGACTGTAAATTTAGTGATTTATTATCATTGATATAAACTATTTCATTTATTATACAGCTATCTGAACTATAAACGAAAAGCCAAAACCTCAGCCTTCAGAAATGAGCATTGTCCATGACGACCCTGTAGATAACTTCTGTCCTAGGGAAAGGTAGCATTATTTACAAATGATGTCACTTAAAGAGTCTCTATAATGTCATACTCACTTCCAAGAGTACCAGTACCACAATACCACCCTTTTAAATGTAGAACCCCAGCTGCTCGCAGTCAGGGTTTTCCCGCAGTTGGCAGATGGGATTATAGGCAGTCAATTAAATAATGGTTGTCTGCCTGCTGGCTATGAGTTCCCCAGTATTCCCAAGCTGTCATGATGGCTCAGGAATTTCACACTGGCTTAACTTATTGTCCCTGAACTCCAGGCCCAGTGACTGGTTGGCTAGTCTCTGAGGCTGGCATGGCAACTGGGCAGGCACCCCCAGATGGTGGCTAATGGCCAGCTGTAAGCTGCTGGCAGGAAAGGGAGGGAAATGGGTACAGCCTGTGTGAGGGCTGCCCACCATGCTTGATTACACACTCCTTCAGCTTGAGGCCAAACAAGCCGGCCTACCTTTGTGTCCCCTAAGGCAGGCCCCTTGGGAGTTGGGTTATCACTCACACCAGTGCAGAGCTGGCTGAGACCCAGTGGGCTCGCTGTTGCATGCCACTGTAAGGCAGAGCTGATAGCAGGCTTACTTCATGTGTTGGGTGAGGATGCAAAAGAGACATGGGGTGGTGCTCACAGAGCCATTTCAAATGAATTAATTGTTCAGTTCAAATAAATCTGTCAGGGGAGGAAGGGGAAGCTGATGAGCCATGATGCAGTGGGGGGAGGTGGGGTGTGTGGGGAGGGTGATGGTTGCCCAGAGTTAATTGCCTCTGACTAATGGCTCAATGTCAAGTTGGCAGCTGGTAGCAAGCAGTGTATCCCAGGGGTTGGTCCTGAGGCTGGTTTTGTTGAATATCTTCATTAATGATCTGGAAGATGGAATGGGCTGCACTCTCAGCAAGTTTGCAGATGACATCAAGCTGGGGGAGTAGTAGATCTACTGGAATGCAGGGCTAGGATTCAGAGAGACCTAGACAAATTGGAGGATTGGACCACAAGAAATCTCATGAGGTACAATAAGGACAAGTGCAGAGTCCTACACTTAGGACAGAACAATCTCATGCACCAGTACAGGCTGGGTGTTGATTGGCTAAGCAGGAGCTGTACAGAAAAGGACCTGGGGGTTACAGTGGACAATAAGTTGAATATTAACCAATATTATATCCTTGTGAAGAAGGCTAATAGCATACTGGGCTCCATTAGTAGAAGTGTTGCCAGAAGATTGAGGGAAGTGATTCTTCCCCTCTATTTGGCACTGGTAAGGTCACATCTGGAGTTCTGTGTAGAGTTTTAGACCCCCCACTACAGAAAGGATGTAGACAAATTGAAGAGATTTCAGCAGAGGGCAATGAAAATGGTAAGGGTGCAGGGGCACAAGACTTCTGAGGAGAGGCTGAGGGAACCGGGCTTATTTAGTCTAGAGC
>NW_017728951.1:3113438-3154013 GCF_001723895.1 Crocodylus porosus | reverse complement strand
CACTCTGTAAAATACCCTCAAAACTGTGTTCCTCCACAAGTAAAACAAAAGACCACGATAAAGACAGAGAGCAAGAAAAACACAGTGATCAGTTGAACAATGTTTTGTTGACATATCTTACTGTGTAAAAGCAAGTATCTTATCATCATAATAAAGTGAACTGTAGTACATGTTTCATGAATTCATGAATACATGTTTTGCTGCACTTCCACAGGGCAATAGCCTACACACAAGAGGTATGCCCCCAACAAGGGGTTCAACCCCCACACAAGAGGTTTGGGCCCCCAACAGGGGGTTCAACCCCCACACATGGGGAATGGGCCCCCAAGAGGGGGTTCAGCCCCCACCCAAGCCCCAGCAGGGGTCAGGGGCCTCAGGGAGCTGGCAGGGGTCGGGGGGCTGACCCCTTACTCAATGGCACTGGAGCCCTGGTGCTGAAACATGCAGCCAAGGTGAGGGACAACCAGAGCCAGAGCATCTCCATGGAGGACCCAGCCTCTGGATGCCTCAGGGCACAGTCAGGGACAGTGCCCTGCTCCACTTTTTTAAACATCAGTTTTATCCAGGGAGTTAATTTTCTTCCTGCACTGTAAGTTTGTTCCCATTTTCTTGTTCCCACACATGCCTGTTGCCCCGCCTCAAAGGGGTTTGAGGCAGGGCAAGAGGCATGTTTGTGCTCATGTGGACATGCCTTATGGGGCCAGGCAGGGCTGGCCCCACTCGATGCCACCACATGCATCTCCAGGGACCTGCATACTCCAGGAACTCCAAGGACCACCCTCACACACCCCCTCCCACACACCCCACCTCCACCATACCCCAACCATGCCTACACCTTCCCACCCATGCACACCAACCACATAGCCACATCCTTCCATATCCACCCACACCGTCACCAACACATCCCACACACAGTCAGCACAACCTACCATGCACCCATTCCCTAACCACATGTTCCCACATACCTCCCCCCCACAATATACAAGGCTAAGATTGTATTTTGAGCTATTATGTGATTGTCTCTAGATACACTATGCAAGCACATGTAAATCAGGACAAAATATTTATTTTAAATAAAATTAAAATAAGTTATAGCAGATGTTTGATTTTTTTAGCAAATGATTTGGTTTTGGTTTTTTTCTGATTTCAAGATGGCAAGCTCATCCCCTTAACCCCCAAATGAGTACTTTTAGGGAAAGGGGAGCAACTTCTGATGGCAAAGGTCAGGGGTTAAGGGTGGCCTTCCAGTTCCACGATAGTGATTAAGGTGCAGGACACCAGTCAAGGGGCTGGGCAAAGGCAACTGATAGAGGGGGAAATACGGGGAGGGAATGTGCCCTCCCTGAGTTTGGCCCCTGACTCAGTACTGCTCAGGATGCAGCAGTTTTTTTGCTGTGTGGGCCAGCAGTGTGTTGGGAGGGGCCACTAAGCCACAGCACAGAGGTATAGGAGTGGATATGGGGCTTTTGGCCCACCCCCAGGCCTGCCCAAAAATGGTGGCCCCCCAGACTCAGGAGGCACCAGTCACCTCTGGGGCTGGGCTACCCTTGTGGCCCTTGACAGCTCACCAAAACTTATTAAGTGGCCCTCCAGGTGAAATAACTGCCCACCCTGTTCTGGATTATTCTCAGTCGTGGCAGATGACAGAACAAGGAGCAATGTTCTCAAGTTGCAGCAAGTGAAATTTAGATTAGATATTAGGAAAATATTTCTCACAAGGAGGGTAGTAAAGCACTGGAACAGGTTACTCATAGAGACTGTAGAATCTCCATCCTTGGAAGTTTTTAATACCCAGGTAGACTGAGCTTTAGCTAGAATGATATAGTTGGGGATGGTCCTGCTTTAAGAAGAGGGTTGGGTTATTTCACCACCTGAGGTCCCTTCCACATGAGTGAGGTCCCTTCCAACCTTAATCTTCTATAATTCTATGATTATTAGCAGTTAACTGGCTTTATAATCCCTCCCCTTGCAAAGAAGGCCATCCAGCTGAGTGCAGAGAAAATTCCTTGGCAAGGCAGGCACAGCACAGAATTTTTCCTGATGGCAGGGAAGGGAGGGAGGGAGGGAATCGGGTGGCTTGCTCTGTGAGGGGAGGCTTCAGCTTTGCCAAACCCCTCACCTTTGGGTTCCCTGTCTGAATAAATGAGGCAGGGAAGGGGAATATTATTAATCTCCCGGTTTCCACCCCCAGCCTAGCAGTGCTCGTTACAAGTGGTCTTTTTAATTTCTCTCATGCTACCTCCCAACATTCTCTCTTGATCACGCAGTTTGTGGGGACATCTGAATTGCTGACAGGCATTGAGAATTGTGGATCATTTGAAGCCCCATCCAACTTCCACCCAAGTGAGGTCTGTAAGCAGAAAAGGGCTGACTCAATGCCCTGTCAGGAACAGGGAAAATGAAGCATGGGGGTGATGGGCAGAAAGTACATGGAATGCTCATTTCAAAATGTAAAAATGCAGCCTTTATATTTTTTCCATGCAATAAAGCAAAGGAAACTCCAAACTGAGGGTGCAAACTACAAACTTCTATAGCATTAGACCTGGACCTGTCAGACTGCCCCAGTTGCAGCTTGCATGTGGGTCCTAGAGCAACAAACTTGAGCTGCAGGGTATTCAGGGTATCTGGGGGGTACGGGGGTGGAGCAACAGAGGGGGTATTGAAAGTGTACTCACAGATCAGAAGAGTGGGAAGGGATGGGAATGGTGAGAGTTGGGATGCTGGAAGAATGACATTTGAGTGTTTTATCTCTATGGAACAGACCAACCATATCCTAGAATCATCTGGACAAGCCAGATCAAAAATAAACCTGAACTGGAGTGGCATAACTCTAAAATATTTAGAGTGTTCTTAAGATGGGATAACACCCTTTAATGGATGAATACTCTCATTTTAAGTGCCTTTATTTCAGTTTATAGATAACCTGTAACAGATCCCTCAGACCTAAGAGCTCGTAATCCTCTCCTAAATAGAGATGCCTAGGCTCTTTCACCAAAACAGAAGCAGGAATCATTCCTTTCTTATATTTCTGGAGGAGGAGGTAGTGGTAGAGACCACCTTTTGCAACACTTGCCCAGGATAAGAAGAGAAAATCAAATTCAATACCCTGCTGTGAAAAGGCAATTTAAACCCACATCTCCCAGGGAATGTTCTATTATCTATCAGTCATTCTGGCCAAAGGGGACCACCTGACTCTTTAAGTTGTGTTCACTTAGCAGAAAAAGAATTCTTTGAGAGAGGGTGTAAGAGTTAATTTTGCTGTGTAGCCTAGTAGTTAGAACACCCCTTTCCAATAATGTACTAGGTTCCAATCATTACTCTACAGACTGTTTAACTTAAACAGTCATTAAATAAAGTATCCAATGACTGGAACAAATATTTGATGCCCAGTCCTTGAAGAGGGACTAGAAGGAGGTCTCCGTCCTCCTAGATAGATGTCTTCATCACTAGACTAGAAAGTCATGTTCATATTTACTTTGATGAATCCTTAATTCAGCTTCCACAGGAGAGAGTGAGAATGCCTGTATGGCACCACTTGAGAAATATCCAGACATCTTGATATGTTGGAACCTGTTGCGAGAGGTAGGAGATTAATCTGAATGCCCTCAGGTAGAGGATGGAACTGAACAGTATTGTCCCATTACAACTCTTAATATCAACTTTTCCAAAGAGAGAAATCAATTTCTTGCCCCCGTGTAAAATTGAAGCATTAAACTATAATGCAAGTAAGATTTGGGACTTGTCATTTATAGGTTTAGTGGAAATTAAGTGATGTTGGGTCATAATATGACTTGAGTAAGATAGAGTTTAACAAACAAAAGCAATAAGCCAGGTAAATAGTATGAATCAAGAAACCACAAACATGAGTGTTAGATATCCAAGGGAAAAACAGAAACTAAAAATTACAAAAAGAAATCCAATTGTGACACTGAAATGTATATTAATGATGGTGAAGTAAATGGAAATTAACCTCTGAAAATGGGAAACCCACAAAATAGGTAGTATATGGAAGGCTAAATAAAAAAACTAGGGATGATACCAAAAAAAAACCATATCTAAGATGAAATAGACATTGGTATAGCAGCCTAATGTAATGTTTCTTGGCATAGTGTGGTTGGGAAGAAAGCAATATCTGCAATGGTCATTTAGCAATCAGAAAATTGCCCAATCTGGTGTGATTGGTAAATACTTTCTCAACCCCTGCAGTGCTGTGCTATTTCTTGAAACTGAACTGGTTCTATCAATTTCAATGTTGGTATTGGAGGTAAACAGCACCGTTCCACTTTGGCTTCCATTTCAACATTTCGACAGAACAGTGTTTCGTTTCAAGTTTTCTTTCATTTTGAAAGCACTGTTCTGTTTGGTTTTGTCAAAACTGTTTTGCTGTTTCAATACTGTTACAAAGTTTTGCCCATAGGCTATAATGGGGAAGCATAAAACTGCTTATAACTGTCATTTCTTGCCTTATTCAGATGAAATTTGCAGGGATGGTAGCTCCTTCTGAAGGCCAAAAGTGTACTAAGTTTCTGCAGGGCTCTGCTGGACTCCTCCCGAGGGTGCATGCCCCCATCTTCCTACCAAATCACAGGAGGCTGCTACTGTCACCTGGGACTGGTGCTGGGAAGATTGGTGCCGCACCCAGCACCAGGAAGATTGGTGCTGCCACTGGCCCCAGGTGGCAGAACCAGTCTCCTGGGGAAACAGCTGAGCAGAGGTAGAGGGCAGACTAAGTAGTAGTGCAATGCCTATTAATGAGGTGCAAAAGCTGGAGAGGAGATTCCCACATAGTGTAACAGTAATTTTTAAATTGACTTAAGCAGTGCCTTAAGAGTGACATCAATGGGATCTGGATGTGTCCCCATCTTATCCATGGGCACTTTAAGTGACTTACACTCTAATATCTCAGGTCTCTTTTCCTCAGTGGCTTCTGTGAGTATTGTAAATACTAGTAATATGAATGATAATTATAATGTTGTACTTTATTATCCTTTGTTAGATCACTGTTCTTCTGTTTTACTTGGACTAAGGACTAAAGCTATTTTACATCAATCTGTGTGTCTCAGAGTCCTCAATCTAAACATAAGATGTCCTATTCCTGTGAAGAGGCAAATGCATATGTTAAATGGTGTTAATTAATGTTAATCCAAACTTTCAATTAGGGGGACAAGTCGAATTACAGATTAATAACAAGCAAGAATGCCAGTGTTTTTTTGGAGTGAAAACTCAGTGATTTCTGTAAAACCAGTACATCTCTCCCCATACCATTTAACAATATTCTCCCTCAGAATCATTTGGAAGTTCTCAGATCATTAATGGTTTTATATATGATTAACAAGTCACTAACAAGGAAGAGCACCCTGGCTGAACCCATTATTTTATCTCTGAGCCATTGAGTCTCTAAAATTCAACTACTATGAAAGCTGAGTGAAAAATCATCAAAGTTTATGATTTGCTCTATGCCCATGGGCATCTGAACGGATCAATACCTCACTGTGATGTCTGTTTCCCAGTGCTACATTAATGCTAACCCAAGTGAATGATAATTCTAGGCTTCAAATACAATGCAAGAAGTTCTATTTAGATCACTCTTATTAATATAAACTAGAATTGAGAGATAATGGGTGTGTCTACACATGCATTTATGCCAGCTTAAATTTACTGTGCAGTAAATTACTGCACAGTAAGCAGGAATAGGCCAGCATCAACATGTGCAGGTGCTAAAGTGCATTAACACTGTGTGTGGACTGATTTGGGACTACAGTTAGTTCCAAGTCAGTCAACATACACAGTGCTTCTGTGGAGTAAGGCGACATGTGCGTTACTGTGCAGTAACTAATCAGATGTAAATTTGATGCCTGTATCATGCAGGTGTCAAATTTATGCTCAAGTTGGCATAAGTCACCATAGTTACTGTGCAGTACAAGCATGCACGTGTAGATTCATGCCTGTACTGTGCAGTAATTTCAGTTACTGTGCATTAAATATGCATGTGTAAACTCACTAAATGGAAAGGTTAGTGGTGTTTTGGAACATAGTACTGCAAATATTAATTCATATGTTCTATTTTGATTCTGCCTCATATAATTACAGATAACATACCATTGTTTCATCCTCATTTTGTTTCAATCTGTGTTTCCCAGTGTTTGGGTCACTGAGCTTGTTCCTGAGTTTAATAGTAATAGACTAGACAATGCACATTATAAATACTAAAACTTTAGAGTGAGGTACATATCATGTAAAACAGTAGAAATAATGGGAATAGACAATAAGAATTTCAGGCAGAGACAAGGTCCAAACATTATCATTGTAAGAAATGGAACTCATTCCATATTATTTATCAGTGAACTGTGCATTGTGAAAGCTTTTTTTAGGGCTGAGACTGGAAAAGGAACTCAGTCTCAATTACCTCTGGGGACATTCCCTGGATGAAGGAGAGAACAAAATAAGGCATTACAATTGGAAGGCATCATCTAGGAAACATATTGCTTTTTGATTTCTTTTTAACTCTCTTTAGCTTCCAAGTCAATGCTAATTTAATATAATTGTTATAGCTACTGTGTGTGTATGATGTGATAATATTATGTATAATACTGGGCATGTTTGCATATCTGTCCCTCCTTCTGCATGTGCTGTATTGAGAATCTGCATGCAGGTGATTAATTTCATTACTTCTGTGCATTTGGTAAAATGTTAATCATAAATTGGAGAATTATATGACCATAATTATTTTGCTTGGAACTATAAATAATTTATTATTTATTTCCATTTATATGGAGAGACTACCTGTCCTTTTGGTGTAGGTACACTTGATACCATTAAAGGGACTCTTGTCCTTCAATTTGCTTCCTTAAGTAGCAATTATTAATAACATGAACTCAAATCTACATTATGTCTTTAGTATCTTCCCACATAATCCTTCCTTCTCCCTTAAAGTGAGGAAAGGGATCTTTACAGCACATCCTGAACATCAACAATTACACAACTGTGGACCAAGCTGGGGAAGTAGTTCAAAAGAACCCAAAGAGAACATTCTTTCTATCCCCTTTCACCAGAAAGGGATATCTGTGCAAGTTTCTGTGCTGATTCCAGCTGTGATGAGAGCGCTGGTTCCTATGTAAATTCTATGCCTGGATGGCTAGATCAAAATTAGTGGTTTAAAACCTAACCTGGAAATCAAGAAGCAGCTACTGAAGATCATAGGGCACTGTTGTAATAGCCTCATGGCAAATTGTATTACTCACCAAGCACCCTGTCTTATTCTTCAGGAGGAATTGACCTTTGGCAGTTGCTGTAGAAGACAAGAGATAAACATTTTCATATTGACAGTGAATATGCTATAACAGTAGAAAGCTGTACTATCTGTCTATCTTTTCTGGTGACGTTATAGAAGCTGCTTAGCCTCTGGGAGCTGATCTGTCATAGTGTGTTACAGGTATTTGCTTATTATTCTAGTTTGAAAGAGTTACTAGCTCACAATGTTACATCAATCAAAAGTAGATCTTCCCTGGCATTTCTTGTCTTTACTTAATAATATTCTTACTTTCCACATGATGAAAAATTTTAAATGTCTAAACTTAAATTTAAGAATATTTCAGGACAAAAGGATGATTTAAAGCTAGACAGGAAAAGGCTCTAGTCTAAAAGTTTACACACAGGACTTTGAATCTGGAAGTTTTATGTTCTAAACTTTGGTCTGCCACCAATCACCTCTATAGCCTTGAACATATCATTTCAACAATCTGCCTTAGTTTCCCCACCTGTAAAATGAAAAGAAAAATATACTTACATTTCAACCCACAGGTATGAGCTGAGAATTAACAGACAAGGCTATGTTTGGCAAGTATTTTGATTACATAGAGTATAAGCACTATAGGCTCAATTATGCACACTCTCTTTTTATCAAACCAAAACACTTCCATTTTAATTGTCCTTTGCTGAGAAAATTGAAAAGACAACAAATACTGAAATATAAAAATCCTTTGCTGGAATTCTCATCCTGTGCACCGCTCTATCATATTATTGTTGTTGTTGTTTAAAAGAGAAGAAGAGATGCAAAATAAATGGAATTTAAATTTCATGAAAATAAAATCAAGTCTTAATCCGCATAAAAGTTGATCTATTTCCCTGCCAATATTTTAAGACATAGCTCTCTCTATCAGTGAAACAAAAGTAAAATTGTATTTTAGTTAAGAATAAAATTGAGAGACTTCAGGAAGTGACATGTTATAGGAAGTGGAGCATAAAAGTGTGAATCATTTAGAGAAAAAGTGCCTTTTAGAACTGTTCTCTGACAGCTAGTACAGAAACTGTGAATTATTCACTAGAAGATCACACATTGTTAACCATTCCATTCTAGTTACAAATGTACACTGAAAGAAATCTCCCTCCAACTCCATGACTATTTTAAAATGTAGGAAAAAATATTGAACTTTTTGGTGATATTGGCAAAAGCTTCCATATTTGAGTAGATGTCTTATGTGCCTTCACAGGTGACTAGTTCTGAATTATTGTCTGTTGGGCATTATTTAATCCAACTGGAAAATCTATTGACTGATACCAAATGTTCAGTTCAAATACAGGGATCAACCATTGTTCCCATTGGAACCACTAGTAAAATCCTGTGGATTACATTCTGGCCCAAGTTTGGGCTAGGTGATTTGTCTGGGAATTTAATGCTCCCAAAAGCCTTTCAGCTTTGGCAATGCTTAAAGTGCAATGAATAAATGCAAGTAATTATGCATTACACTGGATTCAGCAGAATATACTGCATGCTAAACAAACACCAATTCCATGTGTTTGTTAAGATTCAAAAAATGTAGTGGGTATTTGTGTTATTTTCTAGTTATATACTTAGACATCGGTAGATGTATAATTGGCAATGAATTATATTTAATAAGGAAGACAGTTTAATACTAACCTGATACATGTACCTGAAGTTGTTTACTAGTTGAACATCTGGATTTTTACAACTTTAATAGGAGGAGAATCTAAACGAAATATATTTTGCCAGTTTTTCAGATCTGGAAAAAAATAACAGTTCTGTTGGAGTCACTTCTCTATGTATTCAAAAGCATGTTTAGCATAGGATTTATAAATAAGGCAATTATGAGCAGTATAAAATCACATCCAAGTATAGCAGAGGTACACCTCAATCTAGATGAACATTTAAGCAATAGTGCATATACTGCCAAAGTCAGTGGGAATTGAAAAAGAATACTCTTGTATCTGTTAATTATTTGCTAAATGTTGGATATTTCACAATTTTAAGAAGAATTCCAGTCATCCAACAAGAAACAATTCAATGAAACCAGTTACAAAACATAACTCACCAAATAATGAGTACCCAAGCAACCTGTATACTATCTTATCAGGATTAATTGCACTGACTAAACAGATGGAAATATGAGTAATTCCTGCAGGTTTATGCCACATGATAGCCAATATTTCAAACTGCTCATCTTAAGCCTTCTTCCCTGCACCCTTACATGGAAAAGTTCTTTATTCTATGATAAATTTCATTTACTTCAGTGGCTTCATTCCTACTGCTTGGCTGGAAGCAGCTCTGTGCCACTTAAAGATTCCTTTGTGAATGAGGAATCCTTCTGTATCCATCTCAAATTGTCATGGGTTCCTTTGTGCTGGCTGAGCAGTGGAGTACATCAGGAATGTAGGTCAGGATCTGACCCGATGATTAATAACAATCCAGCCTTATGTAAGAATTATCTTAGGCAAACAGGAAGTGCACAACTTTCTGGCCCAGCAGAAATGGAAATGGATGGCGCTGATGACATCATGATTACAATGTGCTAAATAACTTCCTGTTACCCAAAAGATTCCTACCCCGAGGATGAACTAAAAAGAATCTGACAGTTCCTTCTTCAGTACAAGAGGATGTTACAGAAAGAAGCAAGATACTTGCTTTGTTTCAGACTTCCCACTAGCATCACCTCAGTCTTGCCTGGATTCAGACTTGTCATTCTCCTTAATACAAGTACCCTTAAGGAACCAAGAAGATACTGTTAAGGTGGATAACCACTGCATGGAAATACAAATTGGACTGATCCAGGCACCAAAGGGACGAACAGCAGTTTCCATTCCAAACTGTTTCTTTTTATTTGTTCAGCTGCATGCAGCTGTCTATTTCACTTGTGCCTTAGTATCTTGAAAAAGGAAAATAGCTTCATTCTGTATGTGAGATGTTAAACGCTAAGCACTGGTCTCATTCATATACCCACATCTGAAAAATGAAAAGAGAGAGGAGAAGTTTCTTCAGTACAATTTACTCCAGACCCTTGCTGAAGTAAACAACACCCATGGGTCTCCTCTGATACTTATTCTATATGGAACTGTTTGGCTTGATTGAATTATGTTCATCCATCAGCTAACTCTGAGATCTAAAGGTAAAATCTACTACTCAGACACATCAGTTAGATTCGTGATGATCTTTAGAGGGTTTCCACCTATGTGTGTCATAATGGACCTCAGCTGATATAAATAAATGAAGCTCCATAGTAGCCCAGAGGGCAAAGTCAGCTTTCCCCAGCTGAGGATCTGGCCCAGTAGAGATGATATTTGTTTACTGCATAATTAAATATGAGGAAATTATCTGTTCCATAAACCAGAACTTTTATGTGTGAGTTTATGTAAACTATGGGACTAATTTCTACCCACTTTTGTTATTCAATTTAGGCGTATAAATGGGTAACACTTTGCTAATATGCTTGTTGCATCTGATGTAGCTGAATTTTAATTTTTTTATTTCTTCTTTTGCACACACAATTTTTAAAACTCTTGGTTTTTGCTTTAGGGAAAATGGTGAGAATTAGTTTCTGTGTAACTGCTTTGATGTAAAAACTTTTTTTTTTAAGTTAATAGAAATTTTAATTACAGCCCTACTGAAGAGTATTTGAACTCATAACCTTTGTAATATAATGAAGCCATATTATCCACAAGGCTGAAAGAATTTCATTTCCATAAATGGGAATGTTCAATTATTGGCATTACAAAAAGAAAAATTAAAAAGGGATCTGAGAGCTACAGAATTATATATCTATCTATATCTATCTATAGCTATATATCTTTAATTTACACACAGATCTATATGCATATATATAGTCATATTTAAAAACAGATTTTTTGGGAAAGACAAAGCTAATTAAGGTTTTCAGTTGTTCCATTGTGTGTAGGTGACGCTGCAACCACCTATAAATATGCAACAGAGAGGAATTTTCATGAAAAGAGAACATCTGCTTGATCTTCATGGGTGTAGCTTACCACTCACTTTCCTAGGTTTATTTACTTTATCAGTGAACTTCCAAGTCTCACAGTAAAGATAGGATTGCTATTTTCTATAAGCATCTTTACAGGTTATCCAAGGTGGAAGGGCTAAAAGAGATCATTTTAGTTCCCTGCATTACCTGTCCACAATGTAGCTTCATGCCTGTGGAGCCACTACACTGCTCTCCTTCCTGTGCAAATGAGTAAAGATTGTGGCTGGCAGGGGTGGAGGGTGCAGTGGTGCATTTGCACCTTGCTTTGATTCCTGCTTTGCCCAAACTTTAACACCAACGACATGGGAGGGATAGCAACATTTCTAGTAATGGCATCCATTCATCAGAGAGTGATGGTGGATATTGCAGTCATTCTACTGACTGGTGGTCCATTTGCTCCTGTGGCGGTAGAGACTGATGTTAGACTTGCAGGTCCTGCCACAGTGGTTATAGGTGTACACAGTGTTAGGAGCTACTGTACTGTGCTTTCCTCTGTTTCTGAATTACAACAGAAACAGTCATGTTTCTGCTGTAATTTGAGTAACACTTTCTTCTTGTGATTTTAGACTTCATGATTGAGAAGGGAGCACCAACTTGTCCTGTCTCCTGGTAAGGCCTTCCAAAGGTTTGGTTTGATACCAAAAGCCTTCATGTCCTGCTTGCAGATATCTTTGAAACCCAGTTTTGGGCACCCTTCTTGTATGGGAAATTGCAGGTGGGGAGAGAAGAGTAGGGGTCTCTACTCTAGAGAGTAGGGGTCTCTACTCTTCTCTCCCCACCTGCAATTTGCCCACACAAGATGTCTTTCAGTATACACTCATCTTGCATCCCGCAGAGATGGACAAGCCAGCATATGCACTGCTGTTTGAGCAGTGATGGTTGGCAGGGTGGCTTTAGTAGTGACCTTTGTGTTGGTAATTCTGTCTTGCCACTTGATGTCAAGGATGTGTTGTAAACAGCATAGGTGGAAGCTGCTCAGCTTCTTTTCTTGATATGCATATGTTGACCATGTCTCACAGCTATACATAAGGACACTGAAGACACAGGCTTTGTATACAAGGAGCTTAGTTTTGATTGTGAGTTTTGTATTGTTCCAGACATATTTGGAGAGCTTACTGAAAGTGGTAGAAGCCTTTCCAATGTGTATATTTGGCTCTTCATCCAGTGATAGTTTGTCGTTCACTGTGGATCCGAAGTAGCAGAATTTGTTCATTGTTTCGAGAGGTGTATTATCGAGGTTGATAGATGGTGACTGGCAAGCATCCTGTTCTCGAGCCACAGTCTTCTTAATGGTGATGGTCAGGGCAAACATCCTGCAAACATGAGAGAGGTGAATCACCAGCATTTATAGTTGGCCTTCCTTATGGGCAGTGAGTACAGCATCATCAGCAAAATGAGCTCCCTGATGAGTATATGCCTCACTTTTGTTTTGGCCTTTAAACACGATAGATTATAGAGTTTGGCACCTTATCGTGTGTGAAAGTATATTCCTTTCTCCAAACCATCAAAAGCATAATGCAGCAGCATAGAGAAGAAGATCCCAAAGCATGTACATGTTTCACTCCACTCTCCATCTCAAACCTGTCAGGCGCTGATCCATCAAACTGAACTGTGGCCTGCATGTTTTCATGAAAGGAGCATATCATACTGAGTAATACTGGGAGGCATCATTCTTTACTAGGACCTTGAACAACCCTGCTCTGCTGACAGTGCTGAAAGCTTTCTTCAGGTTGATAAATGCTATGTGTAGTGGCTTATTTTGTTCTCTGCATTTTTCTTGAAGTTAGCATAAGAATATCTGTCCTCTGTTGATTATCCTGCTCTGAATCCACACTGTAATTCTGGGTAGATGTGGTTAGCAGGCTGTTGCAAGCGTTTCAGCATGATTCTGGCAAAAGCCTTGCCTATGATGCTGGGAAGAGAGATGCCTCTAAAGTTGCAGTCACCCTTGTCTTCCTTGCTCTTTTAGAAAGTGAGGGTATTAGCATCATGGGGCATTTTTACTTGTTTTCCAGGATGTGGCACAGGGTGCTTTAGTTGGCAAGCCACCCTAATTAAAAGTGCCTGTGCATCACATGTATCAGCATCCACGCACATCCCCATGCCCTAAAAATGGTGGCAGGGTGCTTTGAACTAAACTAAAACATACTCATTGAACATGTTTTATTTCAAAGTGCCCACCATCATTTTTTCAGCATGGGAACACACAGGAATGCTGATGTATGTGACACAGAAGGTTGCCAGAGCGTGCTAATTTCCACGCTCCAGCAGACTTGATTAACCAAGTCTGCTCCGATGCGCTGGATTTCCAGTGCATTGGAGCATGCTCCCCACATGTCTATAGGAATCCATGCATGTCCTGGGGTATTTGATCTTCCTTCCAGCAGCACACTAATAGTTGATGGAGATGTGGAAGCAGACTAGCCTTCCCGCACTTGAGAACCTCAGCTGCAATACCATCTTCCTCTCGTGCTTTTCCACTTGATAGAGAGTCTATGGCCTTGCTAAGTTCTTTGGCTGTAGGTTTTTTTGTCTAGCTGTGCCAGTACACTTAGAGGGTGTCTGTAGATGTGCGTGGCGTCTGCTCTGATGCTCTGTAATTACAGTGCATCAGAGAAGACTCGATTAATTGAGTCTGCTGGAGCATGGTAATTACTGTGCTCCAGCAGCCTGCCATGTCTCATGTATCAGTGTCCCCGTGTTTCAAAATGGAGGTAGCAGTGCTTTAACTAAAGCTTGTCAAGTGAACTTGGTACAAGTGCCCCACTGTCATTTTGAAGCACAGGGATACTGATGCACAAGGTTTGTGACACTCAGACATGTGTAAAAGTGCCAAGAGTGAAACAGAAACAGATATTTACTCCCCTTTCCTTTCAGGTAGTATTGAGAGAGTCAATTAGCTTCATGGCTTATTATCATCTCACAGATTCCTGTTAATCTGTCTCCACTCTAGAGGTGATAATGACCCCCTATCCTTTTTAATAGCCTTCATGTTTCACTATTCAAACTATCCTTTCTGCTGCAATTTGGCTGTCTGCTAGCCATTCCTGGTAATCCTGGTCTCTCTTCTATTTCATAGCCCTGAAGAAAGTTTTTAGCTAAAAACCTTAACTCAGGTGTAGTAATATTAACTCAGGTATAGAAATGAGTGGCAGTGAAGTACTGAAGGCACTGTCAAGATGCTCAAGAAGGCTAGGTTTTGTTTTATGAATCTGAATAAGTGTTGTACATGTAACTACAATGCCTAGGGGACTAATGATACAATATCTTTTGACAATTGTTTTGCCTAGATTGTTGTGTTTTATATATATATATAAAATATAATTATATTAAATATTGTATATTTTTATATAAAACATACTCTCTTGATATATATATATATACAGTCTAGCAGATTAGTACACATTCCAATATTTGGTTTTGTTTTGACCTTAAACTGAATAATTTAATGTTATCCCCCTACCTTACTAGTAAAGCTTCTAGTTTCTCTTTAAGTGGAGAAAAATGTGTTAGTATATGTGATGATGTGCCACATCATCTGCACTCCTCTTTTCAAAATCCTGGATCTGATGATTGCTTAACCATATATCATTAGTGCATGGTACTTATGCAGTAATACTTCTCTCCTGGTACAAATGGAAAACCAAGGACTTGGAATATCACTAATTTGGGGCTCCTATACACATTCAGGGAGGCTGCTCTGATGCACTATAATTATTTAATTGTCATATAAGATGAGCTATAGTTCAAAGTGTGCCCTGCTGCCATTTTTCAGCATGAGGACGTTGATACACATGACACTCTGGGATCTTTTAGTTAGTGAGGCTCTCAGAGCTGTGCTAATTAAAGCACCACCCCCCCCCGCACACATACACACACACCTTCTGGAGCATGTCTATAAATGCCGTTGGTGTCTGGGAGTGGCATAACTACTCTTTATCCACCTATATTATAAACCTACAATTTATTCCTAAATAATTTTCTTATACTAATGAAAATGCCACTGATACTATATTTTTACATTTGTGTATGTGCTAGCAATATCAGCTTAAATGTCTATATTTCTATAATTAAAAGTGCCTGTTCAACTGCAGCTATGGCATGGTTCATTGAAGATTCACAAAGGGTATCTAATTGATCTTTCAGTCCTAAAGTATCAACTAACATTTGCTCAGATCTATTCTCCCTGTAATTCAGTTGCATGTTCCTAAGGACATCAATTAATTTCAAAGCTGAAGATGCCTTGACTAAGAAATGTTGCTACAGTCTGTCAGCATGGTTGATCTCTCCTGGGATTTTTTATGCCAGGCAATGAGCTACACAATAAAGTGGTATGATGAAATTTCTTTGAGTATAGCCTTGTGTCACTTGAAAAGCGGGAGCGTTTTGGCCTTGACATCCTAGCCATTTTCTATCAAAGTGCTGTAAAATTGGAAACTGATTGCAAAAGTCTTCACACTATTAATGCAGAATTCACAGGAACTGATAGAAAGAGGCTTGCTTGTCAAATTCTTATGTATTTTAAGAACCTGTCATCACAACACTGCACACCACAACTTTTTTTTTGCTTGGTAAATATTAAAAAAACAAAACAAAAACAAACTCCCCAAAACATGCACAACCACAAGAAATCCTTAGAGTGTAGATTCTTTAAAAACAGATTTATATGGTAGGTATGTGCAATAGTTTTATACTGTATTTAAATTCCCATGGGTGAATGCCACAGGTTTGCTTATTAAAGAAAGGTTGTTCTTGGAACTACTGTGAAAATGACTGCATGTCTGATAGCAGGGGGAAATGGAGATGAACGTTAGGCACATAGTGAGCAGGAGGACATTGGAATACTCCTTCCTAATGGCTGGCAGGGATGAGTGAAACTTCAGGCCAGCTCTCTAGATGAAAATGACCCTGTGGCCATACCATCTTGTATGTCCAAGTTCTGCTCAATGCACCTCAGAATTGGTAGTTATTCTACCAGCTCCAATATTGCAATAAATAGGAGATTAATTTGGAACCTAGTACAAATTAAGACAATCTTAATGATGGACCAATAATCTGTCAGCTCAGGTCTCTATTTATAATAGATTTTAGCTTCATGCCCTATGAATCCTCTTACAATTAGGACAATGACCATTGTGACAGGGGATGAGGAATCCGTCTGTAGTTTGTTTGCCTCTTCAAAGCACCTTGGGAGTTTCTTATAGATGAGCAATTCCTAGATAGCCTGTTAAGGCAGAGTTTTCCATATGCAGAGAAGTCTGAGAAAGGCTTTTGGTTGCACTGGGTGATATTATGATTCCATTGACAGCAGTGGTAATTTTTACGTTGATTTCAGTGGGTCAAGTATTTCACACTAAAGGTTTAAACAAATCCATTGAATTTCCATGTTCTGACACAAATGTTCAGCATTAGCTGAAATCTTCTGGGCTTGCTTCCACTTTCATATATTACAAGTTCTGATGATTTCCCAAAATCAAGATAGAGGCAATATATTTTCAGGCAGCCTTGACCTGGGGAAATCTAGATGTGATCACTGCCAGACAGAACTGATTCTAGCAGATACTGTAAAACTGAAGTGAACTGTACTGTAAAAGGCCTGTTGGGAGCAAGCTGATAGAAGGGCTGCTACTCCATTTTAGGGGAATCCTCCTACTATGTTTAATAGGAATATAGGGCAGTTGGTATTGCCTACCTTTCTAGGAGTGAATGATCCTGAAGGCATATTGAAAGAGGCTGTTACACAGCCCCATGTGCCATGGAGTCATTGCATCTGGCCTTTGAAGCTCCCTCCAGGTCCAGACATTTGGCAGTGGGAAAGTGGTGACCATTAAAATGAGTCCACACCCCAATACCAGCACAGCTGGTCAGAGCCAAGCTACACCCTCTTTGCCTGTGCTCTCCCCGTCTTTTGGATTGGGGTTGGGCCATGTGCCTTCCTTCCCCATGGGGTCTGGCCATACTTCCCCCCTCCCCTGCAGGGCCAAATCACACCCCTTTCCCTCTTGACCCATGCCCTCTTCCCTTTCCACAGGGCCAGGCTAAGCTCCGTTCCCCTGTGGAGCTGCGTTGGGACCAGCCTGCCTCCTGTCTCCCACTCTCTTTATGTGGCCAGATGGTGCTCACTGTGCCTGCCTGGTCTCCAGATAAGGAACACCGGCAGAAGCCAGCCTGCAGATGGACTGGGTACTGCCAGTCTGTTCCACTGGGCAAAAAAGTTGGTCACCACTGGGTTAGATGATGGATGAGAAAAGGGTTGAGAAAAAAGAGAATCCATTAAGTCTGCATAAGTCTCCACATTTTGGAGGAATCACTAGTCTGAATCTTTGCATTTGATATAGAACATTAAGTAATAAACCACTTGATTCTTCCCAATTGGTATAGGAAAATGGTAATAATATAATAGGGACTGCTATTCATTTTTGCAACAGTCTACAATATTTTTTTATACTTGAAGAGATATCTTGAATACTACTGCTTTGGGATTTGGGGAAGGGAGGGGGTTTTATACAGTGTTTTATAGTGACTCTACTATATGAATTCAAATACATTGGGATGTTTATAAGAGAGAAACTTATAAGTGGGAAAAACTGTCTTAAAATGATGGCAAAGAGTTAGTATAATACATGTGTTATACTACTTTTAGGAAAGGAAGAAGTTTGCAAGTGAGAGATTTAGATGGTAGAGCACCATGATATGATACCAGACTCTACAATCAGAAAGGGGAAAATAATAGACTGTATAAATATGTTTCCAATATAATGGTATGTTATAATAGTATCTTCTGTTGGGATCAGCAGAGTATTTAGGACTAAATTGTGGGTTTGCCCTAGACTTGGGCACAGGTAATTTGTAAGATAAAAGGACCAAAGTGTGATGTGAGTAGGAATAATCTGCTTTAGTCCCATATCTGCTCTTTGTTATATGTGACATCAAGTACCGTGTTTCCCCGAAAATAAGACACTGTCTTATATTTATTTTTCCTCAAGAAGACACACTATGGCTTATTTTCGGGGGATGTCTTATTTTTAAAACAGCATTTTTTTTTTTTTTCTGTTTTTTTGCACCGGTCCTGGAAGCACTGCAATACCAGGTCAATGCATGGAGTGGATGGAGCACGCTCCGGTTCCACCACCCAATACCAAAACTATGTATGATGTTAATCCAAAGCTGCAGCCACAGCTTTATTCTTCCCCCTGAGGACACACAATACCTAAAGCAGAACTTCCTGCTCCTCACTTCACTGAGGAGACTTTTACTTTCACTTTCTATTTCTCCCTCTCCGGTCACCTCCGAGATAGCAGCTGTCACGATGGGGCAAATAAGAAGGGCTGCCCGTCTTATTTACCGCTTCGCGCCGGTACGCTTAGCCACGCCTATCACTATGTCTTATTTTCGGGGTATGGCTTATATTGCGCAAATACGTAGAAATCCTGCTACGGCTTATTTTATGGGTATGTCTTATTTTCGGGGAAACACGGTACTACTGCACCTCCTACCATACCAAATGCTCACTAAATTTCTGGCTGGCATCTTAAATTGGGTGCATGCTTTCCAGTTTAATCCACATGAATCTATATCAATCTATGTTAATCGCTGAATAAATGTAGCATATGCCAGGGATTTTAGAGATTAAATGGTTCAGGGGCAGAGTGGGTGTTCATAGGCAACAATCTACTTAATCAGATGCTAGGGAGAGAGTCGAAGAAAGTCCCTTCCAAGCATCTGACAAAGTAGATTATTGCCTATGTGGCAGGCTTGCTGGCAGCAGCCCAGTTTGTGGGCTTGAAAGGGCTCACAGAGACTGGTGGGGCATTCCCCACCAATCAGTAAAGGCAAGGGGACAGGCTTTCCCTGCCCCTACCCAGGGGTGAGGCAAAGAGCCAGACCAGAGAGGGGACTAATCGCCTCATTCCCTCTGATTCATCCATTTACAATCTGGGGGCAGAGCCTCCAAAGAGGATAAAAAGGCAGTATGCCTGGCATATGGGTAGCTGTGATGAAGGATGGAGAAGAGGGCAAAGAAGAGTTGGCAGAGCTGGCCAGCAGGGTGGAGCAGTTGCCCCAGGAGAGCCCATAGATGACTCATGGGGCAGGGAGCAGCAAATGGCTGTGTCCCCCAGCCCTGCCACAGGGAGTGTGGTGCCAGTGCACAGATCAATACATGGAGGGTCTGGGGAGCAAAATTGAGACCCTGGAGCTGTATGCAGCAGCTTGGGTCTCCAAACCCAGCACAATGTTGGGCAAGCAGTGTATAGGGGTCACCAGAGCACAGGATGGTGCACAGGGCCAAGGGGGGCCACCCATGCACAGGATGGCATACAGAGCCAAGTGAGGGCCAGAGGCCGGGAGAGCCTTGAGCAACTGAGGACCCCCTGCTGAGGGAGGAGGTGCCTTGGCTGAGGAGTGACAACAGCTTCGACAGGCCTTGGAGAGTTGTGAGTTGCCTGGGTAGGGGATCCCCATGGGAGGAAGGTCCTGCCACCATTTCTGTGGCTAGCAGCTAGAAGGGAAACCCTCTGATGGGGGAAAGCTCCCGGGTTTGAGGTTAGCCTTTTGAGTGATTCAAGCAGGGTTACAATGCCCCGTAGGGCATTGGGGTATCCCTTCACTCTTCTTAACTTTGCAGCACAGCTATTGCTCCAGGGCAACATGGATTCTTCTTTGGGGGGTTTTTCCCTCTGGGACCTGCACCTTCTCATTTGTAAACCCTGTGTCTCAGACTTTGTGAATTCTGTGCCTCATATTTTGTGAACTTGCACCTAATGCTTTGTAAGCTTGCATTCCATTAGAGTATACAATTGCATGACTTAATGAGACTCTTGCTTAGACCCCTTTAATTCCTCACTTGCATATAAAGTGTCTGCATAGATATGTAAATAGCCTGCCTATAGTTTCTGTATCTTATGTACATATATGTTAATTATTATAACTTCTATATCTTATTAAATTTGTATATAGTGAAGCTTATCATGTGTCTGGGCCTTGCTCTGTAGGGGGAAGGTCTTCATACAGTAACTGCATACAGAAGACTGTTTCATCTTCCACAGCACATCAGTGCTCATTACCAGCCCTTCATGGGAAGAGGCAGTACCCATACTAGTACCACCCAGGTTGCACTTATTTTTAGGGCCCAAAGATCATGGTTCTCTGAATCAGTTGGTCTTTACAGTGCCAGCCTGCCCTACGTTGTCATTTCTGCTATTTTATGAAAAAGAAAACATACCACTAAGGACACATATACCGTTAAAAAAACAGAACTGTAAATCTATTAACAGAAATGGTATGTAATGAACTACAATGGAATTGCCTATAAGATATGTGTAGAGGGATTCTTTTCCCTTTCTGTATTGTATTTATTCCCAATGAATCAATGTTTAGCAGACTGCAGTCAATGTAATCTACTCTTCCCCATCTAAATTTGATGACCTGTATGTTACTTTTGTTTTAGGATGAGGCGCAGTGACAGGACATGGTTCTTAGAGGAATATATCAGCAATAGGAATTTCACATTAAACAAACAACCAAACAAACAATTAAACTGTAGCTGCAATAAAAATATGTTAAACTTCCCTCTTGCCAGGTCTACGAGATGTGAAGAAATAAGCAACATTTTGGCAGTCGATGAAAGCATTTCTCAGGTCAGAACACAAATACAATCAATAGCAGAGTTTGACAAACTTCATATTGTATTTGCTCACCTTTATCTGTCCCAAGAGAACTGTTCAAATTGCTATAGGTTTTCCTCTGTGGAATAAGAAAAGGAGATGTTGCAGACCCCTTGGACAGCTTTCCTTATTTATGGCATGCTCATTTTGCTATTATGAGGCTTCAGCCTTACACATCATAAAACTCAAATTAAAATATGTCTATCTCTGAGCTTCCCCATTGTCCATGCAAACCCAATAAAATGAAGTAGAAGATGGACAATGACAGCACACAGTGTTCTGCATCATGGTTAATGCTGACCCGAAGTGCATCCTGACAGGTTTTATCTCCCAGTATATATACAACTTTTTGTGGAACATCATTTAATGGTTCTTTACACTAGAATGGTTTAGATTAGGATCTAAAGAATTATTTAAAAGGTTCTGTAAGTATATTCTATAAGTGCCCTTGACATCATATAGAAATACAACCTACTACAGCAATACAACTTAAGATAATTTGCCATCAGTGAAAAAAGACAATTTAAAAATCTAAGTTCCTTCTACTTTAAGAACAGTTTCTTGTCTTCATTCCCTCCATTTTCCCTAGAAAAAAAATGAGCTGCAATGCCAGCAAAGGTTATTATTACTTTTTATCTGGAGCTATTTTGTACTGGTTTTAATTTTAAACAGTGGCCTCAGATATAGCACAATGCAGTATTCTAATCTTAAGAAAGGAAACACATGGGTAGCAATCACAAGGCTGCATCTGAAAGGTTGTATGTAGTCATGAAATCAAGCCCTGAAAAAAATCTTTTGTTTGTAAAGAATTTGAGATAGTTTTTAGTTTATTTTGAGGTCTTACACATGTGCACAAGAACCCCTGGATTTGTTACAAAAGAATGGTCATCAAACTGGCATATCATATAATTGTCTGGATTGGTATATCATATAATTGTCTGGACTTGGTGCCATATAATGCTTCACATAAAAGCCTGCTCTTCCTCTATTACTTTGTGCCCAAGAACATGACTGTTAGCAGAGTAAAGATGCTAGACCCTGCTATTATAATTCTATAATTAAACATCTGAATGATGCTATATGGTACTACACCTGATTGCATTGGAGTCACGGGGAGCTCTTCCACTGATATTCGTGGCAACAGTATCAGGCCTTAGAGTGTGGTTCTAGTCTGAAAAGTGACTTGGGGAAACAGTATAGAAACAATGCTATGTAACTTCATTTATCTTTCTCTGTCAATAAATAATGATTAGCAAAGAATTAAAGTCAACAATTTGCCAACAACAATTAGGCTGAGAAATTGCTGATCCAGAAGATTCAGTAAATATACCTAGCAGATTTAATGGTGAATTGGATTTAGTTTGTGAATATTTATAGAGAAGTATAATGATCTAAAACAGGGGTGATGTAAGGACTGGGACACAGATGGTCTGGCTTAGTGGGTAGGTCAGCAGGGGATGGCCAAAGCCAAGATCCAAGGTACCCAAACTGAGGGGGAATTCCAGGGTTGGAGTCCAGGTTGCTGGCCAAGTCAGGGGTGAAATTACCAAATCCAACAGGTAAATCCAAAGGCAGAGTCCAACCCACAGGCTGAATCAGGGTTCTGGAGGCAGAGACCGAGTTACCAAAGCCAAGGGCAATTTCCAAAAAGGTAGAATCCAGAAACATGGTTGATCAGGGTCAGAAGTCAGAAAATCAAAGCATATCACTGGATTCAGGGGGAATTTTTTTAAATTACAAAAGCATCAAATTCACATTCTTTCCTTTAGATATGATTCTTTAACTGCCACACACATGTTAAAGATGTCTACCCATCCCCCCCCTTTTTTTACCCTCCCATTCCTTTCCAGATCCCTCCACACTATGCCTCAGCTGCTACAAATACAGTAGACTGAATAGTTGTAGTTTTGCACAAATTTAGGCAGAGGAACATTTGCAGCAGCAAATCTGCTCCCACAGCCCTGCATGTGTAGACACCTGCTGGGGTCAGTTTATTCTAGAGTAATCTCTTAAGTAAACTGACCCAGGAGTATTTTCATGTGTAGATGCACCCAGTATACTGTTAAAACCTTTATAAAATGGTATGTTAAAATATAAAAAGTAAATGTCCATAAATAAATAAACCATACCAGATCATGCAGGGGCTGGGCTGGACTTGCTGGGAGTTTGGCACCCAATCCTCAGCTGAGACCTGGGCAGAGCAAGCAGCTGGTGACACTGGGCTCTTGGGCTCCTGGTCTCTTGGCTGCCAACAACCCTGCCCCTCCAACCCCCAGTCCCAGCACAGGCCTACCGGCACGCCCTCAGCTCCTGCATTGAGGACCAGTTGGAGGGGCAGGGTTGTTGGCAGCCAGGAGCCCAAGAACCCAGTGCCACCAGCTGCTTGCCCTGCCCAGGTCTCACCTGAGGATCACCACCAGTGCCATGGCAAGGAAGTTTGGTGCCTGAGGCAAAGCCCACAGTGGTAGCTCACCCCTACCCCCACCCCATGCACAGATCTGGGGCCATATGCCTCCCCACCCCATGCTTACCTAGGACTGCATGCAGTGGCAGGAGCCATCCTCCCCCCATCCCCATGCCCCCACAAATGAGCCACTCATGGGGGCTCATTTCCTCATTTATAGTACATATCTCAATTTCCCACAACTGAATTTTGGAAAAAAGGATACGTGCTGTATGCAAGAAAATATGGTAGTTGTTAAAGCTTCCCAAAATAGCCTTATAAGCAAGAAAGACTGTCTTTCTATACTATAAGTGCAACTATGTGACATACGTAATTGTGTGCAAGTGTTCTTCTACAGAGACTTATTTTTGAGGGAGAATGCATTTGTGTGTGTGTGTGTGTACACACATAATCATACACACACACACCCCTGCATATTTTAAATTATCTGTCTGTCTGTTTATACACAGATGTATTTATAGCTAGATAATGGGAATACAAATACATGCATGTACACACTTGTTTAGTATTTATTCTACGGTAAGTGAAACAATTACTAAACACACTCTATAACATGTTATTGAATTATATGAGTTTATGAATCACTTATTGCTTTCCAACCTACCAGTAAATTTAACTTCAAACAAGTGTTTAAAATAACAAATTCAGTCCTTTCTCTTTCTGCTCCATTAACGTCCCACATTTATATTTGCTGTTACCCAGAGGACAAATCAAAATCTTATAGTGCTTATTAAGGTGCATTCAGCTACTTTTGCTTTGCAACAGTAGGCTTTCACAAACTGAAAGGCTTTCAAGGACAAGATGAAATTTCTCTGCTGGCCTGCTGTTCATCTTGATTTCTCACAGCACAACATCTGGGACTAGGACGATAAGCTGGATTGGCACTTGGAGCATAGGGTACAGTTTACTTTGAACAAATGAAAAGATAAAGTGGACCCATCAATCTCTTGTCTAAACTTACAAGCCTGTGGCCTCATTGGCCCAAGAGATTTACAAAAGGGAACACACCACAAGCCTTTCGCTGCCCTTTGAGTGTATTTTCTGATTATTTTTATTTCTTTTTGGGGAATGGCCTGGGTTTTTTTTATTACTGCTATTACCATGAGAAACTAGTTTACCCTGTTTCATGAATGATTGGTTTAGGTACCCTGGGACCTGACAATACCTAAATAAACCCCAGGTTTTGGAACTGAACATTTCAAGGACATCCTAAATCTAATGTTAACAAATAGCTTAGCAAAATAAGTTAAATTCAAGCTTAGTTTGTTTGCTCTCAGTCCCTTGTTCCCTATTAGCACCTGTCATTTAATGTGTTTACTTAGAAGTGGGCACAGACCAGGACAGCAGAATTAAGTATACCTGGATTTTTGGAACTGGACATCTAAGTGTTTGACTCATCTCAAATTATCAGGGAATACATCCTTATAAGTTAGTTAACATAATTATAAGTAAAGGAGTTTTTGGTACAGTAAAATCCTTGATATCTAGGATGAGTGGGGACTGGGGGTGCCGGTAATGTAAAAATGCTGGTTACCTGAGGGCATGGGGTTTCCACCCAGATGCAGAGCAGGGGTGGGGGTGTGGTTGTGGCTGTATGCAGAGTGGGGGTAGAGAGGGGGTAGCAGTAGCAGCACAGCATGGTGGGTGACTGTGCCCATGGCCGCATGCGAGCTTTCCCCCTCTGCCCTGCTTGTGTCCAGCTGGCCAGCCAGACATTCCAGTTACTAGAAATGCTGGTTAGTAAAATTTCGGATAACAGGGGTTTTGCTGTACTTTAATAATGTATATAAAAAAGAAGGAAGAAAATGCATCCAGAGCTGTAAAGAACAAAAGCACACCTTGTGATGACTGTATTAAGGATAAATCTCCATGCTAACTGTTCCTAATCTCCTTCTTCTCCTGCAAGTGCTTAGAAATGGATTCCTTGAGGATCTGCTCCATGATTTTTCCAGGGACTGAGGGGAGGCTGACTGGTCTGTAGTTCTCTGAATCCTCCTTCTTCCCTTTCTTAAAGATGGGCTCTATATTTGCCCTTTGCTAATCATCTGGGACCTCTCCCAGTCACCATGAGTTTTCAAAGATAATGGCCAGTAGCTCTACAATCACATCGGTCAACCCCCTCACCACCTTTGGGTGCATCACATCTAGCCCCATGGACTTGTACATGTCAAGCTTTTCTAAATAGTCTCTAACTTATTCTTTAACTGCATGCTCACCTCCTCCCCCGACTGTGCTGCCAGGTGCAGTAGTCTGGGAGCTGACCTTGCCTGTGAAGACAGGTGAAAAAAGCATTGAGTAGTTCAGCCTTTTCTGCATCATCTGTCACTAGGTTATCTTCCCTATTCAGTAAGGGACCCAAACTTTACCTGATCTTCCTCTTGTCTCTGACATACTTGTAAAAACCTTTCTTAGCTTTTGTGTCCCTTGCTAACTGCAACTCCAGTTGTGCTTTGGCCTTCCTGATTTCATCCCTGCATGCCCGAGCAATATTCTTATACTCCTCCCTAGTTGTTTGTCCAAGTTTCCACTTCTTATAAGCTTTCTTTTTATGTTTTAATTCACTGTAGAGATCCCTGCAAAGTCAAACTTCTGCCATTTGCTAGTGGTCTTCTGCTATACTTGCTAGTCTTCCTGTGCATTGGGATGGCTCGTTCCTGTGCTTTCATAAAGTTTCTTTAAAAATTAACCAGCTGTCCTGGACTCCCTTTCCCCTCAGACTGGCTTCCCAGGGAATCCTGCCCATTAGTTCCCTGAATGAATCAAAGTCTTCTTTCTGAAGTCCAGGATCCTTACTCTGCTGCTCTCCTGCCTTCTTTTCCTTAGGATCCTGAACTCAATCATCTCATGGTTGCTGCTGACCAAGTTACCATCCACTTCTACATTCCCCACCAATTCTTCCTTGTTTACAAGCAGCAGATCAAGAAGATCACAGCCCCATATAACAGTTGACCTTTCCAACATTTGCACCAAAAGTTGTCCCCAACACTCTCCAAAATCTTCCTAGATTGCCTGAGCACTGCTGTATTGCCCTCCCAGCAGATGTCAGGGTTACTGACGTTTGTCACGAAAACTTCAGAGCCTGTGATTAGGTAACTTTCATTACCTGTGTGAAAAAAGCCTCATCCACCTTATCCTCCTGGTCTGGTAGGCTATAGCAGACACTCACCATGGCATCACTCTTGCTACTTTTCCCTCTGACACTAACTGAATGACTTTCAACAGGCCTCTCTCCAGTTTCATACTGGGGATAACTGGGTAATCCTACCCAATGCCAAGTGACTGTGGCCAGGAATAAATGCCAGTCTTATGCATTCTTATATACTACACTAGTCTCACTACTCCTTTGAAAAGGTAAACATCTTCAGGCAGCAAAGACAGCAAACCTAGAGAAATTTTCAGGGAAATAAGGTCTATGAGTTAGCAAGAGAAAAGGCAGTATGAAATGGTCACTTTGTGCAAAAATTATGAATATAGAAGAACTTGAAACAGGTTAGGAGCTTCTTTTTTAAGGTTAGGATGGCTTTCCTTTTTCCTTTATTTCTCTCCCATTCATTTCAATAAGAATTGCATAAAATAATAATCTACTTGTTTGTCTCTGTGTTAATTGCACTGATAATTCACTAAGATTTAAATAATGAAGTTCAGAATGTGTGTTAGATTCTGAAAAAAATGCTTTATTTAATCTTTGAAGAGGAATATTCATGATGCTATTACATATAACTAAAGAAATTATAGTAGTATTGTCTGGTTCAAACAAATAATTCATTCCTTCCCTTTAAGAAAAAGCAAACAAACAAACCAAACTTCCAAAACAATGGATGATTTTATATTGTACATTTCAAGTTCACCTCTTACCACTTTGGTAATGGACTTCTTCATCAACAGCTATCTTTGTCATTTAATGTCTGTCCAATGAAAACTATTCTCAAGTTTAGGAGCCATCAGGTGACTTTATGCTCTGACATTTCTCTGCAAACTCTCCAAATCATGTTTTGCTTTTGCAGCCCTGACAGAAGCGTGCCTTTCATATGGCAACCATGTGCATTTCACAAGGGCTTACCTATTAACTTGTAAATTGTCTTAAAAATGGTCAGCATCAGAAAATGTTCACCTTCTACTAACATAGGCTCTACACTCTCTGTAACCAGTCTGAAATCACTTGAGATGTTACTGGATATGTGTGTCCTGTCAATGCAAAGGGAAAGTAGGAGGGAATGATGATGTCTCTTTCCATACGCTTGAGTAAAGACATGACAGAACTTTCTTTAAAGAAGAAATTTACCTTTTTCTTAGATGGTCTATAAAAACCCCAGATTCTCTTTGATACTGTAATCACTTGCAGAGATTTCACTGTCAAATGAAATAATCCTTTTAAAAGGAAAAAAGTATCTTTTTTAGTGTAAATGTCATTCATGACTGTGAGCTGTATGAATTTTAAGCAGTGGCTACAAACTGGTAGTAGTAGCAGTAAAGAACATTTATAATGCTGCAAATTTGAAAGAAAGAAAGAAAGAAAATTAAATATACATAGTGGATAGATGTTGGCCCTATTGAAGCCATTGGGCTTTTTGCAAGATGGCCAGGATTTCACTTAAAGGGAGCATTTGGTGTATATTCTTGCTAAGATTGGGATTGTCACGAGGATTGCATACCTTTATTGTAGGCAAATTGCAGTCAGTGTGCAGGGGGAAGTGCAGGAATTACCTTAGTGTTACATGCAGTTTTTATATTTTTATTGTTATTAGTGTTATTATTGTTTTTATTATTGCTTAAATGTTTTGAAAGCAGCAAAGGAATGATATTTCATAGATTTCATAGATTTCATAGACGTTAGGGCTGGAAGGGACCTCGGAGGATCACCAAGTCCTGCCCCCTGCCCAAAGGGCAGGAAGTCAGCTGGGGTCATAGGATCCCAGTAAGATAAGTATCCAATTTGCTCTTGAAGGTGTTCAATGTAGGTGCTTGAACCACCTCCGCTGGCAGATTGTTTCAGACCTTGGGGGCTCGGACAGTAAAGAAATTCTTCCTTATGTCCAGCCTGAAATGGTCTCACAGTAGTTTATGACCGTTCGACCTCATCATCCCTTGGGGCGCTCTGATGAAAAAAACGTTCCCCCCGATCATGGTGGTCACCCTTGATAAACTTATAGGTGGCCACCAGATCACCCCTGAGCCTGTGCTTTTCCAGGCTAAAGACCCCCATGGCTCTCAGCCTATCATCGTAAGGTCTGTTTTCCTGACTGATCATGTGCGTGGCTCTTCTCTGGACTCTCTCAAGCTTCTCCACATCCTTTTTGAATTGTGGAGCCCAAAACTGGACGCAGTACTCCAGCTGTGGCCTCACCAAGCCTGAGTACAAGGGGAGAATGACGTCCCGGGATTTGCTTGAGAAGCATCTATGGATGCACGCCAGCATTTTGGTCACTTTACTAGCCGCAGCATCACATTGCAGGCTCATGTTCATCTTGTGGTCAATGATGACCCCCCAAGTTTCTTTATTCTGTAGTGCTAGCCAGCATAGCACTGCCAAGGCTATAAGGATGCTGCAGGTTTTTCTTCCCAAGGTGGCCATTTTCACCAAGAGGTGATCATGGGATACCAGATCGAAGGCTTTTTTGAAGTCAAGATATATGACATCAATCTCTTCTCTCTTATTCAGGTGATAGGTCACCTGGTCGTAGAAGGAAATGAGATTGATCAAGCAAGACCTACCCGCAACAAACCCATGCTGGCTACACCTTAGGATGTTGGTGTCGGCCAGTTCATTAAGTATGACTTCTTTAATAAACTTTAATAAACTTTTCTAAGTTCTTCCCTGGGATAGAAGTCAGGCTGATGGGCCTATAGTTAGCCAGATCCACCTTCCTCCCTTTCTTGAAGATAAGCACCACAATGGCCTCCTTCCAGTCTTTGGGCACTACACCAGAGCACCAGGAGTTTTCAAAGATCCATGCCAGGGGCTGGACTATGATGCTCGCCAGCTCCTTGAGTACCCTGGAGTGTAGATTGTCAGGGCTAGCTGACTTGAAGGTATCCAGCTTCTCAAGATGTTCCTTCACAAGGTCAGCCTTAATGGAAGGCAGGGGATCTCCCTTACCTGGACTTCCCTGTCCCGTAGTGGGCATGGGCATCCCATGGTACTGATGAAAGACTGACGCAAAGTACCCATTTAATAGTTTGGCTTTTTCCTGGGCGTCAGTTCTCAGTTGCCCCATCTGGTTCATCAGGGGTCCAATGTTGCCCTTGCTTTTCCTCCGGCTCCCCACAGATCTGAAAAAGGACTTTTTATTGTCCTTGATGCTTGAAGCTAGTTGGAGTCCAGTTGCAGCCTTGACTTTCCTGGTTTGCTCCCTGAAGGACCGGACCAGTGCAAAATAATCCTCCTTGGAGGTGAATCCTGTCCTTCATCCTTTGTAGGCTTTTCTTTTTAGCCTTAGGAAGTCTGCTAGGTCCCTGGAGAGCCAGAGAGGCTGCTGTGCTGCCTTTCCTCCAAGATGGAATAGACTTAGCTTGTGCAGTGATGATCTCTCCCTTGAGGAGCAACCACTCTTCTTGAACTCCCCTCTCCCTGGGGTCATGGTCCCTTAGGGCCTGACTGACAAGCCTCCTGAGCTTGTTAAAGTTGGCTTTTCTGAAGTCAGGGACTTCTGTGTTGCTGACTGACTTGCCAGCTTTCCAGCGGATGGTAAAGGTGATCAGCTCGTGGTCACTGTCACCCAGCTTCCCGTCGATCACTAGGTCACCAGTTAGGTCATCCCCAGTAGCCAGTACCAGGTCGAACAGCCCTTTGCCTCTTGTTGGCCCATAGACTTCTTGAGTCAGGTAGAGGTCATCCATGCATGACAGGTAATTGAAGTCACCCATGACAACCATGGTCCTGGAGCATGCGGCTTTAGCCAGTTCCTGGGCAAACTCCTGGTCAAGCTCAGGACTTTGGGTGGGAGGTCGATAGTAGACTCCCACCGTTGTGTCCCCTGTGCTGTGTTCCCCATGGATTTTAACCCAGAGAATCTCCAGTCATCCACCCTGGCTATCAATATCACCTCCCCATACACACGGTAGCTAGCCAGAAGCTGGGAGAAGCTGGGCATAAGCAGTTTGCCCACAGCAGGACAATGTGTCCTGCAACAAAGGGCACATGCAGGGGTGTGTGCTGTGGCACAAAGTAGTGGCACAAATTTGTGTTGTTACCATTTGTGATTCTCCAAGTGCATGGCCCTGCTGGATCCAGATGTGGCCTTGGATACTGTCTCTTTGGAGCAACTTCTGCAGGATTCAGCACAAAAGTAGATGATGCCATATGACCTTCCTTACAGACAGAAGGAAAACATGCCTGGAGTGGTCTCTCCACACATAGATCAGTGGCAGTTGCAAGCAATCACAGCACCTGGGCTTATGAAATGATAAGAATGATTGCATTTTCACAGATTCAGACCAGAGCTGTCAGTCAAGCAGAAGGAGAAAATGAGGTGTGTGGGAGGAAGCTCTTGTTTAAATACAAACATCTCTTTTAATTGGCACAATATAGAAAACAAAATGATGAAAAAATAAGTGACAGTTAAATGGATCTGTTTAACTTTGATATGTAGGAATATTCTACTTAGTATATAACCCAGATAAATGAAACCCATTGTGAATTGGTAGCAGCAAAAGATGTACCACATGACCAAACATGACCCTTTTTCTGGGTTGTGTGGCACATCTCCTTTTCTGACGGCTTTTAATAGCACCATTGATTTCATATTCAGTGAGAGAACTGAAATAAAATGTGGAAGATGCCAGGGAGAAATGGAATAGAGTGAATACAAGCCTGTCATGGTGACAACAATGTTAACTGTAAGTGTGTATCATTCACACCAAAGGAAATCCTGACCAAAGACAGCTGACATCTTGACAATGGTGGCAGCAAGAACAAGAGCAGATGAGTTGGTCCATACTACAATTTTCCCACTGAGAACAGACTTCTCTCATTTTTCTTTTGAATACACAGAGAATTTAGGAAAAGATTCTTGCCTTCAATTGAGTTTTGATATTTTATATTACTTGAGGATTTTTCCCACACAGTAGATTTGTTTTACTGTCCACTGTAGGGGGCATGGTGGTTTTAAGAAAATATTTTTTGCAGTGGTGAAAACACTTGTAAGATCAAGGACAAAATTATTTTTTCAGCCCAGGTAATGAGAAGAATATGAAAAACATCTATATCACACATTCCAGACCTCTTTTTCCTCAGAATGTGATGGAACAATGCAGTGCTATGCAGAAACTCCTGAACTAGCTTATGTACTGGAAGTAGTATAGCTGTACTGTTCCACCTGAGTCACTAACTAGCCCTGTGCTAGTTAATCATGCTAATCATGCTATTACTGCTATACTGCTTCCCATGTCTGAGCTGACTTCTGAGCTAGCTTGTGAATCTCTGCATGGCACCGCATCCAGTTACTTAGATATGCTGATATAAGTATGTAGCAATGCCATTGTCTATAATTTTGGTGAGTACCTAATCTGGCCCTTTAAATGGTGTGGGTATTTTTTAATTAATAAAGTACAATTGATGTGAGCAGTAACTACTGATAGGTCTGAAACAGATCATTTGATAGTAGAAATATCTAGTTTTACTGTAGGTCTTTGCTTGCTACAAGATAACCATTCTGAAATTCACATTTGAAGTAATTAGAATATGAAAAAACAGTACTGATATTCATGGCATCCCACAGAATTAAGCACTACGTTTCACATTAATAAAAGTGATACAATCTATTAAGTTAAGGCTAAAAGTTGCAGTTAGGTGAATAGTTCACCACCAGTTCTTGATTTCAGTGATTTTTTTGGTTATTTTTTTTAATGAACAGCTTTTTAAAGTTCTTTAATACATTTGCTGTCCTTGCCAAAACATTTCTGTAAATATTTAGTCTATTTGTTTTGAAAGCTGCTCATTGTATGCAATATTTGCCATTTTAGTCCTCCTGGCTACCTTTGATTCCATCCATTGCTTTAACATGACTTTTAGGTTTCCTTTGTGAACACCCACACTTAAACATTAAAAAATGTACTCACCATCACTATTCTTAAATATCTGCCTTAAATAAATACCATCTCTGTTTTGAGAGGGGACCTTGCTTTGAGAGAGACCAGTGAACTGGTATATTGCATAAAGTGCAAATATCGAAGGCACATGATCACATTCTAAGGACCAGATTTCTTACTTCCATGGTACACCAGCAGTAGCTTTTTGTGACTTCATGGTTGCATCTACATGAAATGCTTTACTATGCAGTAATCTACTGTGCAGTAAGGCACCACCATGTAACTGCGCAGCAGCTACTGTGCAGTAAATTAGGCTAATGCATGGTTCTCTACTACTTATAAATGCAGGTAGTAGATTAATTGTGCATTAGCTATTACACAGTACCACTCATGTAGACTCTGATTGGGAGCAAACTTGCTCCTAACTAGCCACACCAGGAGGGGCCACAGGGGACAGGGGAGTTCTTTGTCTCCAATCCTGGTGTTGCTTGGCTCCTGGTTCCCCCCAGGAGCCAGGAGCTGGGCAGTACTGGGACTGAGGAGCCATCTGCTTCCCTGCTGAGCCAGGGACTCACCAGCAGCTGTCCGCTCATGAGGCAGCTGCCAGCAAGCCTCCAGATGGGCAGGGATTCACCACCTAGCAGGGGGGTTGGCCAGGAGGTGTCCCACTTCTGGGGCAGTTGCCCATGAGCCACTGGCTGGGCAGGGAATCCCAGAAATGGGACAGATTCCAGCCAGTTCCCCTAGAAGTCGAACAGCTCATCCCAAAAGCAGGACAGCTCCCCCAGAAGTGGACAGCTCCTAGTGAGCCCCCTGCTAGGTGGGGAAGCCCTGCTGGGCACTAGACTCACGGGCAGCTGGGTGTCCCAATGGACATGAAGCTTGGAGAGCTGTGCCGGCTGCAGGGGCAGCTGACTCCCATCTCTGTGCACATCAGGATCCCTTCTGGTGTGCATGGGGCCAGGAGATAGCTGCCACTGCAGCTTACAGAGCTCACCTGGCCCCCTGAGCATTGGGACTAGCACCCATTCCCCTTGCCAGCCCCTGGGCTAGCACCCTAGGGGAGCCTTGAGCTCTCTCTGGTTGCTTTAGGGGCAGGAGAAGTTGTTGGGAGCAAATTTGGTAATGAGAAGAATATGAAAAACATCCATATCACACATTCCAGCATATGTAGATATGCTTCCAGGAAGGCTTACTGTGCAGGGGGCGCTGTACATCAAGGAGTGATACACATCTTTAATGAGGAAGGTGGGGTCAGAAGAGGAGCTGACTGAGATGTTCTGGGTAAGAATACAAGGGGGTCATGGGGAAAAGGACTTAATGGTGGGTGTCTGTTACATACTACCCAACCAGGGGGAAGAGCTGGACTGGGAATTCCTAGGACAACTCGCAGAGGCTGTCAAGTCAAGAGATGTGGTAGTTATGGGTGACCTGAACTACCCAGACATCTGCTGGGAAGACCAGTCACTAGGTCTGACTGCTCACATAGATTCTTAGCCAAGATACAGGACCTCCACCTAACTCAGGAGGTGGAGTTCACCAGGGAAAATGCCCTGCTGGTGATGACCTGGTGAGGGAATTGTGGGTTCTTGGCCACCTGGGCAATAGTGATCATCACCTGCTGGAATTCACTATACAGCACAGGGTGTCAAGGGCTAGCAGTAAGGTGGAAGTCCTTGACTTCAGGAGGGCTGACTTCAATGAGTTCAGAAGACTAGTATGAGAGGCATTGGGATCTCAAAGTTTCAGGGAGATAGGAGTCCAATACAGGTGGTAATTCCTCAAGGAGATGATCCTTCAAGCCCAAAGGGAGTCAGTCCCAAATGCATACCAAGGAGGTAAGAGTGCTAAAAAGCCCCCATGGATCAGCAAGGGCATTTAGGAATGCCTGACAGCTAAAAAGGAGGCATACAGCTGATGGAAGCAAGGGGCTATTTCCAAAGAGCATCACACCTCCATTGCTCGAGGCTATAGGGTGGCTGTTAGGAAGGCCAAGGCTGAGATGGAACTGGGGCTGACAACCAGGATTAAGGATAACAAAAAGTCCTTTTCCAAATACATAGTGAGCAAGAAGAAGGCACCGGGTAATGTAAGGCCCCTGAAGGATGCGTGTGGCAATGTGGTGATTGCTGCAAATGAAAAAATGGACCTTTTAACAAATTCTTTGCTTCCATTTTTCTGAGCAGGGACCGGGACATCTCCCCCAACCAGGAGTATGTAAGGACTCAGGGGAGGCACCATGAGGCCCAAGATTAGGGATGACATAGTTAGGGAACTTCTGGAGGGGCTGGATGTGTTCAAATCAGCAGGTCTGGATGCTCTTCATCCAAGGTGCTGAGGAAATTGCTGGGGGTCATTGCAGGGCCCATGCATGGCTATACAAGAACTCATGAAGCTCTGGTCAGGTGCTGGATGACTGGAAAAAGGCCAATGTGGTCCCCATTTACAAGAAACGGAGAAAGGATGACCCAGGTAAGTATAGGCCCATCAGTCTTACCTCTGTCCTGGGGAAGATCTTTGAGAAAATTATCAAGGAGCACATCTGTGAGGGACCAGCAGGGGAGATCATGCTCAGGGGGAACCAACATGGGTTCATTAAGGGAAGATCCTGTCAGACTAACCTTATTTCCTTTTACAATCAGGTCACAAAGTCCTTGAACTGGAGGTGGATGCCATCTTCCTGGACTTTAAGAAGGCCTTTGACATTGTCTTTCACCCTATTCTCATAAAAAAAAAGCTAGGTGACTGCGGCATTGATGCCTACACAGTCAGATGGGTGGCTAATTGGCTGGACCATTGCACACAGACAGTGGTGGTATATGGGTTGTTTTTGACCTGGAGGGATGTGGGCAGAGGGGTTCCCCAGGGCTCAGCCCTCAGGCCCATACTGTTCAATATCTTTATCAACGACTTGGACGAGGGGGTGGAAAGCATGTTGTCCAAGTTTGCTGATGACACCAAGACGAGGTGGGCGAGGTGGGCATGCCAGAAGGAAGGGACAGAATCCAGCCAGATTTGGACAGGTTACAGAGATGGGCAGATGAAAATAGGATGGAATTCAATGTGGACAAGTGCAGGGCACTGCATTTAGGGAGAAGGAATCAGCAGCATACCTATAGGCTGGGGAATACCCTTCTCATCAGTACAGAGGTGGAAAGGGATCTTGGAGTCATTGTTGACTCCAGGTTGAACGTGAGCCGCCAATCTGAGGAATCTGTCAGTAAGAGTAACTGCACCTTGTCATGCATCCACAGATGCATCACAAGCAGGTCCAGGGAGGTGATATTCCCCCTCTATGCAGCGCTGGTTAGGCCGCAGCTGGAATACTGCATCCAGTTTTGAGCGCCGCACTTCAAGAGAGATGTGGCTAGCATTGAGAGGGTCCAGAGGATGGCCACTCGCATGATCAGGGGGCAGCAGAGCAAGCCATATAAGGAGAGACTACAGGGCCTGAACCTATTCAGCCTCCAGAAGAGAAGGCTGAGGGAGGATCTGGTGGCCAACTACAAATTTACCAGGGGGATCAGCAGGGAATAAGAGATGCCCTGTTTCCCTGGGGTACCACCCAGGGTAACTAGGAATAATGGCCACAAGTTGATAGAGAGCAGGTTCAGGCTTGACTTCAGGAGGCGTTACTATACGGTTAGGGTGACTTGGACCTGGAACTAACTTCCAAGGAAAGTGGTGCTCGCTCCTACCTTAGGGGTCTGTAAGAGAAGGCTGGATAGACACCTGACTGGGGTCATATGACCCCAGCATCCATTTCTGCCCAAGGCAGGGGGTAGGACTTGATGATCTGTTTAGGTCCCTTCTGACCCTAGTTACTATAATACTATGATTATTATTATTATAGAGTTGAGACAGGAAAATGGCTTCGGTAGTTTTGGATATTTTAATTTTATTTCTGTTTAAAACAGAACTAAAGCTTTTTCTATCTGGCTGAATTACAAAAGCTGGGATTGCTAGAATATGCAGAGTCCTACATGTGCTTTAGTTTTTTGCTGCAGATTTTGTCTTGGGAGAAGGAGACAATTTATTTATGCATTTTGTTTTGTACCTTTAGGAAACTGGTCTACTGTCATTATGCCAGATTTATAGTTAAACAATGTTTTGATTTTCTGGAGAATTGGATCTGCTTACTGTGAGATAACGTATAATCTATAGGAGTTCTCAGTCCTTCAGTTCAGCTCTTTTTTGTTCTTGGAGTTTCCCAACTGTCCATTGTGGAGAAATACTTTTTTCTAAAGTCATAGCTATATAAAATGATGCAAATAGTTAGAGCCTTTCCTCCTTCACCCCTTCCCCTCCTCTCCCAGCCCCTATGCATGCACACATATACTACATTGTGGCATAAGACTGGAAGACACAATAATACTTAGTTACCAAATGCAGTTGTTAAAAGCAGGCACAACTGATTGTCCTTTAACATGGTAAAGCTCCCTCTTATGGATGGGTAGGAAAGTACTGGTAAATTAAACTAAAAGCTCTTCTGGATTAGTCATGCAAAACAGCTGCATAGCAGTTTGTGTCTTCTTAAGTACAAAGGTACATTTTACTCAAATAGTTAAAAATAAGCTTGCCTTTATTACATACCTCATACTTTATCAAATATATTAGCTACTTGATCCACTATCAGTTACTTGATCAGTGACTTGGATCAGTTACTTGATCCACTATCTCTGTCCCTTACGCTACATTTTCCAGGGTTAAAAAGAGCTACTGCAATGCACACCTCAATGTAATAATGTTTTAAAAGGCCTCCATGCACTATTTTACACAAACGTATTTGATTTTGTGGTTAACTTTGTCTGAAATCACTTATGGCTGCCATGGTCATGGGGCTTTTGCAACAAAAAAATCACATAACCCAATCACTCTACTCCTTTCCCAGCTAATGAGTGTTTATTGATTCTATATAAGGAGCTTTCTTTGGTTGCCGTAGAGGGCATACATAGTTTGCTTTTACCGTTATCGTTTGGTTCTAACTGAATACCAAATTTCTTCTTCAAACTTAGACATTATAGCTGCATCCGGATGAACACAGCCATGTGGCATGTAGCACTGCAGACATGTTTGCGGAGCCACAATCCACATGTTGCATTGCTTTCTATGCTGCAAGGGAGCAGTTTGGAGGGGGTTTTTTGACCCCTGGAAATGCAGGAGTTAAAAAAACCTGCGGATATATAAAACAGAGAAGCACAAGGTGTACAGCCACTACTTGTCCTGGAGAACCAAATGTCTACACATGTCTGGCCTATATGTTTTTACAATCAGTACTTCCTTATCTCTGGGTGTCCTGTGGAGCATACGGTTATAGATCAGTCTGGGAAAAAGCAGATGAAGGCCATCCATTTCAGGGCTGCTTACGGTCAGATTTTCCAATATCTGAAAAACTATTACTCGGCAGCTGAGGATTTTATATAAAAACACAATGGCACCACTTAAGTTTTCATAGCATGCTTGAAAAGCTTAGCTTTGTGTGTCAAAAAGTCTCTTCAGCTGACGGATTCAAAAAAGAAAAAAGATTGTCTCCTGGTGGCCTTGATCTATCAGCATTTTAGCTGGAAGGTAGGGATTTCAGTCAATTTAACTATCCTGGCAAATTTCAAGTACCAGCCCTCTTCATTGGAATTATTTTAGACCTGTCAGTAATTTTACATATAATTTGCTAGTACCTTTTCTGTATAGGCTTCTCCATTTGACCTGGTTGAGGTCCACAGTCTGAAAACAAATGTGTCTAGTGTAGTACTGCTTTGTTTCACTGCCTTTTTTAAATATTTGCCATCAGCTCTCAGGCTTCTCTCTCATGAACTGTTTCCTAAGGATATACATGGATTATATCCATAGTATGCATGTTTCTTGCCCATATAACTTTTTTCCAAGAGCCACTTTATATATACACAGATGTATTTTTTTCTGACAAAGTCCTTGTGGTTGTGCATGTGTGATAAGTATATAAGTAGTGGGGCAGTTGAAAATACTTCCATATCATGCAGCTCCCTTTTCTTCAAATATTCATTTAAATTATACCCTGTTCCCCTTCAACTGTGAGCTGGACGGACCATGTCCCGAGACAAGCGAGAGCAGCCCTTTTCCCTCTCTTTCTCTCTCTCCTTGCAAGGAGATGTCAGGACCTAGAAGTCAATCTGTGATTGAGTTTTCCAGTTCGGTTTTAGTCAGGAGTTGGGCTGGATTAATTTACACTCAGGTTTGCTTTCTGCCGGCAGCAGTCACAAGGCAGCAGTCTCACCTGGAGTCCTCTGGTCAGGGTGGTGCTTGGACCTAGCTGGGGATGCCCACCCATTTGCTCTACTAAATGTACTCCGGAGGTCTGCGCCTTTGTCTCTCTGCTTTCCACATGGTTTTATCTTGTCATATTTGGGTGTTAATTTTTTTCTGGGTTTTTGGTTGTAGGTGTGTTGGTCTAAGGACACAGGCAGGCAAGGTTCTTTGAGTACATGCGATATCTTTGATTAGACCAACTGAGCAGATGGAAAAAAATTCTGAGCAAGCTTTCGGGTACGGTCACCCTTTGTCAGGCACAGGGAGTCTCTGCTAGTCTGAGACACCAAGGAATAAGAGAAGCTAAAAGTGTGAAGGGATGTCAGTTAAAAAGTAAATAGGTAGAGAGAAGCAAGACAGAAGGAAAAGCGGGGAGGGGGAAGAGAGCAGGGGGAAAACAAGTCAGAGGAAGACAACAGAGATAAAATACAAGGTGAAAAAGAGGCAGTCTGTGAAAAAAAGGGAATAGTTGGAGATCAGGAAAGCAGGAATGGGAGAAGCTAAAAGTGTACCAGGATGTCAGTGAAAATATAAAAGGATAGAAGTAGGAAAACAAAAGGGAAAACAGGGGACAAAAAGGCCAAAGGTTAACCTTGTATTATTACTTCTGTAGTGTTTTCTCTTTGGTCTTAATACAAGGTAAAACCTGAATACAAATCCTCTGATTTTAAAAAAACAAACTGCATTTTTCCTTGATAAAAATGAAATGCCACTATACGTATAGGTATCAGTTGAACACAATGTTTTATTGATATCTTTTCTATCTTAAAGCAATTTGCAAGCCTATTAGTGCCTCAATTATTAGAATAAAATAAATTCTAAGTAACTATATTTTGGAATTTGATTGATTGTGTTGTTTTTTACTGTGAAAAATTAAAGCTTCCTCTGCTCCCTTGACTTACCCAAGACGTGGGTTTAGCTGCGGCTGATCCTTTGGTATAAATGCCTGAGGTGATTGTTAAGGTTTTGCATTAACAAACAAAAAATGCCATAAAGCTGAGGGTTATGTACCTTTCTTGGCACTTTTTGGGGACTTTGGAAAAAAAAGCCTCATGGAGTACTGGAGTGCCTCATCCCCAAAGTTACAGGCAATATGAATGTGCAAGGGAACATACAAGCTCTTCCCCTTATAGTCTTATTTTCATGTTATTGAGGTTTGGGGGTGAATTGAGTGCACCCTGCAATCACACACACTGCCAGTCAACATAGCTGTTGTGGGCTAGGATGCTAGGAAAGTGAGGTTGGTATGTAAGACTTACAGGATATCATATATGAGCTCTGTGTGTGTGTTTGGTGAGGGAGCAAACTCCTTGGGCGTGTATTTTGGGATCTCTATGTGTGTGAAGCAGGGAGCTGTTTGCAAAAGGGGAAACCTATGTTTTTCTGTTTTAAAGGGAAACATCTGTGTTTTTCTCCTTTAAAGGGGAAAATCCATGTTTTTCTGCAGGAAACAGAAAGCCTGGATTCTTGATGACAATGTAATATTTACTGATTATACTTTTTCTCTAAAAACCATTTTCAGACACTGTTCATTCTAGTATTTCATTATTATGTATGATCCTTTATCACCATAGAAAGCCTCTTTTAGCATATCACCAAAGATAAATTTGCCCTTTTCTTGCCATCTACCTCTACTCCTATTAATTTCCATTTTATTCAGAAAGAATGCAAACTGCCCTATGGGTCTTTCTCACAGTGTTGTCCTTGACATGCCCATCAGGAGCATGTCACTTCTAGCTATGCCTGTGTCACCTCTGATTTCCTAAGCAATTAGGGCAACGTGTAGAGGGCACACAAGGGTGCATGTGCACCCCCTGAGAGTGCTGGTGCACCCCCTGACCAGCTGCACTCACCACTTAGGTGAGAA
>NW_017728951.1:3093621-3113338 GCF_001723895.1 Crocodylus porosus | reverse complement strand
GGCGATGGGCAGGGGGGGCAAGTGGGAGTGCTGGTGCCCCCCTACAAGCACCAGCTGCAGCCACTCTTGGAAGTGGCTGCAGCAATCTGTTGCAGGAATCCCCCTGGGCAGCGAGATCGGCCTTGAGGGAACCCCCCTGGGCAGTGAGATCCGCTGCGGGGAACACGCCTTGGGCAGCGAGATCAGCCATGGGGGGACCCCCCCACCCCAGTCAGCAGGATTGGTCTGACTAAGGTGGCACCAGTTGCTCATGTAAGCAATACAGCTCAGATGGGAGGAACTCATAATTTATAGGGCTTTTTAGATATAAAAGTCAACAGCCATCTTATATGGGTGAAAGGAGAGAGTTGGGATTCACTGGTAAGAATCCCAAGGAGAGAGAGAGGAGACTTGTCCAACAAGGAAAACAATGACCTTGAAAAGACATTCTAGCAAAGGAAATACATATTCTATAATTTTATCAGTGTGTTTTTAATTAATTTGTAATAAATTATTTGCATTGTTTGACTTGTGTTAGCTCATGGAATACTTTTGTGTTTTGAAATGATAAATATTTAATACAATTTTGAATAGTTTTATTACTTTTAAAAGCAAATTTTGTGGGATCCGTGTGTGAGTATTGGTATGGGCATCAAAATAAAATTGGTGAGGATGACTATCTTGTTGAACACTACCACTGTTGGCATGGTGGCATGTAGAGCAGAAGGGCAGCACACCTCATAACACACAACCCAGCTTGTTTTACTGCATTATGAGTAATACATGAGTTATGAGCCCTAGGTTTTATGCAACTTTGCTTTACCCAGCTCCCACCCATTCATTATCATATACATACTAATAGCTTTCATCTCTTGGTCACTTCTCCTTGATATGTGATCACTTCATACCCAATGAAGATCCCTTGTTTCTTACCTGGATGATGTATAATGCTTACATGTACAGATAGAAACAGATAATGCTGTTATCTGATGCTTATATGTCCTTGTAAAGCTCTACATACTGATACAACAAATCCTTCAGATCACATTCACCAAACTATCTTAAGACTTGGTGGCTATTAACTTAATATTAGATTTAAGGGTTCCATCTTTGACTTTTAAATGCTTTGTGACATGTTTTTATCTTCCTGAAAAAAAAGAAAAATAATAAGTACCAACTTGATCACAAGAAGATTTATAGCATTGCTGACTTTGGAGAAACAAGTGCTTTGTTATAATGGAATGGAAAATCAGTGTACTGCAAATTAGGGAGTGTTCAAATATTGAGAAAGCATAAGACATTTTACAGTGATGTGAGCAGGGTTCATATTATGGGGGAGCTCACGGGGGGGGCATAAGAGATGAGAGTCCCCTATAAGGTTTGAAAATCATAAACTGGAGGGTGTCCGATTTTATCAGGGCATCAAGATGGGCAGCCCAATTTTTTTTTGCATATGCCCTCTCCTCTCCCCCTCCCTCCAGAGTCAAAGTGTAATTTGAACCTTAGGTATGAAATTAATGAATATACTAAAAAAATTATATTTTTCTCAAAAAGAAAATAATAGAAAGTTAAAAGATTTGAATTGTTATGTATTACTTCTTTACAACCGTTGCTATGCAGAGAATTTTTCAACCACTGAAGGCTGCAGTGAAATGCTAGCAGAGGTTTTGCAAATAGACTTCAGTAAATCCTAAGGGGCTGATTATTTCACCAACCACATTCAAATAATAGAATGTAAGAATGACCAGGATTACCCAGGGAAGACAAAAGAAGTGAAATGATAGCTCCAAGGTTTCCCTTGAAGGTGTTTTCCTGTACTTTGGCTCTTAACTGTTATCTAACTGTAATCTTAACTGATTTAATTGACATCTACTTGGATTTTAAGAAAGCCTTCGATACAGTATCTCATCCTATACTCATACATAAACTGAGCGGCTGTGATGTAGATGATTACAAGGCCAGATGGGTGGCAAAATGGGATGCACCCAGAGAGTGATGCTGGATGGGTTGCCATCGACCTGGAAAGATGTGGGTGGTGAAGTTCCCCAAGATTCAGTCCTTGGACCAGTGCTGTTCAATGCCTTCAAGAGGGATTTGGATAACCTTGAAGAGGGCCCAGAGGAGGGCCACTCATATGGTTAGGGACCTGCAGGTAAGGCTCCACAAGGAGAGATTGAGGTAGGGACCTGGATCTCTTCAGCCTCCACAAGAGAATGCTGAGAGGTGATCTTGTGGCCATCTACAAATTCACTGGGGGGACAGCAAGGGATAGGAGATGCTCTGTTTACCAGGACACCCCTTGGAGTAACTAGAAATAACGGCCACAAACTGACAGAGAGCCGATTCAGGTTAGACATCAGGAACAACTTATTTATGGTGAGGGTTGCCAGAATCTGGAATGGGCTTCCAAGGGAGGTGGTGCTCTCCCCTACCTTGGGAATCTTTAAGAGGAGACTGGACAAGCACCTGGTTGGGGTCATGTGACCCCAGCACTCTTTCCTGCATGGGGCAAGGGGTTGGACTTGATGATCTGCTGAGGTCCCTTCCGACCCTAATATCTACGGATCTATGAACATGTTTGTGTTGTTTTTGAATTAGAACAAAATATCCCTTCACCCCAAAATTTCAGTCACACTCTAGGCCTCAAGGACTAAAGTACAGGTCTATAAAATGGTTTTCCTACACATCTCAGGACTTAAGAAATCAGCGTGTGTGCTATGTTTACTTTTGACCAGGAATTGATTTTCTAACCTTGAAGCATAGTTGTTACATAGGTTTGTTTGCTTCAATTTATCTTTATGGACCCATAATTAGGAAACACAGAATTGTCATATTTGATTAGACTAATGGTCCACTTAGTCCAATATTCTGTCTCCAGTGGTATCTAAAACAAAATACTGAAACAGGCAGTCAGAGGATAATCTGTTCCTCATGAGGTCTCATTCTACTTTCTAATAATGAAGAGATTTGCAGAAATCCAGTCGGAGGAGATTTTAATTTTCTTCTGTAACAATCTGTTCACTAATACTTTTTTGACTCACAAAGTGGTAACCTATAACTTGAAGCACAAAATATCAAGATTTCATTTTGAAATTTTAACTTGAATATTTTGAAGTCAAAATTCTGTCGTCATAAATAAGGGCCTTTAAATATATATATATATATATATATATATATTTGTGTTTGTTTCAGTATTTTGCAAATACACCATGGGATTTATCTCTGTCTAAAGAGATAATATATAGAGAATGGACATAAACATGCCAGGGACCATTAGATATATCTGCAGAGTAGGATAATTAGGTTCTACACCACAGTGTCCTTCAGCAGACCCAGTTGTTGTGCAGCTGCTGAGCAGACATTTTCTAGAAGTTTCTTTAGTTAAAGCACTCTGAAAGAATTTGGCTTGGGGTGTCTCTCAAAATTCAGTCTCACAAGATCTTAATGACTTCATTTTAGTGTAGATGGCTTGAATGAATACCCTAAATCTAGTACTTATAATTTAGGAAATGCTTAAATGTAATCTTTAGGCCTGGATTTTCAAAAGCATTCAGAATTGGCCTAATTCTGCTCTCACTGAACGCATCTACATGAGATATTTACTCTGGAGTAGACTACTTATTGGATGTCTCACATCCACACATGCATCCCTATTAGGCTGCGGGAAACTAATTATAATTCTGCAGCAGTATCCTACTGCAGTGTTTTTTTATGTACAGCAATGCATGTGTAGACAGTGACGCAACTGGCCCTGCACTGAAGCATTCTCATGCCCCGGTCATCCCCTCTGCAGCTCATTGAGCCAGGCCTCCTGCCAGCCAGGGCTGCTCCGCTCCAGCTCAACATGCTGCAGTCCCCAGCTCACATGTAAATGTGGTACCCAGGGACTAATAAACTCTAGCATGGTACATACTGGAGTTTATTGCTGCACGTTAATCGCATGCATAGACACACCCACAAAAATCAATCAGAGATTTAGAAAACCCCAATGTTAATTTTCAAAATTAGTTCAATTAATCTTCTCAAAGCTACTTCGTTTCCTTGCTACTTCAAACCTCCCTGGCAAAATATGAGACTTTACAGACAAAGCCTGGCACAGACAACATTTTATAATCATCCAAGATCGGTGTAAAACACTGTGGGGTAGGAATTTACCAATGCATTACAATAACATTGAATGCTGATTTTTTTTTTCTGTCAAGTTGAAAAAAGGATAACAATAAAAGATTCAGGGTGGAATGTTTACAGCCTTTCTCTCTAACTCAAATGTTTTAATACAAAATCTAACAGCAAAAGAAATCTTTTGGCATGTTGCTCAATAAAAGAGCTTGGAGGCCTGATGCACAATTTGAAGGCACAGTGAGGTGGTGCTGTTTTTCATCAGTCATATTTACATCACAGAGCTCTTTTTTGCTTTAACGTTCTCAGTGATGGATTGTGACGATAGGCCTAGATGAAGGAAATGGCTATAGCTGGCACTGTCCATCATCACATACTACATTGTACTGCTTAGAAATGAGAGTCAGGGCTTCAGTTTCTTAAGTACAAAAATTAATGATTCTTTCTCTTAGCTTATGAGAGCACTGTGTCCAATTAATTTCCTGTCACATCTAGCAGCAGTTACAGAAGAGGAAAACGTGGGAAAAGCAGATGAAGCTTGGGCAATAGATGCATTAATTGAAGGCTCAATTTGCAGTTTCTTTCTACTGGTCATATTTCTTTCTTTTTTCAGGCTTTCTGTTTACTTCATTTATAATAAATAAGACCTGAGTCCATCACTGTATTAACTCATAAAGATTGGGAAATTGCCTATAATAAAAACATGGGGAGAAGAATTTGGTTTCACTGCTGTTCAAGGCTAGTATACTTTTTCTCAGCATAATCCTCAATTTATATATATCTGATAGGAGAGCAGGAGAGCATTAGGCAACCAATTATGTGAATCATTCTTCAGAATGATAATTGATTCCCTAATTGTATTTGGGCTCTTTTCTAGTTTTAAAACAGCAAGGCATTGTATACTGTGCTGACATATGAATTATTCCAGAAAATGTAAGGGCCTGTATTCAAGGATAGTGACCCAGATATACCACAGTATTATTCCAGGTATTTGTCCCAATTTAGGTCAGTGGAGTTAAATGCAGCTAAAGCTGAAGTACCTCAGAGGTGAATCAAACCCACTGCCTTTTTGAAAAGGGGCTAATAGTTTATTATGTTGTTTCCATGGTGTACAAGATATGTAGCTGCATCATTACTTTTAATGGGCGTCACATTAGAACTGCCTCCAGGTTTTAAGCTCCCCTTGACACTGCTAGCAATCCTGAAACACTTACACAATGATGATAGACAGTAAATATTTTGGGTTTTAGGATATTTTGTGGACATAATCTATCCTCAGAGAAAAAACAGGACTTGAGCGAAGCCAAAGCTCTGTATCAAAAACATAAACTCCAATATCTAGACTAGGAGAGAGAATTGTATAATATTGCATTGTGTTGTTTGACAAACTGCATGGGCTAAATCTTATTTCACCTTCATGTGTCTAAGGGGCACATACATAGCTGTGTACCTGCAATTTTTGGCATTTAAGGCACAGTTTGGATTTCATTGCTACCTGTGGCAATATAGGATCACCCAGATACGCACATTCCTGATCAAGGGGTGGAAGGAGCATGGCACCTTTTAGCCCAATAATTGAAGGGTTAGTTTACTCGTGTAGAGAGCAGGAAATGCATGTTCCAGAACCCTCTCAGCCAGAGCTCTACCCTCCACATCCCAACCATGATGGAAGTGAGCAAAATGTTGCCAAAAGTATGCTCTAGTCCTCTGTTTGAAGCTAACTTGTTAGGCAGCCAGAATAGGAAGGAATGTGGAGTCAGGAGGAAGCATACAAGTGAGAGGGAACCTAGTTTAGTAAGATCAATACTTTTGTGAAAAGGAGGGGGCTCTACTTTCTGGCCCCTGCCTCTTACCAAACATTCTGCACCCTGGAATTAACATTCATTGGACTGTGATCTCCGTAAGGACACCAAGATCCAGGTCGACAATGCAGTCATCATCCCCACTTTCCTTTAGGGTGGTAAAACATAGGTAGGCTACCATTGTCATTTCAAGAGCCTGGAGAGGTATCACCAGTGATGCCTCTAGAAAATCCTCTGCATCAAATGGGTAGATCATTGTATGAACACCAGCATCATGATGAAAATAATGTTACCAGCATTGAGTTGGTGAACCTCAAGCATTAGCTTTGCTGGACCAGATTTTGTACAAGGCTGCCTGACTCTTGACCCCTAAAACAAATGCTCTACTCTCAGCTTAGTTGTTAACTGAGATCTTGCAGCCACTAGAGGAAATGCTACAAGGACACAACGCAGACATATCTCAAAAAATGGACTCCAACACTAAAATCTGGGAAAACTGGCTGCTGACTGACTCCAATGCCACTGTGACCTCAACCAAACGGCAGCCCGCTTCAAAGTAAAGTGTCTTGCCCTCAAAGCAGGGAATAAAGAGCAAGAAATGAAAAGGACAGAAATCCCAGCCTACAGCCTACTCTCCCTGGTAGAGAGACCTGTACCTTCTGTGGACAGATCTGTAGCTCAAGGACTATATTCTCAAGTCACCTCAAGAACAATCAATGAGCCCTGGTAGAGAATATCCTTGAATTGAGAGATTGCCAACAATTATTAGTTAAATACACTAGGATAGTTTCTGCCTAATTAGAAAGTTAATTCCTCCTTCTATAATTTAATTTTTTTTTGTTTCAAGTCTTGCCACTCTTCTTGCAATAACACATATTCATACTGACAGAGCTCTCATCAACAAACATTTATAAATGCTGAATAATAAGATGAACATACTTTTGTTCATTTGAGGGATGGAGTCCATGCAAGTTGAAGACACTACAGCATGTGGGATCCAGATGGAAAAAAAAAAAAAGCAGGGGCTGGATACAGCAGGCAATGAACTCACTGCACATGAGTGAGGCAGCCAAAACCAGAGCTGCAATAACCACTCCCCCTATTAACCTGTTCCATGCAAGATCAACCCACAGAAGCCTGGTAACTAGATGCTCTTTTATTCAGGAATACAATTATTCCTATATTATTTCAAATATTGTGCATTATCACGTCAAGAATCATTTCAAGAACAGAGCAAACAAAACAATCTCTGTGAAATTCACTTATGTAGTAAAATGTAATTATTGTGTTTGTTTGCTAATATATTGTGAGTGGCAATAGAACCATGTATGTATTAGACATAAATCATTAAACAATTAAATAGCTTGACTTTCTAATAAGAATCTGGGATGTTCTTTTTAAATTATTTCACATTTAACAATATTCTTAAAAGTACAAAGTAGGCTGAGACTAAACCTAACATTTCTGTGAATTTAGTTTCCTTTCAATGCAAAAAATACGAGTGTTCTTTGTTTTTATGACATAAGACACAAAATCAGTACCAGTGCTTTTGAAATCTACAAAACAGTATGAGAGTGCGACCTTTCAAATCACTTTGTGGGCTGACCCACAAAGACAATGCTGCAAAACTTTCCAATTCAAGATGAGTGACACAACTGGACTGATTGGTTAGAGCATTTCTTTTCTTCTAGTAAGCTGTACTTTCTGATTAACATGGTAGTCACCATATACCAAGAGGCTGCCCCTGAATTTCAAAACACAAATTTCTGAAAACAGAGTTGTTGGACACAGAGATCTAAAACAGCTCATTGACTTTAATGAAGGTCAGACAAAGCTTACATTTGACCAAACTGTGAGAGAGACTGCTGAGACCCTGCACCGCGTATTAAGTCAAATCACAGATGATCAGCAGGTGTTCTTAACCCTCAGCATTTGACCCATTTAGGTTTCAGTTCTTTAGAAGCGTCTCTGATGTGGTCAGCATCAAATCTGGCTACCTTTGACTCTCCAGCCCAAATGACCAAGCACCGCTTCACATATGAATCAACAAGGGGCAGCCTTTAGCGTGAGTCCAAAATATAGCTTGAACTCACCCCCCTGGAGATATATCAAGCTGGATGCTTTAAACATGAAATTAGGAAGGCTAAAGTTGCTTCTAAACAGCAACTATCCAAAAATATATAAACATATAAAATATTAGGAGCTGTGACTTTGGTAAAATTGTTGCTTTCACTGGGGAGTTATAAAAGCAATGGAAGAGAAGAATAGTAAATTAAATACATTTCTCTGCATGGATCTTTACCTCAAAGGATACTAAACAGAAATCAACCCCAGATCAATTCTTTTTGAGTAATAAAAAAGACTGAAAGCATAGCTTCTGTAAAGGAAAAATAAGCCTTCCTAATCTATTAGATTTTTAGGGCGTGTCCAGCCAAGCATGAACATTTGGTTCACTGAGGACAAGTTGCGGCGGCGCACCTTGTACCACCGCTACTTGTCCCCGGTGAACATCTGTGCCACACATATTTTGGCATGCAGCAAGTTACTCTGGGTGGGGTAGGGGATGCTATGGCCAGGACTGGGATGGCCACAGAAACCTTATGTGGGGTCCTGGGGGCCACTTGGGGCTGCAGCAGTGCTGATTCTTCCATACAGATCCAGGCCAGAAGCTGTAGCACGGCTCCGGGTGACCCGGGTCCACTTTTGTGTGGTGCATGCTGCCTGTGTGTGTGCTGCTCTGCTTTTTTTTTCCCCATGGATTTTGGGTTTTTTGCCCCAGGCTATCCCCTGGATATCCAGGGGGCAAAAAAGCAATGGAAAAAAAGGTGGAGCAGTGCAGGCATGGGCAGTTCTCCCTTGCTGTATGGAGACCATTTAATGTGCAGTATGTGGCACCACAGATGTGTTTGCAACATCACATACTGCATGGCCATTCTCATCTGGATGTGAATAAATAGTGAATAAAGAATATTTAATCTGTTTGATATAACTATTATGGCTCTTAAGAACTTTTCTTAAACAGGCTATAAGGAAATGAAATGGCTGTGAGGTAAGAGGTAAAGTACTTTGATCTTGGCCAAGAGGATCCAGGATTTTGTAAACGGGATGTGAAAGCAGTGAGCAGTGCTGGTGAGGTGGCTGCACTCCTTGCTTCCAGCTCCTTTTGTCCTGACCAAGACAGGCAAACCACACTGGTAATAACGTCACCCCCATTCTTGGCACCTCCTCCCTTCCCATCTCTCCCTCACTCCCTTCCCTTCCCTTCCTTTCCCTTCCCATTCACCCCCTCCCTTCCCTGCTGCCGCCACTGTCCCTGATGTTTCCAGCTACCATGGGTGCTCCTCACTTGCTTCCTGTCCCTATGACTGTTCCTGGGTTGGCTGAAATACCTAGGGGGACCCAGCAGGGAGAAGGAATGTGCCTACTGCCACCTCTGCCACTATCTGTGACTAAACTTGACTCCCCATACAGCTGAGCTAGAGTGGGGCAGTGGGGTCCTCCTTGTCCAGAGTACCCAGAGATGACGGGGCAGCATCAGCAACAAGCAGAAGGGGGTGGGGGAATGGCAGGGGAGGAGAGGGGAGGGAAGGGGAGGGGACATGATCTTGAATGCAGAGGAGAAGGGAGGGGGTGGAATTCTCGTCTGATTTAGGAACTTTAAAAAAAGGTCTGAACAAGAGGGTATGACCATCCTGCTGCCCCCTTCCCCCCGCATCTGCCAAGATGCTCAAAACAAAGGGAAGAAATAAATGGCTCATTTTTAGCATGAAACAATGTCAGAAGTGGAGTGTCTTAGGGTTATGAACTCAGGTCAGCATTATTTAAATATGTTTCTTAATTACTTGGGGAAAGAAAGAGCTGGTGATGTATCAGAATGGGTAGATGCTAAATTATGTAAGTTAGTCAATGCTGAAGCAGATTGTGAGAAACTTCAGAAGGTTTTAATAAAGCGAGGTGAGAGGGTAGCACAAAGCAGATGAAAGTCAGTGCTGATAAATGCACAACACTGCATAATAGAAAGAATAATTTGAACTACTATTCATTCATTGATAGATTTTCAATTAATGCTAAAAGTCATGATAAAGATATGGGTATCATTGTAGGCAATTCACTGAAAATCAGTGCTTTGTATGCAGCAACTCTTAAAATGCAATATAAAATGTTAGGATGTTTAAAATGCGATAAAAATCTGACTAAAATATCATACTGCCATTGTATAAATAATACACCCTTACCTTAAATACCAGCTTCATTTCTAGTCTTCGTATCTTAGACATGTCAAACAGAGACATATAGGGTTAAGAGATGGGCAATGAAAATTATTAAAGGCATGAAGAATCGTCCACAGAAAATTATTGCAACTGCTCAATTTAGAGTAAATAACAGTATATAAAATAACAAATAAGATAAATTGATTGCTCTTATTTATACATGGTCTTAATACCAGAACAGAGAAACATTCAAAGACACTGTAAAACTTCTCAGATATTAGAATATATTTTATACACAATTAATAGTTAATTAACTTGTGGAACAGAATGCTGCAAGACATTGCTGAAGTTATGAGTTTGTTGGGATCTTAGAAAGTATTGGACCTTGCTAGGGGGAATATTTCCATAAAAATAATAATAAAATATTAATACTAAAATGTAGCACTTCAGGCAATTTGTATAAACATTACATGATGTTTATACATAATTAAACCAAGAAAGATGTAGCTTCATGGGCTATTTAGTCAGCTGATTTCCTTTATAGGGTTTATTTTACCTTCCATTAATGAGGCTGGTAGCAGTCATTATCAGGGTACTGAATTGACTTCAGGTCTCAGCCAGTATAGCAATTCCTATACACCATCATTTGGACCTTTTAATTTTTTTATTCATGATCCATAAATATTGCACACTAGTGGAAATCTAAATTTACAGTGCATTCTTTTAGGGTTCAAACAACTAAGGCTATTTATATCTGTTTCTTCTACTCAGATAAGGATATTTTATACAGACCTATATGTTTGCAAAGTATATTGTATAAACTCATGCACATATTTATGGTACACATGTTAATGGGAGGTAGTATGTATATTTAATGGCTTGGGAGCATATGGTATCACTGTGTTTATGCTATTCATTTGGTATGCTGCAGATCTACAAAGTCATGAACTACTACTGAACTGAAGCAACAAACTTGAACAAAAGAATAGTAGAAGTGCTGTGCAAAACTTCTATCTCTTCTTTGTGAACACAGAACAGTTCCCTCCAGCTCACAGTATTAGTGGGACCAATGTCTTACAGAAGGTGGACACAAGTGTGGACATGCATTATGTGGCGCTGCAGACATGTCTGTGGCACCGCACACACACAGACATTCCCCACAGTGCTACCTTGCAGCGCAGGGGTATTTTTTTCACCCTGGTATTGGCACTGGATTTATGACCCAGATGCCTTATTCTGGGTGGACCCAAATCCTCAAACTGAGCGCAACTTCTCTATTCAATAATGAGCTAATTTTATTGATGCACAGTGATAGCAGATAAGAATAATGCAGGTGAGGCAAACAAAATACATCCCCCCCATTATATATCTACCAGTCCTAGGGATTTCACAGAGGGAAGGTATATCTGGTCAGTTTGCAAGCTTCACTCTGTGGTTCTTTCATGAATGTCAGATGTCAGCAGCCTGGAGGTTCAAGGCCAAGGACCACCCTCCCCAGTGGACTGGGTGAGATGGGCTGGTGGTGTACCCTCTGTCCATGGTGGCCTTGGGTTTCCCCCTCAGAGACCATTTCCTGACCTGAAATCCCTCCTTTTGTGTTCTTTCTCCCCTCTGATGACTCTTCATTCCTAGGCACCATTGATTGGTCTCCCTGTGGTCATCATACTGTCCATGTTCTGCCCTGTCAGCATATTCCTTTGTTCCAACAAACTCATCAGATGCACACATCTTAATTTGTTCATTTACCCATGTCTTAATTTGGTCCATCCACCAAATGCAGCTGGTCACTGTGTCCTAGCCACCACAGCAGTCTTTTATCTCTTGTTATGTAACAGTGTGGTACATGTCTTCAATGCCTGCTTTTATGTTGGCCTCAGACATGAAGTCTGCTGGTTCCAGACACAGTGGTCCTTGAAAGACATTTTGTTACAAAAATGCTTTTAGAAACCTATTAACCCTTGCCATTCCCCTGGACTATTATTCTAATGCATATCAACTTTATCTACAAGCTAATTCCCAAAAGCAAGCCTCTAAATATCATTTTCTAGCCCTCACATGGAAGATCCACACTTCAGCTGCTGGCCAGGCTCCCAGCTGCAGGAACGTCACAGATGCAGGTCCGTGAGGCCCACAGCACCTCAGATAAGGCTTCTGGGGTCAGTACAGAGCTTGCCCCAGCCTCCTCTATGCCACCCAGGGTAGCTTGCTGAGTGACAGAGTGCACATAGCATGGACATTCCCTGGGGAAAAGTAGCAGTGGCACAAGGTGTGTCGCTGCTTCTTGTCCACAGGGAAACAAATGGTCACACTCATATGGATATGGCCCAGGTGTTTTTCCCTGCCTGTAGCTACAAGCAATTTCCCTTCAGTTTCCCTGCCAAAAAGTCCATCACATCATGACTGACAGCAAAAAATGGGGAGGCTGTAGCAAAACTCCCAGTTTTTCTTTTCTAAAATTTATTTTACAATGCATTCCCTCCTCTTCCCCAACCATTTCTGACTTTTTCTCTCCCTCTTTATTCTCTATAGATAAGTATAAGTCAGCTAAGATGTAAGAGAAGCTTCAACATTTTATTTTAGGTAGTAAGTTTTATTTTTCTCTCCCCTTTTTGCAAATAACTGCCCTATTTTTATATAGATATCTACTATTTTATAAGTGATAATTATTATATTTGTATTGATTTTTTTCCTGCTTTTATATTGTGTGATTACTGTTTTAGGCCTATATATGTAAGTTAGCATAAGTCATGTCAAGTTCCAGTTTGACCCAGTTGCTTTTTGCAGGCTCTCAGCCCTGTTGCCTTCTGCTTTCAATTAACACTAATTAACCTTAAGTTAACCCAACTTCCCTCCAATCTGCTGGTTCTAATCCAGGCCCCACAACTTTCATCTCAGTCTCCACCAGCAGTAACCTAACGTATCCCCAAGCCTCAGCCCAGCTCTCTCTAGCCTATTGGTTCTAATCCTGGTCCTGGCAACTTTCACCCCCCCACCTACAGTTTCATTCTCTCTCTCTTACCTTAACCTTCTCCCAGGTATTCCAGGTACACCAAGCACATACATACAAACCACAACACCAAAGTTAGGAACTCACCTGTGTGTATGTGTAGGTGAGTAGTATGTATGTAAACTGATCTACATGTATGTCACTATGTGCATGATATACAAATTAGTGATCTGTTTATTGGGTATACAGATATTGGTAATTGATTCTGGTCTAATTTCTCTTGATCTGTATAGTGTTTGTAGGGGCTTGAATTGGTGATAGGCATGCATTTGCCTAGGCTGGTAATTTTGGATGTGTATGTGCCTGGATTGGTAGTGTGTGTATGCACCTAATTTATTTTTGAGTGTGTGCATGTGCAATTGTACACCATGCCCTCCTGCCTAACAGCACAATATTGAGATCCTGAGGGTTTGCCTGACCCCACAGGGCAACATTTTAATAAAAGCATTTAAGATAGGGAATTTAGAGATAAGGAAGGGACCGGGGCTCAGTAAAACACAACCCAACTCGGGATTACAAATGACCATGGTTTCATTGAACAGGGGAGACGGTGACATGATATTTTATTGTTCCTCTGCATGCACGCACACACATGCGCACGCACACACACACACATATGCAGGCAATGGCAGCAGGGGTTAAAGAGGCTTGGTGCAGGGGCTGAAGTCCAGGAGAAGAGAGAGAGACAGAGTCAAAATTGGAGGTGGAAATATGTAGGTGATATCTACCTATCCCAGGCTGGAAGTGAGTCCTCAGTTGCCAGTCGGGGTCTCCTTCAGCTCAGTGTTGTTCAGAGGGGGTCACCAGCAGGGCCTCTGGGGCGGATAGGTGGTGTGGCATGGTGCTGGTCCAGATGGAAATGGCATTTCCAAAGAGTCAGTCTTCACTACCCCTTTTTATGGGGCAGACTACCTCTGATCTCCTATGGGGAGGGCTTATCCAGGCAATGTCAGGCCTGTTCTAGAGGGCTCCAGGTGTCCTTACTGAGCATGTATAGGTTGGCACAATGGTGGGTTGCCTCATCCTTTGTTTCTTGAATGCTGATGGTAGTTCTAAAGGCTGGGTCCTTGGTCCAGGTATTGGTGTTGATATTTCGGTCATTCAGAGGGAACTATTTTTAGACCAACTGCCATTGTCTCTCAAGTACCAGCATTCATTCCCATTCATTCAGGAACCAAGTTACATAGGAGGGGTCGGTATGAGTCATAGGTTACACAACAGGCATGGGGATAAGATGAAGCCTTGACATTACAAGATGTAAACTTGATATGACTTATGCTAACTTACATATATAGGCCTAAAACCGTAATCACACAATATAAAAGCAGTAAAAAAATCAATACAAACATAATAATTATCACTTATAAAACAGTGGATATCTATATCAAAATAGCAGGACACTTACTGCAAAGGGAGAAAGAAAAATAAAACTTACTACCTAAAATAAAATGTTGAAGTTTATCCCACGTCTTAGCTTACTTATACTTATCTGTAGGGGATAGAGAGGGAGAGAAAAAGAAATGGTTAGAAATGGTTGGGAAAGGGGAGGGAATGCATTTTAAACTAAATTAAAAAAGAAAAACTGGGGGTTTTGCTACAGGCTTAAGACTTTTCATAAATGCATTTATAGCAGAAATTTAAGATTCTAGGTAACAGTGCTGTTACAAGGAAGTGTCTCACAGTCCTCTTAGAGATGATGAAAATAACCAGGGACTATTTTAACATCAGCAAAAGTTGTAAACAGATCAGTAATTGAATAGAGTGGTTCCATATAGGAGCAAGGGCTTCAGCTAGCCATGAACTGCCAGAGTCAGACTTGTACAAAGACCTGGCAAGGTAGTAAGCTGTGTTTTTGGGCAAGGGAATAGGGATGAAAAGACTTCAGAAAGCAGCTGGCATTAATCAACAAGAGTTTTCAGAGACAGAGAAAAAAATCCTTTCAACTGGAGTGCTGCTGAAGGCTGCCCTTCCATAAGCTGTCAATTCACCTTCTAGAGCAGAAAGCAAGCTCAGCCTAAGAAAAAGTCTATTAGCACCTGGTCTCCAGGGGTGAGCTACTCGTACTTCACTCAGGGGGAGGGGGTACCCATGGAGTCTGGCTCTGAAAGGGACTTCGGGCTTCTTACAGATGCTATGGTAATTGAGGCTTCCCAGCCTTGCTCCGTCCTCTGGCAGCAATATTTTTTCCATCAATTGCAAGTACAGAGGGAGATCTCAGCTTGGCTACTGACACAGGGAGGAGAGTCATATTTCTGAGGACATGGGGAGCCTGCAAAAAGGAAGTAAATGCCATGATATTCAGGGGGGTCTCATTTTTCTTCCTCTTTGGTCTTGCTGTTTTTAGGCATGTGTAGCCTTAGGAGGCACCTTGCCAAGACCGAGGTCACTGAGCCTGAGTTGCCAGGCTGCAACATGCAAGATGGCAGCTTGCAAAAGGCATGGCCATGTACAGTAGTTCACCAAGCTACTCTTCTTTTCAGTTTTCTCTTCTTCCAATATTTTCCTGTTCCGATAGTCCAGGGATACTTCAACAAGAGGGGCACTCGGCCACTAGGCTATCGGGTTAGAGATTGAAGGGCATTTTTCTATTGTTTCTATGTATTATATAGGCCTAAAAATGCCATTTCAATTCTAAATGCAAAGTTAGATTTGGATTTTGTATAATCACTATTATTATGTCTTAATAAAGCGCAAGTTTGCTTTGAAAGATTATTTAAAATATAATCATTCATGCATAATTATTTGGAAAAGGATATTCAGGATAAATTATATACCAAAATCTCTCACAATTCCATTAATATGTTCTATAATAAAACTGTTTTATCTTGTCTTTATTTGATGCTTTTATTTTATTCAGCCCTGCACCAGAAAAATCTTAAACCAATTATAATCCTAATAATTCTCACCTGTACTGGCACTGTCACACATGCTCATTTTACTAAGCCCCGTTGTCACAGAAAGCACATGTCAGCTTTAATTTTGCTCTTGTGCTAAATTCTCTTTATAATTCCGTCTGAGTTATAGGTGAGCTGTAAAGCTTTTTAGTAATTGTTCACAGAAACACATCTTCACCTAAAACTAAAAGGAGATGCTTAATATATTCATTGGATTATAGTCTTACAGACAAGTATTTAAGCTTTTTTTGGCATCAATACAAAGACTTAAATGGTATCTGATAAGAGAAGGAAGTTTATGCTGATGGCATAGAAAGCTTTTTAAGTATACTTTCTTATGGTTTATTAAATATAAAGTATACAAATGTGTGTACTTTGAAACTGAGATGATATATGCCCTTATGCACCTGTCCTGTCAGATTAGAGCTGCAGGAAATCGTTCAAGTTGCTAGTGATCTTGAGAAAATTTTTAAATGATCAGGAATTTTCTGCCATTTGCTTGTTAGGCAAATGCAAAACCTGTCCTTGGGTGATCTTTCTTCAGAACTCATGGACTTTATTGCTGGTTACTACAGCCACTTTGGGTCTCTGGGATATTTGGGAGAATATAAGGCTTGCTATAATGGAACAAACTCCAACTATATGACATACTATATATAGTATATATGTAGTGTGAATATAGATATAGTATATATACTATATATAGTGTACTAGATACAATACTATTGAACAAAGCTCCTACTATATAAGGCTGTGGTAAACCCAACTCTTCTAACCCGCTCTGCTGTAGTGGATGACCTACAGGGACCACTTGAAAATCCTGGAACAACATCAGCAATGCTACCTCCAGAAGATCCTTGGCACAAAGTGGGAGGATCATTGCACAAATGCCAGCGTCCTCACTGACACTAACATTACCATTATGGAAGCATTGATTATTCAATATCAGTTGCAGTGGACAGGGTATTGTGTGCACATGTTTGATGTACGTTTCCCAAAACAACGACTATACTCCCAACTCAGCCAAGGACAAAGGACACATGGAGGCCAGAGGAAACACTTCAAGGACACCTTTAAGGCAAACCTTAAGAAGTGTGGCATTTACACCATACAATTGGTAAAACTAGCCCAGGAGACTAGGACAGGGCTACATGGTGAAGCCTTGTGAGAGAAGGCCCATCCTCCTTTGAGAGAAATTGTCCTGCTTTGACAGAAATGACAGAAACAGAAGGAAAAGAAACAAAACTGAGAAACCCATGGTCCAACCCTCCCTTTAACAACCACCTTTGGTGGTTTGCCAGAGTTGAAGCTCTAGAAATGGTTTTCTTAGCCATTGATGGACTCATCTGCAATCTTTTACTTGACCTGTGGGGGTAATTATCCTTGACCATGAGGGATTGTTGGTGACAACTCCAGGATCTTGTCTCCAACAAGAGGCAGCATCAGATGCTAAACACTTGATTCCACTCAGGTCACTTAAGTCCCATTCATTACCATTGGATTGCATGAAAGTCATACTTTTTGCTTGACTTTTTGCTGCCAAAGCCTAGGGTGTGCTTAGTATATATAGTGTAGATCAAGGCTGTGGGAATAACACTAAAACCACTAAACAAAAGTTGTAATTCTGTGTAAAAAAACCCTTCATTTCTATTTCTTGAATAATATATCTGAGACTGAGCGAAGAGCAGAACTAACATTACACAAGCCAGAGGTTTCCTACACAAAGACGTTCTGGTCATTACATGTCTATTACATGAATACAGTAGTTTATTGTTTGGTCTATGAGATTTTATATCCCACATATTCATTAACATTACCTACTGTAACTCTAGTCATTCTGTTATCCTTAAAAATGCCCGTACCCTCTTTGAATCTTGCAGTATTCTTGGCCTCAGTCTTCCTCAGTTTCCTCTACTTAAAACTCTCTAGGATTTTCTAATATCACATCCTTCTGTCCTGGTTCCTGAGGCTGTTTCCCCATGAAATAATTGTTTAATTTCTCCCTTCAGGTCTTTCTGGACTTTTTAGTCTCTCAATGGCATCTTTCTATTATATTTCCCTGTACTCAGCCTAATGCTAATCTCTGAACTGCTATCATTCCTATCTATTTTTTTCCCTTATGTTTTTCACCACTCTAGCCAATCTGATTTCTTTTTCTCCTCAGCCATACCCATTTCTCCTTTTTTCCTTCCAGCATCCCCTTTGCCCATGCCACGAGCCTGCCCTCCAGCCACTAAGAAGTGTTCATGTACCTGCTATTATGTCTCTTTCAATCACTCTGTTCAGAGACTTTAATAAAGCTTAGCCAGTGTCATCAACTTTGTACATTGCAGGGTAGCAATGATATTCTCCCATATCTGTTTACCTTCCTCTCCACAGCATCTTCCTTCTAGGTCTTTCCCTTGATCCCATTCGTTGTATGGAATAAAATGTAAAATAATCACCATAAGCATAAAACAATTGCAGGGCTGTTCCAATACCCATTGATTTTGAGCCAAACTAGATAAAGCCTTTTGCTCTTTGGATTCCACATCTAATAAAATAAGATAGTAGGGAAGCTATCCAGAAAATATACCTCATATATTCTTTTGCTGAGCTACAGTATTTTGCTATTTCATAATGCGATCTTCTTATTGTTGGTATTGGTTATTCCTTAGCCTACAGGAAACTGTCAAATTGACTCTGAACGTGTCTTTCTCAGTTGAAGAATGCCTGTTCTTTGGTAACATATTTGATGACATAGGCCAACATCTACTTTAACTGCTCTTTATACTCTCTGCAACTGCAGGCTAATTTCTGGATATTTACTTATGATATTAACCTCCCGCCCCCTAAACAAAATATATGACTCATAAATAATCCTTTACATATCCAATACAGCAAAGTAAGGCAGCAACAGTCTTATCAGAAACATACACATTGAAGACTGTTAATAACATTGCCAGCCATCAATAATAAAGCTAAATTTAAGTGACTTGAAAATATATAGTGAACAAATATAAAAGTAAGTTTCTGGTAAATTATAGAGTTCATAGACTTCATAGACATTAGGGCTGGAAGGGACCTCTGAAGATCATCAAGTCCAGCCCCCTGCCCAAAGGGCAGGAAGTCAGCTGGGGTCATAGGATCCCAGTAAGATAAGCATCCAATTTGCTCTTGAAGGTGTTCAATGTACGTGCTTGAACCACCTCCGCTGGCAGGCTGTTCGCGACCTTGGGGGCTCAGACAGTGAAGAAATTCTTCCCTATGTCCAGCCTGAAATGGTCTTGCAGTACTTTATGACCGTTTGACCTTGTCATCACTTGGGGCACTCTGGTGAACAAACATTCCTGCAGATACTTTTGGTCACCCGTGATAAACTTCTGGTGAGATCACCCCTGAGCCTGTGCTTTTCCAGGCTAAGGAGCCCCATGGCTCTCAGCCTGTTGTCATAAGGTCTGTTTTTCTGATCATGCGCGTGGCTCTTCTCTGGACTCTCTCAAGCTTCTCCATCTTCTTTTTGAACTATGGAACCCAAAACTGGATGCAGTACTCCAGCTGTGGCCTCACCAAGGCTGAATACAAGGGCAGAATGACATCCTGGGATTTGCTTGAGAAGCATCTATGGATGCAAGCCAGTGTTTTGGTTGCTTTGCTAACCACAGCATCACATTGCAGACTCGTGTTCATCTTGTGGTCAATGATGACCCCCAAGTCTCTTTCTTC
>NW_017728951.1:3058820-3093481 GCF_001723895.1 Crocodylus porosus | reverse complement strand
CTGACTCCAATGTCCACATCATTAATGAAGATGTTGAACAATATGGGTCCAAGGACAGAGCCTTGGGGGACTCCACTGATCACAGGACACCATGATGAGTGACTGCCATCAATTACTACCCTCTGGGTCCGACCACAAAGCCAATTTCCTAGCCAGCAGATCATGGTGGACCCAAGGCCACAATTGGCCATTTTCACCAAGAGGTTATCATGGGATACCAGATCGAAGGCTTTTTTGAAGTCAAGATATATGACACCAATCTCTTCTCTCTTATTCAGGTGATAGGTCACCTGGTCATAGAAGGAAATGAGATTGATCAAGCAAGACCTACCCGCAACAAACCCATGCTGACTATACCTTAGGATGTTGGTGTCGGCCAGTCCATTAAGTATGGCTTCTTTAATAAACTTTTCTAAGATCTTCCCTGGGATAGAAGTCAGGCTTATGGGTCTATAGTTAGACGGATCCACTTTCCTCTCTTTCTTGAAGATAGGCACCACATTAGCATTCTTCCAGTCTTCGGGCACTACACCAGATTGCCAGGAGCTCTAGAAGATTCGTGCCAGAGGCTGGGCTATGATGCTCGCCAGCTCCTTGAGTACCCTGGGGTGTAGATTGTCAGGGCCGGCTGACTTGAAGGTATCCAGCTTCTCAAGGTGTTCCTTATACTTCCCATTCACTGGTTATGTTATATACATTTTTAGTAGAAATGATGGGCCATATATTTAAAAGTATTGAGGCCCCACACTCATTGATCTCACTTGGACTTAAAGGCCTAAATACCTTTAGGTACCTGGGCCTGGGTATGGGTGTCCTCTCCCCCCCCCCCCGCCACCCAATCCAATATTAATACAGTTCATTCTACATTAATACATAAAAGGCAGTAATCTATTAAACAATTCTGGCTTTCTGACCATAGATTTTTAATAACTTTCACAAGAAAACATTTTGCACTGTGTGCAAAAAAAGAGAACTGCTTTACTAATGTTTGATATTAGTTTGATATTTACCTGGTAGAAACCATTTTGAGTGCTTGTGCATGCATACATGTGCTCTGTGCTGGACCTCAGGATAATAATGCATTTCATTCACTAAGAACTATCCAAATTTTTTCTGCAAGGAAGGTATCTTAGTATTAATTTTAAGGCATTAGAATGTGCATGACATAGCTGTGAATTTCATGCTGTTCCTGCTGTGAACCCTATGTGGATGAAAGTATTCCACCTCTGTTGTGATTACTGCAGGCTCAAAGGCTATGTGTATTTTATTGGTATTTGTTTAAGGAGATGCATGGATTTACTTGTACAATACTTTATTTTGGAATTAGGTGGTTATTTCAAGTCAGTATGGCATGCAGTAAAGGGAAGGAACATACGTTTTATTTAATTTCTACAATGTCTGTCATGCAGCCTATTGAGCAACGTAAAAAAAAAAAGGCAAATTTAGCAGCTAGACTACATACACGCAATACTTTGGCTAGCAGCTGACTATAGTTAAGTTTGGCACAGCTGCCAAGGCTGTGCACAGTGCCAATTATTCACTCTGCAAACTTTCATTCCACAAATTAATCTTTCTGCATCCATATGCATGGCACCCAAAAATATAACAAACAAAATCACTATATCTCAGAGAGATGAGTTATATGACATGACAGAAATACCAAAGAAAAGAGAGAGAGTAAATATGGTTTGTGTTAACTAAATAGCAATATTTTGTAGGAAAGACATAAGCATCCATTTCAAGCATCAGCCCTTGGGAACAGATTCAGATCAGAGATTGCTTTAGACTCACGAGGCCTCTAGGCAAATGGTACAGTGAAGTGTATCCAGGTGGTAGCCATATTGGTCTAGTGGCAAAAGCAAACAGGGTATGTGATGGAGGTAATATCTTTTTTTAGACCAACTAGATTTTTGCAAAAATATATTTTTAATTGCAAGCTTTTACTCACAAACACTGTTCATCAGGCCTAGGAGAAAAGTTTGTAAAAGTTCTCCTGGGTAGAAATGAAAGTTCGTATTTCATAGGATAGTTGAAGGTGTGTTAAAATCTCTTGTTTGGTACAGTTCATTTTATATGCAGATTAGGCTCAGAGAAAAGTTAGAATAGTGTGTTTATCTTGAAGTTATTTGATGATAAGCCCTGCCCTTTTGGTCAGGTGGCTCCCTAGTCACCCACAGGTGTTTCTAATCATGGATAAGATTTCTAAACTTCTTGAAACTGCTGTTGTGGGTACTTTGCCAGTGCCCTTGTTGCCTGTAGCAGAGGCTGTACTCTATTACCCTCTGGTAGAGCAGATAACACTAAGCCCCATGGTTGCCTAGTCCGTGCATCCAGCTCATCAGATGCAGTGTTTCCCTCTACCTGGGGAGCTCTCTGCTGTATCTTTCCCTATAAAGTAATGGGGAACCCTTGGCTCCCTATTACAATACCATATAAGCTGGGATTAAATTCATCAAAATGAGAAACTGTACAGATGGGCAAACTAAACAAAACCCTGAAAGTAGGTCCATCCTTTTAAAGCACCTATATTCCTCTTTTTACTTGCAATTGATCTCAACCAAGATCTGAAACTAGCCACCTCTTTTCAGCAAAACCCTTAACAATGTTATTACAAAACTTTCAAAGTCAAGCACATACGATTTCACATGGTAACTGTACGATTATGGCATGGTATGTGTCATTATTAAGACGTTGCAGTATTGGTGTTAATGATACAGACAAGTATGCTCCTCCACTAATGACAATTCTGTAGCTCTCTGCAGCAGAATCCTTGTTACTAAAGCAAGCATAAAACATCACAGATGTACTTTATTCATTTATTTTGACAACAGTAGTTTAGTTTTAATTATTTATGATAATACTTCCTACTTTACTAGTAAATGTTCAGCTCTATATTATATATAAAATGCTGTCTTGGCAAAATGAGCCTTCACCACATGACTCTCACATTAAACTACCTCTGACAGGTGGGAAGACTGCCAACTTCTTTAGCAGATTAGCCAAGTATGGATTAAAGAGGTTGCGCTATACCTCCATTCACCACAATTTCTGAGGGAAAATGAGCAATAATGCTACACTAATGGGACAATTCTCCTCTTTTATACATGGCTTTAATTTCATTATTGTGAGATGCATATGAAGGTAATAAATAGTATAAGGATATAAATAAATGTAAATTTTAAAGGGCTGTTCTGTGGAGGGATACTATATTAATATTAATGTTAATATTATAAAAATTCTAAGTCAATTTAATTTCAAGCTATTCACAAAAATAGTCTTGTATGGGAATATAAATTCATCTAGACACAATATGGCAACAAAATGTTGACTATTATAGTAAATGACAAAGCTGATGCATGTTATAATTATGTACACATATTCTAATGTGTACTTCTATTTAAGAATAGATTAAGTTAAAGCCAGCAGTATAACTGCTTGTAGTTAGCAGTATTAAGAACCTTTTCCAGAGCTAAAAATACTCTTAATAAGCCTGGGATTTTGGAGACTTTTAGGCTGTCCACCCACACTTCACTGTCTTAACACCCAAATCTCCTCTGCAACTCAGAATTCCACCAGAATGTTAAACGAAAGATCTTACGGTACCACAACTTCCATTCTCATTGGTATTCCTCTCTTTTCCTTTCAGGCTAAAGAAAACCCTAGCAAGAATCATATGAGGCTATGTGGGAAATACTATGAGAACACCTGCTTTGGTGATAGCTGATGCATACAAAATACTTGTTAAGCAGTTACAGGATTTTCTTAGTTCTTCATCCCACACGTCTGAGAATAACATTCAAGACAAATTAGAGAAAGGCATTACTGCCTACCTTGTTATTTAACTTGGTTTGAAGGGGCTGTATATCTGTCTGTCTGTCTGTCTAGCTAATGTGTGTGATGCTATGTGATTTGCTGTGATGCAATGATATAATACACATACACATGTATATACCAAAACCTTTTTTAAATGGCTCTGGAAATGTAATGGGGCAAAAAAAATGGGTGGCAAGCAAAGCTGAGCAAGAATTTTTTTTTCCACATCTTGTGAAGTATTTAATGAACTCTACCATTGTACTCTGGAATGAAACCATGACCTTTCATGAATGCAGGATGTAGGGAAGTGTTGTGTTTTCTTACTTTCATATAATCCACTTGGGGACAGTTAGAGAACAAGATATTAAAGCTGTCCTTCACCAAGTATACTGTGACCTTTCATTACTGATGCTGGGTCTTTCCAGGGGAGAGAGGAAGTCAGTAAGTCCTATATGGGGAAGCAAGAGAATCTGTACCATCCTCGTCCAAGCTATGAGGATCTTGGGTCTGGGCATGCAGCAGCATGCTAGGCATGAGAGATAGGCCGCCAATGAATAAGAATGGACATGGCACAAATTAGAGAGGGCATGCGGGCAAAGAAAAGACCAGATTCAGGGTATAGAATGATGGTGGATGATGAATGGAGAAGCCAGAGTTCCTTGTTCCTGCCACCCTCTCATCCAACAAAAGGAAATTTTCATGATTTAAGTTTAATCAATCAATTTATGTCATGGTATATTAGGCTGAATCATTATGTTTGGACAGGTATGCTAACTACTTACTTTGTTACCCAAGACACCTTCACTATTGAGAGATTAGAAAAGGTGACATACATTTTTAGGTTTGATGGGAGCAATATATGATTAGAAGATGACAAATCTATTTCATGGACGATTTTGAATTTTTAGAATTTGATTTCATTTGCCAAGGAACGTTACCTAAACATGTTGTCATACAAAAAACCTAGAACTCTTGGTTCCAAAATTATACCTTTTATTAGACCAAGTAGAAAATGGCAAGAAAATTGTCCTTTTCTGCAAGCTTTCAGGATCAAAGTCCCTTCGTCAGGCTCTTGGAAAAGTGTAGATGATACAAGATGGTAAAAAGTCCCCATAGGTAGGAAATAAACTTCGTTTTTGCACAGAGGAACCTGAAGATGAAATGACTGTCTCATGGGTCCATGAAAGTGTCTTTGTGAGCTGTTCTGAGTAGCTCTTTGATGTGTTGATCAGGTAGAATTCCTTCCCTGGAGGTGTCAGATGGCAGGCAAGGAGGTAAAAAAAATCCAAAATCAGCTAAAATTTGGCATCTTCCGTGTTTCAGAGGTATACTTGGTAGCCATGTTGGTTTGAGACAAAAAGACATATGAAAAACTAGACCTCTTGGTTCCAAAATGTGTCATGAGCAGTATACCCCTGAAACATGGAAGATGCTGAATTTAAGCCGATTTTTTATTTTAAACTTCATTGCAGAACAACAAGGAAGTTTTTTTTACTTCCCTGTCTGCCATCTGACACCTCCAGGGAAGGAATTCTACCTGATCAACACATCAGAGAGCTACTCAGAACAGCTCACGAAGACACTCTCATGGACCCAGAGGGACAGCTTTCCATCTTCAGCTCACCCTGTGCAAAAATGAAGTGTATTTCCTACCTACGTGGACTTTTTACCATCTTGTACCAGCTACACTTTTCCCAAAGCCTGACAAAGGGTCTTTGATCCTGAAAGGTTGCAGAAAAGGACAATTTTCTTGCCATTTTCCAGTTGATCTAATAAAAGGTATCATTCTGGAACCAAGATTTCTAGTTTTTTGTATGTCTTTCAACACAGCTACCAAGTACACACCTAAGCTTGTTAAAATTCTCCAGGAAGGAAGAGTCTAGGAACAAAAAATTCAGGTAAATCAAAACCTTTTTTGACATCAAATATATTTTAAATTATTCTTACTTTATAAATATTAAATTATAATATATGTTGTGATATACAGTGCTAACATTGAAATAAAATCACTTCAAAAGAAAAAAAAGAAATGTTTCATTTCTAAGATGTCAAAACACATTTGACATTTTCCAAACTATTCCTGCTTTTCTTCCCTCCAAATTAAAATTTCTGAAAAATTAATATAATTTGAATGTTACAGGCAAGGAATTTTTAGGGTGATATTTTTAAGGTTCTGATGAAGAATGGCTTGCATTCAAAAACATGCTCAACTCTATCCAAACCATGTCGTTGGCCCAATAAAAGATATCATCCACAAAAATCCTTGCCTCTTACATAATGCCTGGATCATCACAGATACAATATCACTCTAATACTATCATAATTTTCATGGCACTGCATTTTCTGATGGAAAATTACTCTCTTGAATTTTTTTCCTATCTAGTTCCATTAAGCCATTAGCTTTTTTGTCCTGTAACACTACGTCTTTGTTTTTTTAATTCATTCAGTAGATAATGAAATTCATAGTGAAAAAGATTATTTTCCCTACCATAAACTCAATACCTGGAGCAAGAAATGAAAATGTGACACATTTAAAAGTAATTTCTCCACTCTTATTTGGAAAACTGTCCCATTTGAAATGTTATGTTGTTAGATGGGAAAGGTTATGGAAACTTGTAAAAAATAGCTACACAATATTTAATTTCTTTAGGCTAGGGATAGAAGTTACACAAAAACTAATTTAAGTGATCAGAAACCAGTTTAAACCTGTAACAGAACAGAAGTTCAGTGCACATAAACCACTTCCAAAATAGCTGAAAGTGGTTTAAGATAAATCTGCCTGAACGTAGTATTAGACTTAACTGGTTTAGGTCAAACCAGTTTATGGAACTTCTGTCCCAGACGCCTTCCTTGTTCAACTTAACTCACAGTCCCCCAGCATCCCAGGATTCTTTGCAGCCCTGGGCTGGGCTATGCTGTCTGCTCCAGTGGAGCGGTTCACCCCACCTCTTTGCTCCCTAGCTGAGAATGGGGTGGGGGTGAGAAACCCTGCTTGGGACTGTAACTGGGTCTGCCTGGCAGGGGCAGACCAGTCACTCACAGCATTCCCCTCTCTTGCTGCTCAAGTGGAGGAGGCCTCAGGCTGGCGTGCTGAGGCAGAGAGGAGGGAGGGGGGGATTAAATGCCTTCTCTCACCAGCATGGGACCCCAGCCAGGGTTTGTCTTTCTGTCAGGGGTGCAGCAGCCCCTGCCAGGCCTTTCCCTGCTTGCTGCTTGAGTAGAGTGGGTGCAGAGCATGGCCAGGTGTCAGCCCCAGGCTGCCATGCTGTGGAGCAGGGGAGGGATAATTTCCCTCCCCTCTCCCAGTGGCATGGGACCCCAGCCAAGGTCTGCCTGGCAGGGGCATAGCAGCCTTTGCCAGGCTTTTCCCTGCTCACCACTTGAACAGAGCGGGTAGGGGGCATGACAAGATGCTGGCCCCAAACCAGCACATTGAAGAGGAGGGGAGGGAGGGGGAGAGGGGTTTAAACTGGGTCCTCACCAGTGGGAGAGGGGAGGGAAGGGGTTTTAAGCCCCACTCCCTCCTCTCCGCATCAATGTGCCAGCCCAGGGCTGGCATCTGGCCATGCCCCAACCCCTCTGCTTGAGTAGTAAGCAGGGAAAAGTCTGGCAGGGGTTGCTGCACTGGGGTCCTATATTGGTAGGAGGGAGGTTTAAATCCCCCTCCTTTCCTTCCACCTTAGCGTGCCAGCTGCTTGGAGTTGTGAGGAGAGCAAAGCCAGACAGGGGCTGCTTCTTCCCCCTCCTTCCAGGCACACCCTGGCTGGGCACCATGCAGGCCATGATGGGTGTTTAACCCCCCTCCCCAGACATATTCAGCAAGCCTTCTGGGACCCCCCCTCCCATTTAACCAGGAAGTGGGGGAAAAGCCTGGATGACTTCTCTCCCAGCTTCCCTCCAATCTTCTGGCCACTGCTGAAGAAAAAGGAAGGCATGCTCTAGCACCCCTCAGCTTCTAGACTGAGCCAGAATCAAAAGTGAATGTCTGTTCACATGCTTCTTCATTCAATCTATGCAGTTTAGGCTAACCTGCAAAGATTGAATCGATTTAGTCTTAGCCTTAGAGTTCACAGGTTCATGTGATATTATTCAATAATTACATATATAAAACTGCAACTTAAGGACACAGTGAAAAGAAATCAACCTAAATATATAAGTTTTTTGGCCTTAAAACACAATAAATTACAAAACAAAGCATGCAAGGTATATTTGTTTCTCACTGTGTGTGGATTTAGACAGGCACCTCCCTTGCATCAAACTGCACTGCATTTTTCTTGAGTCCTATATGCTGTTAGAAAGTGAGGTTTGCTGTGAATCAGGGAATTGAGAAATAAAAAAAGGCCTTTTTCGATCCTGTAGTCTGCCCCCTGCCATTGCTGGATTGCTTTTTGCTATATTTTCCCCTGCAGTTTGTCAAGTGCATTTCATAGTGATGAGTTTTTTATAACACTTTCAGTGCATAGTCTGCTGGGAAGGTCCTTAATTAGGTGGTAGCTGACAGAACTTGGCGCACATCTTTTTCCCCACAAGAATGAGGACAAACATGGACTTGGGAAACAGCCTTTTGCAGCTCCTGGAACAGATGCTCTAGGACTCAGATGATGTTGCCAGGAAGAGAAGGGAATCTCCATTAGGAAGAATCTTTTCTCTTTTCTCTATGAAGGAAAACCCTGTGCCTATACAAGTTAAAACCCTTCTTTTGGAAAAAGTACCACAGGGCATATTTGACACATCTACATCCCCTCTGAATTATTCCTGGGAATGCCACTCTTTCACCACCACCACCCTGCCGAGGCCAGGCACATACTTCCACTTGGTTCACGTGAAATCCCAGAAATGATGGCATGTAGCTGTGCTAGAGCAGTATTGAGCATATGTCTCAGCGCAGTTCTTAAATTTTCTGGTTTGGACAGGTGCTTCAGCCCAGAAATCCTGTTGTCACCCATATATTCATGAAAAGTAAGAACATAATAAAAAAGGAACTGATAACTGGCCCTTTCATCTGTTGCTTCCCCCTCCCCCTGCCCCCCCAAGGGTATTAGGGAACATTGGACATGTCCATGCTGCTTGCAGACCATGGTAAGGGGCCCAGCAATGAAGCAAGGTATGCCCAGTTGGTGTAATATTTGTGGAACAGGTGTAACATAGCTGACTTAGAATGGTGCTGGGCAAATGCTGACTCGGGCACACTTACTGGTGTGTGCCCAGCGTACCCAGTGCATATTGTTGTGCACTGAGAGCTGCTCTTGAGTTGTTGCATTACATCCAATCTCACATTTAGCAGATGAGCAGCATGTGACCATCGTGTTTCAGGATGCCCTATGGAGGAGGCTCTGTTCCAGAAATCCTGTGGCAGTCCTAGATTACAGCAGTCTCCTGTAATATGTACTCTCCTGTAATTTCAATGAAATGCAGCAGTCTTTCCTTCCTACAAATCCTGCTGGGAAGCTTAGCACATCAGTGTGCCCTGTGGACTCAACTCAAGCTCCTTCTTACCTACAGTAAAATCACTCACATTTACTTCAGGCTAAATAAGTGTTTGTAAATGTTTGTAAATACTGGAATCCTCAGGTAAAGGACAGGTTTTTAAACTGGAAATTATATTACAATCTTTGCCACACAACAATTCAAAAAATGTACCAGCAAGCATGTGCTTTAAACAAGAAGCCATAGAGTCAGATTCTGCAATCATTTACTCACATGAGTAGTCCCACTGACTTCACAAGGTCTGTGGCAGAAAGGTTTGCAGGGTCTAGTACTTATATATGTACCTATTATAGCACCCTAAAGAAAGCCAAAAGTAATCAATATACATTTAACAGCCAACTAAGCATAGGCTCAGGTCATGCTACTATATCCAAGGCTTTCCTTAAGTTTCTTCACATAGTGCATGGATTTTCTACTGGGTCATTTTGTTGTTGTTTAGTACTTTCCCTGACAAGACAATCTGAACAGTGTCCTAAAATGATTTCCATAGTAGCAGGAAAAAGGGAGGGGTGGGGGAGGAAGGAGAAATCCCTATCTAATAATGATGCAGTGAAAATTCTTATGAATTTCTTAGTTTCACGGGCATCACATCTTGACCATAACCCAAGGCAATTTTCATAGCAGAGCTGTTCTTTTGAATTCTTGGCACATCCATAGCAGCACTGGCTTCATGTTCTGATGGAACAGCTAAGCAAATTTTCAGTTAACTCTCCCCCATGTATATAAATAGAAATAGTTGCCCCATTTATGAGAGAGAAAACTCTTAAAATTTATTAAAACTCCAACAATGCAACCCGAACACATCATTTTTTATTGATCAGATATTTTATGGGTTTTTTTTTTATGGGAGAAATAGACACATTTGTACATATAGGCAAAAATATGTGTCAGCATAAAACTTCCAATACATCCTGAAAGTACATTGTTAATAGATTCCTGCCAGAGAGCTTAACCTCTTCTTACTTCCTCTCAGGAGGCCTATCTTAGAATATCAGACAAAAGTAACAATTTAAGAATCCCACTGAAACTCACAAATGGAAACCAAACTGAAGGAAAAAAATAGAAAAGAGCAGAGTTTTGGGAATGAGCTGGAAAGAGGACGGTACATACTCGAAAACATTCACACACAAAGTTAACATATTAGATTTTCATGTAACATTCACCCAGTGTCCTCTTGAGTATCTGAGAAGAAACATTTATTTTGTTTGAAAAAATGTGTACAGGGAGAGTAAAAAAGTAAAAGGAAGAAGAGAGTAAGATAATCAGGAGATATATCAAAGACTGGGACAGGATATATGCATCAACTGTTAAACCTAGTCATTATTTTTTCTCTGAGAAGCATTCTTACTTTCAAATAATTAAGAGCCATACATAACACTGAAATTATAGTGTTCTATCAGGCAACTTTTCGGACCCACATATATCTTGTGCTATCATGATGCCGGAACTGAAAAGAAAATTCAGCCACAATATATCTGCCAATTCCTGCATTATACTGGGTTATCATTTGTCTGAAATTAAGCTTTTTCACTTGACTATATTTTTTTCTTGAATTAGCAGATCTACTGATCTATGTACCCTGAATTGATGTGCAAATCTTTGCTGTCAATTGACTATGTGAAATGTGATCAAATATTGCTTCAAGGCTTTATCTCTTGGCCATGGTTGTAATGTTTGATTTTTAACCACAGATATGTAGCAGAGGTGTCAGACTCATCCAGTCCCACGGGGTAGATGAATTGTGTTAGGCCAGTCCACGGGCTGTATCAGTTCGGCAGCTGGGCCCTGCATTGCAGATCGAGCACGTGGCTGGGAGTGGCTGGAGTGGGTGCTGTGTGTGGCTGAGTCCTGTTCCAGCCTCTCCAGGACTGTGCTGCATGATCTTGGAGTCCTGAGTTGGTAGCTGTGTGCAGCAAGGCCAGGAGTGGCATGCAACTGCCCCAGGACTGCATTGCATTCACTGCTCCGGGACGTGACCTAGAGCAGGCACTGCATGCAGTGTGTGGAGTAATCCGGCATGCTCCGCGTCCTGCCTGTGGGTCGCTCTGAGTCCCACAGGCAGCACTGGGGGCCAGGTGATATGACTCTGTGGGCCAGATCTAGCCTGCAGGCTGTATCTTCAGCAACCCTGATATACAGGAATATAAAATAGGAATAATCAGTCTCAATTCTTTCTATGCTATCTCTCCCAAACTATTTTCAACTAAGCTTAAGCTTAAGACACAGATTGCTGGTGATTTTTGATGGTACAAAATACTCAGTACTTTTCATCTTCTTTAAATATCACTTGTCAGGCTAAATACAGTTATAAAACTTCTTAATCTTGATGCTCTGAAACTCTGTGAAATACAGTAAGGACAAGTGCAAAGCCCAATCAAAGACACAACCTAGACTGTAGTACTGCCAAAAAGCATGAAAGAGTTGTCATTGACTGCAAGCAGAAAATAAGTCAATTATTATTGTGTGCTACTACTGGAAAAAGAACCAATAGTGTACAAGGTTGTATTAACAGGATTGTCACCTGCAAGTCAAGAGAAGTGATCTGGCCACTCTGTTCAGCACTGGGGAGGCCCCTGGGTCCAGTTTTTAGCAGTACATTTCAAGAAAGATGTACACAAATTAGAGGACAATGTAAAGAAGAAACAAAACTGGTAGTGGTCTAGAAAACTTAGCATACAGAGAAAATTTGGAAGAACTGGGATTAATCAGTCTGGAGAAGAGAAGACTGAGGAGGGGCCTTATTACAGTATTTAAATTGGTGAAGAGTGGTTATTGACTAGTCCCCATGCCAGCGGGAATAGGATAAGAAGTAATTTTAGTCTTCGATTGCAACAAAGGAAATTTTGGTTGGATAACAGGAAAGACTTTCCTACCATGAGACTAGTTAAGCACTGGACCAGAGGTTCAACATTTTTAAAAGCAAGCTAGAAGAGGTGGTTTTGACAGGGATGATTGAGCCTTGAAAAGAGGGTTGGACAAGATGAGTTCCTGAGGTAATTTCTAGCCTTGATTTTTTGTGATTGTAATTGAAAGAGCAGTAAAGCAGTGGAACACACTATCTATGAAATTTATGAAATTTTCTTCACTGGAAATTTTCAAGACTTTGGGTATGCCATTATCTGGGATGTATTCGCCAAGGGAGCTGGAATCAATGACCCCTGCATTCCCTTCCAACCCTACGATTCTAATAATCTAGCTTACTTGCTTGATTTCTTTTGATAAGTGATGATATGATATAGTTGTTTGTGGTAGCTGGAAATCAGACTTCCTGCTTCAGGAGGTATCTTTCAACCCTATATTTCTATTCATGATTTCATGGAATTAAATTAAACCATGCTACTGAAGAAAGAACAGGGCATGAAACAACAACAGAGACAAGATAAATCCACAAGGTCTTTAAGGGAACAATAGAGGAGCTAGGAATTGGCAAATGCCCTCTTGACTGGTTCTAGCTAGGCTACCAGGTTTATTTTATGCAAATGAAAGCATAGGATAAAAGGGACCTTGGGATCACAGTGACTGTGAAATGGGCCAGGAAGGAGAAGTAATGACCTGCAGCTGCTGGAAATAAGACTCTGACATAAAGACATCAGGAGAATGGATCAGAATGCTTTTTGTTGTGCCCAGAAATAGGAAGCCTGGCCTGTGGGGTATCTAAAAAATAAATTCTAAGGAAAAGTTAAAAGTTAGGTGAGACCAGAGATGTATACTTTTGTTTTTGTTTTAACAATTTCATCTGCTTGTTATGTATCTTTACATAAATAAACAATGCTTTTGTTTTTTAGGTTACAACAATCACCATTGGTCACAGACTCCTGGACAGAAGTTATCTTGCAAATGCCATCAGCCTATACTGAAAAACTCCCCAACCCTTATCACCTGAAGAGTGCAATAAGGAGAGACTTCTAAGTGACTGAAAACCAGCTTACCCTGTAAACATGAGAGCCTTTGGCTTGAATTGAATGACCTTATCACTAGATTTTTTTAGCAGAAAAAGATTATACAGTATATGATTTAAGCATTATATGTAAATAAAGCTAATGAATAACATCTTTATTCCCTCACTTCAGTCTGATCTATCAGGAAAAGGTGTTAAAAGTTTTCTGTCTTCAGTTGGCAAAAATCTTCTGAACAAAGTAGAATGAGTGGGCTGTTACAAAATATGTGAAGAATCTTAGGTTTTTTTAAAAAGTACAAGAAGGATGTCATAGCATTACAGTTTAGTGTTGCAGCACTTTACATTTATTTTAATTCACTGTACACAGGGTACTGGTTATTTCCCTCCAAATTATGTACCTAAAGCAATTTGCAGCTGTTTCATTCATTGCAGCCCAGGACATAAATGGTTTATACTTCCCTGCAGAGCAAAGGTCCAATCTAAATCTTTTCGAAGCCAATAGGGATCTTTCTGTTGATTTCAGCAGACTATGGATTATGCTGTAAGCAAACTCTAGTGCAAACACTTCATTACAGCAATATAAAGTCTAAACTTTAGCACTTACTAAAAGTCAGCAAACACCCAATCTCATTTTAGTTGGTAAAGCACCCCTGGAAATAGATAAGGGAAAAGTAAGTATTAATGAGAAAAAAGAATTAGAAATACAATTAGCGGACCAACATATCTTGATAAGAATTAGATGCAGATATATTAGTGAAACTTAGTGATTTACTGATATACTAATGGCTTCAGTGGCTTTACTATTCCTAGGTCTAGGGAAATGGAGGACTCAGGAAAGCCCACATACTGCAAAGAGAAAGAGATGCTTAGATTTACATCAGTTACAGAATTTGGTGTGTAAATTAGGCACCGTAACACATAGCTTTTAGTTGCTGTGCTCCTGAGTGGAATTCAGACCCATAAGATTAGGTACTTAGGCACTCTACAATATATAGAGAAAGTTAAGTGCTTTGGTTAAGTGATTTACCAAAGATAAACATAGATATACACGCTCCTTGAAGCACTCCAGACAGTGAGGGTGTAAATGTAGCACTTAAAAAATAGCCAACATGCTTCAATAATTACCTTTAAGGAAAGACAAACATTTAGAATCATAGAAAATTAGGGTTGGAAGGGACTTCAGGAGGTAATTTAGTCCAATCCCCTGCTCAATAGCTAAGGCTTTGTCTAGCCGGGTCTTAAAAACCTCCAAGGGTGGAGATTCCACAACCTCTCTAGGTAACCTAATCCAATGCTCTAATTCCCTTCTAATGAAAGAGTTCTTCCTAATATCCAATGTAAACTTCCTTAGCTGCACTTGAGACAGTTACTCCTTGTTCCGTCATCAACCACCACTGAGAAGTCTAGTTCCATCCTCTTTGAAACCCCACTGCTATTAAAACCCTTCTCAGTCTTTTCTTCTCCAGACTAAATAAGCCCAGTTCCCTCAGTGTCTCCTCATAAGTCATGTGCTGCAGTCCCCTAACCATTTTTTTTGCCCTCTGTTGGACTCTCTTCAATTTTCCCACATCCTTTCTGTAGTGGGGGGGTGGGGGGTAAAACTAGACACAGCCCTCCAGATGTGGCCTCACCAGTGCAGAACGGAGCAGAATAATCACTTCTCTTTATTTCCTGGCAACACTCCTACCTAGTATGCCATTAGCCTTCTTGGCTTATATTCAGCTTATATTCAGCTGTTGTTTTATATTCAGCTTATTGTCCATTGCATCCTTTAATGAATCTAGCTTTTATTTCTAATTTTTTCAAGTTATCTTTAAAGAAATAAATATAATCTTCTTTTTGAACCTCTTTTTTTGACCTGACTTCATGTGAGATATAATAATACATTTCTTCTTTTTTCTTTTTTACATTTCATATTGCTTTTGTTGTGATTACTGTGGGAATCACATGAATTGAATACATTGTTTTACATTTATATGCCGTACGAATTTCCAAAGCAATCACATCTGCATTTACTTCTTTTTAAATCATCATTATTGCTCTTTATGTCTCTTCTCATTAACATGCTGCAAATGAGCTAGTTAGCAATAAGTTAAACCATTTGTCTCAATTTATGAAAAAAAACATTCTTTTAAAAAAGGTAAGAAATTAAATAATGTGGGGGGCATGAATTTGTTGTCATTCACATTTATGCATGTCATACAATGCATAAATGAGGTCAGGATTATATCAGGCTGAACCTGGCATAGATTGCAAGGGAATTAGGTCTGTGATGTATAGAGTAATTTGCATATTCTGAAATAGCTTTATCAGTGCTTCTGTTACTAAAGAGTACAATTTCAAGGGAGTCAAGGGATTGGGAGGGAGTTGAAGACACACTCCTGATGTATAGAGAACTGAATGGGGAAGTGGATAAGTGGAAGGGAGTCGCATGAACTATGAGATGAGGCAATCCAAAAGGACTAGCCACTTGAGTAGGCTGTGTTGAGAAAATTTAATAAAGATGGAACAAAGGAATTCAGTCCTCATTGGGAATACCTCTCTGCTGTTTCCTCAAAAAATAAAAAATAATATATATATATATATATATTTCCAGCATGGTTCTGCACCGGTAACATGCCTCTTAATTTCTATATAAATCAGGTTTGTCAACTATTATCACATTGACTGACTGTCTATAAAAAAAAATCAGGGTAAAAATGGTGGTTGGTAAAGTCCAGCTTTCAGTAATAACAATAAGCAGCCCCAGCTTGATTGAAGTTCTGATAGTGAGAGCACAGCAGTACCATCTGGTGTCTGAGTGGGAGTGTAGCACCCTGCAGGGAGGGTTCTTTCAGCCATGTGCTGCTGCTGTCATGTCCCAGACTACCTCTAATACTTCTAGGTTGCAGGTAGACTTCTTGGGAGGTCTGTGCTGGGACAAGAGGAGTGGGACTAGCAGAGGTAAGGCTGGGGGATAGTTTGGGAAGGCAGCATGGTTCAGGGAACAAGTGGGGGTATCAGGATATGGAAGTCACAAGGGGAGTCTTGGTGGGGTTGAGGAGGCATGGTTTAAAACTACTGGTGCAGTCAGGGAGGGCTGCCAACCCTATTTTTTTCCTACCATAAACTTGTTACTGATAGGCAAACTTTTAAAGATGTTTTTATGTGATTGATTTTAAACATCTAAATTTGAACCCAGCCCTTCTAAGTGGGGCCTGGAAGCAGGGCAGGGCCTGGCAGAAAAGTTACATTTACATTATATAAAACATACATCAATAAATGTGTGTCAGTAAAAAAGTTTGGTTGTCAGTTAAAAAGCTGGCAGATTGTCAGTAAACAAAAAATATTGGGTTGGCAACTCTAATATAAATGAAAGGGAAAAAAGATAAAATGTCATTCAGATTTAAAATGCATTTAATAAAAAGCCAAAATAATTACAGTTACCAGTATTATCTCAAATTAAGGATGTGTACTGGAAAAAAAACCATTAGCTTAATATAGAGTATCAAAGCAGCAGACACATAAAACAGGTTACCACATTTCAAATGAATAAAACCTAAGAAGAAAGTAAGATATAAAGAAATAAGAACTATAACTTCCACAAAGATGAGCTTTCTTTCTTTAGCCATGCATCGGAAAGCTCATTTATAATAAATGAAAGGACCAGATTTCATGTTTATGTTTTAGACAGGAGTATTATGGTAGAAAAATATTCAAAGATGTCAAAATATATTTAACACAATGACAGAAATGTGAATTCTACTTGTCTCATATGTCGAAATAGAGGAAATAGACTTTGTTTAACCAAAACACACTTCTTTATAATTATTGCCCTTGTATCACTGGCTGTAAGTCAGAATGCGAGAGATGTTAATATATATTTTAAAGAAGCCACATATCTTTTCAACTTTAATAGAATTATATAGATCTAAACAACAGTAGAGATGAATGGGTAATTTATAGTTAATGACTTGGTCAGATGTGTTGCTTGAAGTACTCTAAGCACCTTTGAAATATTCCAAACAGCAAGTATACAGACATGAATGGCCAAAGAAACCCTTCAAAAGTGATCCTCAAAAATGAGAAACATCTTTGAAGCACTTTCTGATCTTTCTGTATCCTCAGCATCCTACAGTGGTCCTCCCTCACCCCTCCCTATCCCTGTGTGAGGTGGTGTGTGTATTGGAGGGGGAGCAGAGCAGACAGTCTCTGGAGCCTAGTGAGAAGCATGAGGGATTTCTGCTTTTCCAGACCCCTTGATGGCCATCGCTCCTGCTACAAGTCTTTGTGGGCATTTTGAAGTGTTCTAGGGAAAGTGGTAGTAGTGCAGTTGTACATCTTTACCATGCCAAATTGGAAGTGCTCTGGGATTCAGAGGCTTCAAATTCATGTCTTCTATGGCCTTAGATATTTTTTACATATTGTCTGTGATATCCTCACACTTATTAAGTATAATTTCTTGAGTGGCTTATATTAAAAATGTGAGATGCACTGATCAGTTTTATTGAGTGGCCAAACTGAACTGAGGGGTGCCTTTAGATGTGCAGGGATGCTCCTCCCATGTGGTGTAATTACAGCAATTGAGAGCAGACTTGATTAATCAAGTCTGTTGGAGAATGCTAATTAGCACACTCCAGCAGCCTCTGTGTCTCATGTATTCAGCATCCCTGCACTTCAAAATGAATGCAGGAGTGCTTTAACTAAGGCTTGCTGAATGAACTTTAGTTAAAGTGTTTTGCTGCTATTTTGAAGTGCCGGATGCTGAATACATGAGACACCGTGGGCACTATAATTAGAGAGGCTCCTGGAGCCACTCTAATTAAAGTCCGTCTCCCTCTCCCCCAACCCCTGGAGCCCGTAGTAAAGTGTAAAGATGCCCATAGTGCTTGCAACATTGGACTGCTTAATAGAAATCTTTAATCCATGGAGTTCATATGAAAACCCACATTTCTGAGTTTAAAATTTATTTTTGGTAAATATATGCAAAATGTGTTGGTTTCAGAAACTTTCTTTCCAGTGACTTTTTTTTAGAATGCCTGAGGAAAACAAGGGTTAAAGGGATGTATGTACGGATGAAGCAAATGTTATATAACTGTTGTGTGCTTAAGGTATGGTAAAATAGCCAGGAGTTCAAATATTCTACAATCCTTCATCAGTTGGATAAGCTTATCCACATTTGTTACTGAAAGCCAAGGGTAAATATATATATACACATGCTATTTAAAAATATTAATAGGTAAAGTAGAAAGTGCATTGTTTAATAACTCATAACTGTACTTAATATTGTGGTTCAGTTTTAGCTAGAAAGAGGCCCCTCAAGTATTGATCTGACACATGTAACATGGACATAGTAATTCATGTGCCTGTTGTTTCAATGAAACAATACAGTAAGTGGCTACATTGTGCAGTAAAATCATGTAGATGGCTTCAGTGCACACAAGACTAAATGGGCTTGTATAGAAATTACTTTTCAAAAAAAACAGTACATAATAAAAAGTGTTATTAAGGTAGATTCAACTCAGAGCATTGTATAAAAAGGTGCTAATATATCTATTCAGTTCTAAATATGAGTTACAGAAAAACTATAGAAAGGCTATGATTTTCTTTTAGATTCTGTTGATCTTTTTGATAGTGATGTAGGATCTATACGCTACAAGCTTTCATTTGTGATATTCCTGACATATGGAATCTTTTTCTTGTTAGCCTGAAAAGGTCTCTTATTTTGAGGGCTGGATTAATCATACGGTATTTCTTGTTAATTCTGTATGCACAAAAAAGCTTTGACATGATTATCAGCAATTCACAAGGACTGTGTTAAAGCAAAAGAATTGCAACAGAAAGTGCCCACTCCAGATCCATTTTCTCTTTATATTAAACTTCACCATTATTAGTGGCCTTTTTGCCTTAGTGCTGAGCCTGGTGCCATAAATGCATTAAGAGCAGTTTCAAGGTTTGACCTTTGGTGGCCTAGTGAGAATTAAGTGACCTCCTTAAGGTACAAGACCTTTCTTATTTATTCTGTGGAATGAGCTCTGATCTGTTCTGTTGAGTTTTTCAGATAATATTATAGAGGACTACTCAAGGTAATTATATTTTGTAGTATGTTTTGCTGCCTAATGAGGCATGCCAAGAGTCAAACTATGGCTGGTAGAGCACAAATGAATAAAAGAAAAAGGAGCATCCTTACCCAGCAGCACTTCTGCTTAGGAACTAAACTTATGTTTACAGGACATATGCTGGCACTAGTAGAACAGCTAAGCATCACAGACAGACCCTAGTCTGAAGAGGCTGGAAGCATATCCCTAATCCCCTTGGATGAACGCCGCCAAGAACCTTGAGATGCATCAGAGGCCAAGAGTGAACCTGTTAATACTTGGATAATCCATTGCTGCTCAACAATCCCTCTAAGATCTGAGCTCTAAATGTGTGTAATATTTTATAGTAGGACTTCCATCATATACTATTTATTTTTGTGGCAGCACCTAGAACACAGAGCTGCATTGTAAGCACTGTACAAATATAACAAAAAACCCACTGTGACTAAGAACTTAGGCTCAAATCTGCAAAAGGTAGGCATCTCATTCACATCGAAGAAAGCCATTGATGGAAGAGCTATTAGAGGTAGTGAGGTGCCTAATAAAGTCCATCTGTGGAAAGTATTTAACTAAATTAGAAGTCTGTTTCATCCCTAAGACTAAAAATACCAGAATGTTTAGAGTCTATTACTTGCATAATTATTTAAAATTACGCATGTGTGCATTTTATTTCATTTATGTATGAAAATATATACATTCATCCAAAATGTTTGTCACTTTCCCCTCATTGGACTTTGATGCATTTCCAAAAATGTAGAACAAAATTGGTGACATATGAATGACCTATCCCTGCCACATCTATATGTTTCTACATCCACAGAAATAATTGTTCCTCATCCACAGAAATAAATGTTGGACATACAGTTGGAGCTGGGTCTTATATTTCCAATGGATGAACTGATTCCCTCCATAGAAAGCACATATCCTCCTCCCTGACTCCTTTCCCCACCTCAGCAGATTAAACATATGTTTATGAATTGCATAAACACCTTACTTGTTTTTTAAGAGTTTTTGAAAAAAAAGATCCGTCAACCATATGCTGCTCTTTAGGCCTTGTGCAACGACTTTGAAGAGAAAAATTCAAGAGGTGAATGACAGAGCCACAGAACAATTGTGCAGCGGCTAAGGCATTCACTTAGGTTTATCATTTGTTTTCTGTGGCATGTCAAGTTAAATAGGGTAGATTTGAAGTTAAACCTATTACTTCAGACTTGATTTGGTAACAAGCATACATGCAAGTAAGTGTATGCAGAAAAGATAGAAAATACAATTTCCCCAGCTTCTTTAGAACAATATTTCCCAATAAAGTGCTGAGTATATACTTTTATTAAATTGACTTCTTTGTGCATAAAAGATCCAACATTAAATTCAGTCATGAAGTCATGCTGTTGTTCAATTGGAAATGCATGTTCATATTTGTTTCTTTTTCGAAGTTTATTTCAATAAATATTTTGTCAGATTATTTTTCTGTTATGCTACATTTGCCCTTTCTTACTGCACAAAAATTAGCATTTGCAAATTATTCACTAAGGGAAAATTTAAAAAAGCTACAGATTTGGGTTTTAAAGCATGGCAGATTACAAAAATGATGGGTCAGCACAAACTATATTTTACTAAGCAACCCATTTTTTGCATTTAGCATAATACAAATGTACCCAAAAAAGGACCAAACAAGCTGTTAGATGCACTGTGCTTAAATATTTAAATATTTAAAACTTTAATGGGGCTTCAGATAGTTATTTCTTTAAAAAAAAATGTTTTCTAAAAGTATTGTGCCCCCCTGACATTAGTATGATATACAGTAAGATAAATTTAGAACACTGACTGTGTAGGATGTAGGAAAGAATGTGTTTAAAATAGAAATATTTTGTGAAATGCTGACCTTAATTATGTCAATGGGAGTTTGCTTTGGTTTAGTGGAGACAGAATCCCATCCATTATGAACTAGAAGGGTGCTAAATCAAACCAACTAATTTACTGTGCCATATTTCTCTCTTCGTACTGCACCAGTTCTCCCAACTCATAACTGATGTGACTTTTATCTGTGGAAATGGATTTGCTCTTTCAATGAGAATTTATTTCTGTAGGGTCTATTATTCCCTTGGCTGGGCATGTGAGTATGGGCTTTGTGTGTATATTGCTGTGAAAAATAGTTAATAATGATTTGCACTACATTTCTTAAAATACTACTGCCCTTTAAACACGATCACTTTTGCACCGTATAAATTACCAATAAAGATCAAGGTAGTACTGAGTTTGATCCCAAAAGATCTCAGACTTGCCATACTCCCATCTGCCGGTTCCAGTCTCACTCCCCAGGCTTCTAATTGGGTTTTTAAAAAGGTCCCTTTGCCAGACAGGCTTTTTCTTCCAGCCCTCCAGCGCTTTATATGATCTTTGTTTTTATCTTACCATGAGCTCATAATCCTACTTGACTGGACTGGCCTGTCCAGAGTTTCTTCTTCCACCACAACTTCTAATATAAGAGAGCACAATGGGTCAAGCAGCTAGGAGGAGTTGTTCTGCTTTGGGAAAACTGTTCAGTCTATGTATAACCATAACAGGGCTTGCCCAGTTCTGATAGAAGCCTCAGAGAATTTTGCTGCCCATCACTAAGTGGTCTTTCTGAACACATCTGAACTGATATGTTGTAAAGGCTTACAAGGGTTTATTCAAATTTGTTTTCACCAGCTACTTACTGGGCGCATGTACATGAGACATGTTACTGTGCATTAGCATAGTTTATTGCACAGTAAGATGCATATCTACATGTGTGCACGCTTATTGTGCAGTTAAAACCCTTAATCCCGCTTAGATTTGCTACTTGCAAATTTAAGTGGGTGGAGGGCACAGGAGTGGGCACAGCTGCAGATAGGTAGGAGGCCATCGAGGGGTCCTACGCCAACTCTCTAGGCCCCTGTGCAGCTGTTCCTGAGCTGCTGGGCCTGGACAGCTGCCTGCAGTACTAAGTAGAGGGTCATGGGACATTCAGCCACGTGGCAGACAATGCCTCGCAGCACCCACAGGCTCTGAGCAGGCTGCTGGGGCTGCACAGTGGGCTGGTGGAGCTGGCACTGCTGACCAGAAGCTCCCTGGGGCTGGCCTTCGGGGCTGACATGCCTGGCCAGAGGCTGGAGCAGCCTGAAGCACCTTGCAGTACCCTGCAGCCTTGGATGGGGCAGTGTAGGCAGCCACACGGCAGTGCAGAGGCAGTCTGGGGTGCAGTGGCACTGGGGTGAGGCAGGCTGGTGAAGCTAAACTGTGGCCTGCCCAGGAGGACACAGGGCCTGGAGTGCCCTTAGGCTCCCTGTTTGTTAGTCCCAGAGCTCAAAATGTCTGCAGGCTTTTAAAGCCTGAGACAGGGGCTGCCATAGAGGCAACCCAGCCATGGGGCTGGAGAAGCTCCCAACCCAGAGCCCTGGGGCTGACCTCAGGTTGGCCCCCTAGTGGTTGAGCTGACCTGGGAGCAAATGTGCTCCTAGGTCACATCTACATGTTCATTACTGCACAGTAACTAATCCTGCTTAAATTTGCTACTTGCATTTGCAGGTCGCAAATTTAGTGGGATTAAGGGTTTTTGCTACATAGTCAGTGCACACGCATACATGCATGTGCTTACTGCATGGTAAGCTATGCTAATGTGCAGTAATGCATCTTGTGTAGATGTGCCCACTGTTGTTATTAACCAAGATGCAAATATAGCAATGTTAAGAGCAGAGCAACACTATTTTTTCCAGTATAACTATACTTGTAAACTTTTACTGTACTTAAACTGGGAAAAGCTTTCTGGGTTGCTGCAGTTATATTTGTATTTCTATTGGTTCTTATAATGGTATATATATACTGATATACTTCATCCTGGTTCCCCAGAATAGCTATGTGATTTTTTTTATTTTGTTTGTTCCCAATATATGTAGTCTATTAAAAACTCTAATTGAGATGCAGTGATAACAATATAATATAATAGTAATTCTTTAGCGTAGACAAAGCTAAAACATAGGCAAAACATAGACAAAGCTAAAGCACCTTTCTTTAGTGGGATAACTAAAAATGAAATATACAGTTTGGTTTTGGACTAAGAAACAGCTCAGCTTTCCAACAGTCAAATTACTCAGAGAAAAAATGGGAATATATGCTTAGATTCCTTCCTTTCCTAACCCAAACTGTGGGTAGGTTCAAACAAATGACCTCTAAATAAAAACAAGCAAAATACCCACTCCACAGACTTCAACAATTAAACAACAGTTTCACTTGGTTGTTCTTCCTTTCTCACTCCTGGCCTTTGCTTTATACCTTTTTATTAGCTTGAGAACTGAAGCTGTTTTAATGCTTCTTAACCTAATTCCAAGAACATCACCTAATACAGCCAGAAAAAAGTACACTTTTTTTCAAGACATACTAAGAGAAATGCCTAATATTTCCAGAATTAAATGGTTTATGGATCTCATCTTGAAAACTGCCACTTTGAAAGTATTCATAAACTGTGCAGTCAAGGGCACATTATATATTATTCTTCATAATATGTTTGTTATTAATGTATTGCATAGAAATTCTACATCAGTGAGGATCAGGGTGATATTGTTCTTATCTGTATTCCCAGAATTATTCACTGAAAGTTTCCAGAGGTGTTTGATCAGCAGCCATTGGTCTCGAGTGGGGTGCTGGGTTCTGTATTTGGAGTTATGAACATTCTCACAAAATGCTGTTTCTGGAAGATGGATTTCTGAAAATGCTTTATGTTACTATGCATCTTTTCTAGTCTCTATTAATCCCGATTTTTATCATATCTGTTCATACAGCAGATGTGTCTACAATCAATATTATGCTGGGGAATTACGATGAATGCAACTAAGTGCTAATGTAATTGATTTTTAATTTTTAAATGAGATTATGAGCACTTTGCAAAGTGAATTTATAACCAAAATCACCCTTGTATATTGGCCCATGAAATGAGTCATAAATACAGTTTTATTGATTTTGTAATATACAGTAGATATTCAACAAAATAAACAGTAGTGTGCCATATATAGGGTAAGAAATATTCACTTGACTGTATATGTCAAACTTAACTTTCCAGAAGGATTGTATATGTCTGATTGTCTATTATGACCCAACAGTTTTATGTCTTTGAAATGTCCATTGATTTCAGTGGTATAACACTGATGTGACAGTAAGATTCCCTGCTCTATCGCTAAGCTTATCTGTAGCTCTTCATTTAACCAAAAAAAAGGGGGGAATCAGGAAGAAAATCCAGAAGAATGATTCCCTTTATCACTCTCACAGCTTTTCAAGATAAACTTTCTCATGTTGTGTGTCTTGCTGTAAGGTGTATTCATATACCTGCTGCTGCAAATATTTTAATAAACCTTGCTGATTAATGTAAAATGGTGCAACTCCCATAGCAGTGATGAAGGTTGGTAGTAGCTTGAAGCTACAAGAGCACAAGGCTATGTCACCTCAGTTCACACTTACTGATGTATACCAATGTTAACATATGTTACATCTGAATTTGAGGTTAGCTAACAGGGACAGAGATTTCTGCATTAACATACAACTTACCATGCAAACATTTCTTGTTCAATATCCCTGAGGTTGTGACACACATGGACACACTGAGTACCACCATATGAGTAGTAATGCTTTAAGTGAAAATTCCTTTATTGTCTGAGTTAATTTATATTAATAACCTTATTTAAATGTAGATTTTTTTTTAGTGTTGTGAACATAATTTCTTTGAGAGTGTATTTTAATAACTTGACTCCGTGCTCAGGATTTCTGTTTGCTGCTATACTTGCTTCTTAATTATATTCCAATTGTTGAAGCAACACTTTTCACAGTTTATCAAAATGCACTTTTGAAAGATTTGCCCCAAGGCATTGTCAACATTCCTTTACTATCACTATTGTCTAGCACAAATAAACAATCAGCACTTGTGTCAAATAGATGAAAATTGTTTGGATTTTTTTCTATTATTACCAGAACCCTCAAAAGCTAAATAAACAAATACAATTATAGGAATATCATGAAATGTTCAGGGATGTGAGAACCTTTAAAGGTTTATCAGTTATGCAGGGAATTCCTTTTGGCATGAGGTTTGCTTTAGTAGTAACAAACTACCTATATTTAAGCCATCAAGAGTCCAGCTGGAGCAGTTTATGAAAGGGATTATATGATGCGGTTGCCTGCAAATGCAGGGACTAGACTGGAGGAGAACTGGGACATCTATTCCAGTCCTAGTTTCTGAAAGCCATGACCAACTAGGGCTGTGATTTTATATTTCCAAGCATACTGACATCTTCAACTGTGGGGTGTTTTTTTTTTTTGGTTTGTTTTTTGTTTTTCTTTTTCAAGTCTTAAGCCATGTCCCACTTTCCTTTTGTTTTCTTGGCTTTGTCCCCACTAAATTAATCTTCAATTTCTTCTCATGTTATATATAAAGAGCAAATATGCAGAGTATTGTATAACTGGACAACATGCCTTACAACATCCGTGTAGCACATACATTTATATCTAGCAAAAACACAACAAGAAATCATTCCCTGAAAAGTTTTAATATAGTTTAGGATTCATTTTCAGTATTAAACAGAAAACACATTAAGTCTGGAGGCAAGAAAGAAAAAGAAATAAATGTGTCTATAAGAAAAGAAGTTGAAATTTCAAAGACTTTGAATGAACATGGCTGGAATTAACTGGATAAAAGCTGATTTTTTCTAGGCAGGAGAAACTCAATCTAAAATAGTCCAACGAAGTATAACATAGCAAATACTACATCAGCAATTACATATTCAAACTGGTTGGCTTTCATTGAGACAAACAGTTTATTAACAGCCTATTACGGAAATAACACATTAGAAATCCACCTTTTTATGACTATCACAATGTCAATATTCATCGGCTCTCAGCCAAAAAAGGACCTAAAACATGAATCAGGGAGGCCTAGGTTGCAAAGTTCAAAACTGTGTTCTCCCTGCCTGACGGATTGGCTGCCTAATCCTGAAGGCATCTAATATCACTAAGCATCTCCTTTTTGGATGTGAAAATTCTGCTTCTGTATATGTCTGAAGCCAGACCTGTCTGAGCTGCTGGGAACCTAGGCATTATTTAATTTCTCCTGGATCTAGGCACTAGGAAGAGTGCTGCCTAAATCCCAGAAGGGGCTTGATCCATGTCCAGGGCAAATCTAGAGTTCTGGTCTATGCTCCCAAGACTATTTCCATTTTCTTTCCAATGATCCTTTAAACTTAAATGATTATAAAAATGCTTAGAATAGTCGCCTTGTAAGTGAATGCCTTAACCTCTATTGCTACATAATTATACTTGTGCTCCTTCTGACTGAATGAATCTTGTCTGTAAGAGCCATGGTAATTAATACTGCCACCATTCCCCTACTGCCAAATTTCCAGCCCTGTGAGGAGCCCCATGGATAGTCAATACGACCACATGTGCCAGACTAAGCCAGCACATGGGTCAGTCTGCACTGCATTGGTCACGGGCCCCATCTGGTGCATAGGGATCTCAGGCGGCTTGGGAATAGGCTGTCATGCCAGGTTGTAGGCAGCCAGGTCTGGGGGCTACTTCAGAGTCAGAAGGCGCAGCCAAGCTCTGAGGGGAACATGCCAAATCAAAGTATAGGTAAGCCAGAAGATCTGTTCAGGGAACTGAGTCAGAGATGCAGGGTGTGGTGTCATGGAAGCTAGACAGGTCAGGTATCAAGGAAATCAAACCAGTATCAGGTCAATATTTCAAAGGGTCAAGTTGAACTCAGGTTCCATGAGCAAGTGAGGTGGGGTATCCAGAGAGACTGTTAGGAAGCCAGTAGCAGCACAAGCTAAGGATGCAGCAGCCAAGTAGTAGATTGAACTTGGTTGCCCAGACACTTCCTCTACTGGGCCAGGAATTTATATTGGGAAGGGTGAGAGGTCAGCTGACCCTGGCTGGCCAGTCCAGTAGCAGGGAGTGGGTATGCATGTGGGGGATACCTGCTCACACCCCAGCAAGCAGCCTGTATAGTAGGAGACCCCCACTCACAACCCAGAAATCAGCTCTGTGCAGTATAATTTAATTTACTCTCTAGAAGCTTCAGTTTTTAACCAAAGCATTATTTTTTATTTTTTTTTAAATCAAGAGTTGGAAACTGATAATGGAACTAAGACCATGCTTCTGTTAAAGACTAAGGGGCAGGCCATTGATGTAAACTCCAGTTATCTGAACTTTCTTCGTGACTTTTTACCTTGTGCTCATAAAGGCATTGCAACTGTGCTGTGAATAACCTAGATTTTTATATCCATCTCTGTTCACCTCTATGGATTGTATAAACTCTAAACAGATTAAAATAGAATATTATTCCTGGATGTATTTACTAATTTCTCTTGTTTTATTGTTGCTGTTGAGTGGTTCCCTAAATTACACAAATTCTAGAAAGAAACTAATCTCAACAGAAGACAGTCCACTTGAGCTAAATTCATCACCAGTGTAACTGCACTGATTAAAGAGGAAACAGAAAAAGATTTTGGCATCTCATCATGCTACAACTTTCATCTCACATAGCAACTGGGATAATGGATCATTGGTACTGTAAGGAGAGATTATATAAACCTATCAGCATACTTGTATGCTCATGGGGTATTGTAAAACACAATGCTAGAATAGAAATTCTTTCAAACAATAAAAGGTGATGAGTATTTTCACATACTAATTTTAAATTAATATATTTAAATGAAACATACCATTTCAATCCTTCACTGGACAATTGGATTAATCCTTTTATTCCAATAGACTTGTTTTAAGCATTATATGTAGTCCTATTAATACTACTGTCAGTTGTAAGATGTTAAAGGCATAATTAAGTGCTTTGCTTGATCAGGACCATATTCCAGTTCTGCATACAAGAACATGAAAAATGCGATGATGTCAATAGGAATTGAAATCAATTTATCTGGGAACAGAACTGGGCTGATAAGCATAAAGAAAAAGCTGTTGTGGATGTAGTTGTCCTGTATGCTTTCTTGAGAGCTATATGAAACTTTGGGGGGGGGGAGGGTCAGAGGGAAATGCAGCTAGAACACCACTGGAACTTTTGATCCCTGAGAGGCTGCTTAAAGCTACCTTTGATTGGAAACTTTAAGGGTGCACTCCCAGGGGAAAGACTCTAGTTCTGGCATCTGCCAGACATACCTGCTGCCTTTAGGTACCTGGAAAGTATTCAAAACAAAGGGTGCAGACCCAAGATACATTTTTTGCATGATCTGTCCCCTGCAAGTGCTCTACAGCCATAATGCAACACATGTATGTGACTGCAGAACACTTCTAAAATGGCTGATGACCTGAAAAATTAAACTGCAATACTTCAGGTATTAACTGAAGGTGTTCTAGAGCAGTGTCTCAGGGAACTTCCATTTAGGTTCCCGTAAGGGTTAATTTATCTCATGCAGGGCTGGGCTGATACTTGCACAGTCCAGTCCCACCCCCAAGGCTGTCACAGAGAGGAGAGAGACTCCTCCCTGTGCTATGGGGAGAGGGGGAAGAAAGGGGGCAGCACTCAGTTGTCAGCTAGGTTTTGCCATGTTTGGAGCTCAGGGGGGGAGGAGTGGGGGGGAGGGAGTTCATGGTGGAACAGTGTCCCCTCACATCATGGGCCCTTCCCAACTACACCAGCTGGAGTATCAAAAGGAGCTGGGCCAGGCCCATGCAGCAAGCGGGCTCCATTCCACCCTGCTCCCCACTCTCAGCCCCCAGCTCCGGCCATAGCAAAGACCAGCTGGCAACTGCAAGCCAGCCACTGTGTACTGCTGTTGTCAAGAGGCTCAGGTCAGGGGTGCAGGGAAGGATATCCTGAGCCTCTTTACAGGGGCATCACACAGCCGCCAACTAGGTTTTGCCACAGCCAGAGCTGGGGGTGGGGGTGAGGCTGGGGAGAGGGGAAGCTCCACAGCCACCTGGGAGGCTGCTGGAGCATGTCCATCTGCTGGTCAGGGCCTCTGAGGGCAGGCTTGAGCCTCCCCAACTCAACAGATGAATGTCTGTTGGCGGGGGAGGGGTGAAAGGGGTTCTAACTCATGGCACTTTGTGTAAAGCATTATGAATTATAGTGCAGGCCTTAAATGTCTGTAGACACCCAAAATATGCTAACATATTCCCACTCATCCCCTAACAATGCTGTATAAAGGTAGAAACAGAGGACAGAATTCTACCTGAACAGCACCTTTTATTTTGAGATCCTATGGACTATGAACCCTGTTATCCCATGTTAAGTACCTGTGAAGTATCTGAACTTACACTTTGCCCTGGTACAATAGCAGCTAATTCAAGTTGATTGCTATTCAAGTTGCATGAGTAAATGACTGTCCCCAGGGCCAGGTCCAGATGCACAGGCCAGGAGTGAGATGTGCATTAGCTCTAGGAGTGAGGAGATGTGTCCAGCTCCAGACATGCAGTTTGTGGCACAGCAAATCTTTTTGCAGCACCAGAAACCACATGTGCAGCATGTTAAAATGTGCCCCATACTGCAAATTTGCAGTGCAGGAGCAAAATTTGCTACTGGAAAGTCCTGCTAGCGAAAAAAAAAAATCCTTGGAAAAAATGTGGTGTAGTGTACATCACAGGAGTGTCCCCCAGCATACATGGAGTTTCAGTCCTCCGGGGAGATTCTTTGGCTGCCAGTCAGAATGTCTACTCTCCTCCAGTATGCCCAAGCTCCTCCAGAAGGCCAGGAATGAGGAGGGAGGAGTGGGGAAATGGCAGCTTCCCTGAAGTGGGGCATTTTGCCTTGCACCCAAGCACACAAGCAGGGGCATGTGCAATGGTAAAATGTAGTAGTACAAATTTATGCCACTACCTTTTCTTCCACTGCAAATGCACCTCTTTACTTGAGGGGATGCACCCAATGGATGTGTGACATGCAGGCATTCCCCATGCTGCTAATTTGCAGCATGGGGTTAGTTTTTGACAGTAGGAGATCCCAGTGTCAAAAACCCCTGTGCCTTAAAAAAAGTGGGGCAGTATATGTGCTGCCGGAAGCCAGACCCTGGTCACACTTCAACTGCCAGCCAGGCTTCATGCTGCTGGAGTGCTGTGGTTACAGCTCCCAGAGGCCCTCAGGATCCCCAGGTAAGGCAGCCTGCCCTACTTCACCCAGGGCAACATGATATGTACCAGAGCACACATGCAAGGGTGTTTCCCAGGGACAAGCAGCAGTGGCACATAGTGTGCTGCTGTCATTTGTCTCCAGGGAAATGCACATTCCCACTTGTGGGGATGTACCCAATGGGTTTTAATGGGAATCAAATTAGCCATGGATTAAACCAAGATTGTAAATTAACCATGGATCATTCAAGTTCATTATAAATCATTCCAGGGACAAGCCTGTCAGGCAGTTTGGTTTTGCTGGTAGAGGGGCAACCGTGCAGCTTGGAGGGACTATATTTGTAAATGGCCCTACCACTCGTATTTTTGTGTGCGTTAAAACCTTGGACAAATTAGAACCACCTCAAATGAGACATCTGTTTAGAGCCTAACACTGCTTCTTTCAGAGTTAAAGTTGGAGAGGTTCTGTTTCATTTTATGTCCTGCGGAGGAAGACTGATATCAAGAGGTGGGATCAATCTGACCAGAGCCTAACAAGGATGGCTTTCAATTAGGTTTCACAAGGGAATGGTGAACAAAACTCTCCTGCAAAAAAATCAAACAATCCAGAGGGAAAAGGACCCAAAGCAATATCTCACTTCCGGAAAAGGTGTAGAGAGCCACAAAGCAGCAACATGTGCCATAAAAGGGAAATGCATAGGAAATGCAAAATTTATCTGATGTATGTATACAAATGCAAGAAGTAAAATAAAAGAAGACCTGGTGAAAAAACTATGATCTAACTGGTATCCCAGAGACCTGGTGGGACAGCTTTTATGACTGGAATATCAGCATTGAGAATTACACTTTGTTTCAGAAGGACAGGGTTTGGAGAATAGTGGTGGTATTGCCTTCTATGTCAAAAACACATACAGTTGTTCCTGAGTGCAGGAGAAAGATAGCAGATCTGAATGCAGCACCGGTATAAGTGAGGTTTTATTATAGGCCACCAAGTCAGGAAGAGGAAGTAGATGAGGCACTTTTCATGGAGGTGACAGTTTTCCAAAATCTAAGAGATTTCAGTTTTCCAGACATCCACTAGAAGAATAATGAAGCCAAATATAAAATGTTGAGTCTGTTCCTAATCCATACAGAGAACAACTTCTGTTTTAGAAGGTGGAAGATGTAACTAGGGGATCATCTATCTTGGATCTTGTCCTGATCAGTAGGGAAGAATTGGTTTAGGATGTGAAGGTTATTGACAGCTTGGGAGGAATCATGATAGCAATCAAGACATGACAGAATTCTAGGTCCTGAGACAGGGAAAGCATGAGGTCAGCAAAATTAAGATATTAGATTTCAGAAAGGCAGATTTTAGCTAACTCAAATAGTTAATAGGCATGGTGCCTTCAGAAGACGGACTGAACAATACAGGTACCCAGGAAGGCTGGGAGCTTTTAAAGGCCAAAATATTGGAAGCCCAAGAGTTTGTACAAAGAAGAAGCATAGGAAAAATGGCATAATAACTGTACAAGGAGTTCTAAGATGCTTCAGTTACAAAAGGAAAGCATACAGGCAGTGGAAAATGAGTAGGTCCCCAGGGATACTTACCAGGAAACAGCAAGAGCTTGCAGGGATGAAATCAAGAAGGGAAAGATAAAGAATAAGCTGCACCTGGCAAAATAAGTTGAAGATAACATAAATAGGTTCTATACTATGTATGTTGGCCCAAAAAGAAAGACCAGGAAGTTGTGGATACCCTATTAGACAACCAAGGGGAGCTTTTAACAAAGATACAAATAAAGTGGAGCTACTCAACAGTTACTTTGTCTCAGTCTTCTCGAAGAAGTTAAACTGCAGTCATACACCTTACACAGATTATTTAGATAAGGAAGGGGACAGGCTGAGGGATGAGATAATTAGTGAAACAGCCAGAGAGCTTTTGATGGGTCTGAATGAATTCAAGTCAGCATGGCCTGATGCACTTCCCGGGGCACTAAAGGAAATGGCAGAGGATATTCATGAAGTTATGGAAGATGGGTGAGGTACAAGAGGACTGAAAAAGGGTCAACATAGTACCCTCTTAAAGAAAAAAAAAAGCCAAAAAGGAGGATGTGGGGAACTACAGATTGCTAGCCTCACCTTGGTATCTGGGAAGTTACTGGAGCATATGCTAAAGAAAGCCATTGGTAAGCACCTGGAAGAGGAAAGGCTTATCTCAAGGAGCCAGCCAGGATTTACTAAGAACAAACTGTGTCAAACAAACCCAATGTCTTTCTTTGACAAAGTAACTACTTATGTGAGTCAAGGGAATGCTGTGGATATAGTACATCTGGACTTCAGCATGGCTTTTGATAAGCCATAAACAAATTGGAAAAATATTGGCTTGACAAAACTGTTATAAGGTGGGCAAGGAAAGGGTAATTATGAATCAAGCCATGTTAGTATGGCAGGAGGTTTTGAATAGAGTCCCACAGGGGTCTGTCTTGGGCCAGATGGGAGTTTTTACATGTGCTCGGGGAGTGGTCGGGGGAGGGAAGGGGGAAAGGAAGGAGGGGCGCTTTAATTAGAGTGGTTCTGAGAGCTGCTCTATTTAAAGCGCCCAGAGCGTCTTGTGTATCAGTATCCTGGCACTTCAAATTGGTGGCAGGGGTGCTTTATCTAAAGCTCATGAAACAATCTTTAGTTAAAGTTCACCTGCCACCATTCTTAAGTGCAGGGACACTGATATATGAGATGCAGAGGCTGGCTGGAGCATGGTAATTACCACATTCCAGAAGACTCGATTAATCGAGTAATTACAGTGCATTGGAGCAGCCTCCCAGCTTGTTTACAGGCATCCAATGGTGTTCATTGTATTTATTAATGATCAGTGTGATGTGATGATGGAATCAAGAGCTTCCTGAGTAGGTTTGCAGACAGCATGAAAATGGGAAGGACTGCAAACACACTAAAGATGGCACCACAGTTCAGAAGGATCTTGATAGATTAGAAAGCTGAGCTGGAGGTATCAGGATGAAATTTAATAATGACAAATCCAAGGCAGTGGAACAGATGGCTTAGGGAAGCTGTGGACTCCTCATCACTGCAGGTGTCCAAGAAGAGGTTGAACAGCCACTGGGGATGATGTAGGTGTAGCTATGACTATGTTTATCTATGGTTCTAATGCCTCTGGGCTTTGCTGGTTGCTTCTCAGGGCTAGGAAGGAATTTCCTTTCTCCTTCCTCCCCCCCACTCCCCCCAACCCCAGACACATCCTTCATGTTTCAGTGGGATTTTTTAAAGAGTGTTGACTGCAGCCAAGGCTGAAGATTTTGATTGGAGTGTGTCAGTGCTCCTTCTGTGACTTAAACCCAGAGGCTCCTTGCTAGATAGTCTTGCCCATCTGCTCAAGATCAGACAAATCTACGTATTTGGGGTCAAGAAGGGATTTTATCCCATGGTCGGATTGGTATGGACTGTGGGGATTTGTGCTTTCCATGGTAGCAGGGAGTATAGTCCTCTTCCTGGGATCACTCTTGCATATTTTAAGAATCTTTGAAGCATCAGGATTTAACAATGTGGCTTTACCTGTTGCAGGTGAGGGTCTTATATCTTGGGTATTCTGTTAAGGCTGACAGTATAATTTTGCTAAAGGGTTAGGTAATGTATTTATATAGGATGGTTTGGATAGGGATGATCCTGCCTCAGGCAAGTTGGATTAGATGATCTCTCAATGTCTTTTCCAGCTCCACTCCTCTACAAGGGAGGGAGGGTGCTTGCATCCATGTTTTCAGATTTCCAGGGGGTGGGTAACTTGTGGCTGGGGCCATCTTCACTTTTCTCATTCTCTCCTAAACATGAGATCAATGACTGTCCTTAGCTAGAATTGGCCAAACATGCAGTGTGCTTGGGAAGGGAGGGGAAAGTGCTTGGACCCATTCTTTTGGTTTCTAGTGGCTGGTGGTCAAGTAGCCAGAAAGCTCACAGCAGGTGTCAGACAGATAGATGTCACTGAATAAGCAGGGTGAGGTTGCTCTTTGATAAAAGGTGCCAACAAATGGAGGGGGGCAGGCAATAGAGTTTTAGCTGCATACTAGGACAGCCGGGTGCATTAGTAGGTAGTCAAGGGTGGAGGTGAAGAATGAAGCAGTATAGGATGCTTGAAGGAGCAACCAGACCTTTGTCATGGTACACTTGGTGTCCACACATAACAGTAAATTCCATAGATTTCATAGACATTAGGGCTGGAAGGGACCTTAGAAGATCATCGAGTCCAGCCCCCTGCCCAAAGGACAGGAAGTCAGCTGGGGTCATAGGATCCCAGCAAGATAAGCATCCAATTT
>NW_017728951.1:3039922-3058621 GCF_001723895.1 Crocodylus porosus | reverse complement strand
CCTCTGATCATGTGCGTGGCTCTCCTCTGGACTCTCTCAAGCTTCTCCACATCCTTTTTGAATTGTGGAGCCCAAAACTGGACGCAATACTCCAGTAGTTCAAAACAGTGCTTCAACTGTTCCTGGCAGTTTTAGACCAGTTGAACAGGTGTGTATGTCTGTCCCTTTCAGGTTTAAACAACATTTAAGTGGTTTTAAGTGTTTTATATGTCCAGGCCCTCAGATTCGACTTTGGTAAGTGTTCCAGGATGTGATGTTCCCTTCCAGGAAACAAAATTTTTACATGCAAAAGGAAGATTAGATTAGGAACGCTGCCGCCGATGGGAATCACATACATTCATCAAGAAAAATCTTTGATAGGTGAAATCGTACATATTGTAATTACTGAAAGGAATAGACTGAAATTTCCCAAAGACAACCCTGAAAATTCATCTGACCTGCTGGGCACTTGTAGGATATCAAATAACATTACGATTTATGTGTTGCAGGCATTTATTTTAATTGCCCTTTTAAAAAATGACTCATACCTGTCAGAAGGATTGTGTTAGTAACATTGGGTCATCGTTACCCCTCAGAGCAAACTTCAGCTGTTTACTTGTTAAATGTTACAGACAGGGCATTTGCAAAATGGGAAGATTTTTTATAGTTTATCAGAAAGCTGCAGATGTAAACCCTGGGAAATGAGAAGTGCACAACATTAGCAAAATGCTTAAACATTTCTCATGTTACATAATCCCTGAAAAACAAGCAATTAATGTAAAATATATTTCTCCGTAGCATTGTTTAACAGTTGCTATTTCATAACTGTCTCTTTCTGAGTTGGAGAAAAACTAACCTTGCCACTTGGATACAAAAGAAGCAACATTAGTGCCAAAGACTTCCAAGTATTTCAAGAAGCATCTCTCTCATATTTCTTTTTACGCCATCAGAGAAATGAATTCGGAAAAGCTAAGAGTTTACTGCTCATGAGAAGTTCTAAAATGGCAACAGAGGAAACTTACGTGTCCTTGTCTGTCCACAAAAAATGTACAGCATGGGTTACCTATGACAACCCCTTGGGATGAGAAGTTATCTAAGTCTTGATGCGTCTAATCTTTGACTGGTTTCTCGACTGAAGCCACTAACAAGAATTCAATTAATGCTGGTTGTAGCAGCAATTTCTTTGATTTGAGCACCTGTCTAGTAGGAACTAGCCTGAGACCACCAACTCATTTCACAGAGGCCATTAAGCAAGTGACAGACACTAACTCATAGGCACTGTATTCTTAAACAGAGTCGAAACCTGCAACTTGAAAGCAAAAGCTAAAGGCTCAATATTACATTATCAGTTCCCTGAGCCTTCTTTTACTATTTGCATATTTTAAAAACCATTACCAAATCTTCCAAGTTAACTTCATTCGTTACATTAGCACATTCATCTGTTATAGTAACTGAACATGGTCTACATTTAGCCCTGTTCAAACATGTTAGGACATGTCTTTCCCTGAAGAACTTCCAATACTATAAAAGTAAACAAGTATCCTCAGTGCTTTTATAGAGCAGACATATTAATGGATAGATTTTTCTCATGGACCATTACACGTCTTGTGTACAGGCATGCAGATCGATTCACTTTGTATTCGTGGACGGCAGTTTGAGAACTGCTGATCCAGGCAACAAAGAAAGAGAAGTGGTGTGTGTGAAAAGAACCTCAATGGAGCAAATTGGTCAAATGTCTGCTTGACCAATTTGCTTTGTATGTGTCAGTTCCAAAGGAACTTGCTAGATATTTAAAATGAATAAAATGTGTCCGTTAGACTTAAATGACTGTCTATTTTTACCTCTTTAAAGACCTAATTCTTGGCTTATTACTGTTCTTTTTGTCTTAGAATTTCCTGTTTTCTACCTTTAGCCTATTGTTTAAATGTATTTATCCAAATATGGCAGGTTTGTTGCAATTGTGCTGTATGTTTTGGGTGGGTGACTATGATAAACTAATCTTTTATTTCGATGCTATGCTATGAATGTAGGCAATGAAATTCAAGCAAAGTTGAATACATTTTCTGGTCCCCAGAGAGGGCCAGTCGGCTACTGCAGTATGGGCTACCTGCAGAGCTAATATTGTTAAGCACTGGAAAAATGAAATTTTTTGAGAACCTGGCCAGTGGAATAGACAGTCACTTAGATTAGTCAGGCGTGAGATAATGCCATACATGGCAACCTTTAAACAGTGAGAGATAGGGCAGCCTTCTGAACATATCTCATTGTTAAACTGCTCCATTCAAACTCAGCTCTAAAGACTTACTATTGCTGGATACATTGTTAACAAGGGGAAGGGGCTGGTTGCTAGTGTATATCAGGTTTATGCCAGATCTCATGGAAGATGGGACTAAGCATGCTCTACCTGCCAATTTTACCCATGGGTCTGCTCCAGGCTGATCTTAGTTCTTCCTCTCAGATTTGTTGGATACCAATAACTTGAATTGGAGATGGTGATATGGGTAGCACAGCCATGCTGGCTCCACAGCATGTCAGCAGATGTGGATTGGGAGGGGTGCCCTCCCTGAAATTCACTGCTGAGTCTGATATAGACAAGCCCTAATGGCTGGCTTTGTGCACTTGTTGAACGGATCAGAAATAGGTGCTCTCCTCCACTAAACATCCTCAGCTACAATCTATCCCCTAGATTTGGGCATTTAACCCAAGACAGCTGCTTAGGTCATCCATGATTACTCCCCTTCACCTTCTGGTGGCGGCCTATGTACAGCCTTGCTACTTCAGAATCTGACAGATATGAGGTTTTAGATCTGATCTGGCAAATATCAGGCACACGTTTTAAAATCACACCTGGGCATCTTTCAGGGTAAGGCTCCAGGCAGCTTGTTAGCTGTAGGGTTAGCAGACTTTAGGCAGCTTTGCAGAGATGCTTCTGGTGGAAATTGAGGCACCTTTGGAGTTAAGTGGAAACTGAGCAGCAGCTTTAAAATTGCCAGTTAATGATAAATGGTGGGTTTAAGAATTTATCTTCCTTTTTAGGTGCCTAAATTTCTTTATAAACTGGCTCAGACTGCTCTTCTTTCAGTTTACTTCTTTGGATATTGTGGGTACGCAATAGCAAGAGAATCAGGGAACCCTATTGAGTGGGAACCCTTATGTGCCATTATGGAGTCCATCTGTACATGGCAGAAGGCTATTTTTCAGTTGAGTGACGGCAGTATGTCAGGTGGCCGACATCTAGAAATACTGCTGGAATTACTTTTCTGAATTGTGTATTTCCAAACAAGGCACAGATCAATTTTGCCACAGATCAGTGAATAGACAAGATCTTGCAACGTTTTATTTCTCTAACAATATACTACTCTGAGCTCTTCACAAAATACTACAATAAGCACTTAATCATACAGAACAAAAACACCTCTGGATTTCATGTTTTAACCCTTTCTGGCACTCTGTTATAGCATCATCAAGATAAAAGAATTATACAGATCACATGTTTTTCTTCTCTCAAAGCCAGACAAAGAACAATTTGTTATTCATGAAAAACATTTCAGTCAGAAAAGTTGTCAGTTCCTTTTATTGGCTATTTTCACAGCTGTTCTAATGCTGTATGTTTGTTGAAAATGGTGAAATGACCTATATACCTCACTCTTAGAGAACACTTTTCATCCAGAGAGGATTTACAGAGGTGGTTGGTATTATTACCTCCATTTCAGAGACAAGGTCCAGAGAGATGTAATGTGGCATCACAGGAGGAGCCAGGAATAGATCCATGTCCCACCATTTTCCCCATAGAAGCCTTACTTCAATTACCCTAAATATTTTTTACTTAAAAAAACCCTCAAAAATAAAGAAAAGAATATTATCCACTCTACTTTTTGGTGGTCATTTCCAAGAAGGATAAAACATTTCAGGTACAGTGAGCATATTTGTGCCAGTTATTATGCTTATCTTTTATCTCATTTGGGATATATTTATGTCCTATGCTGGGACTAACTTTAACTACTGCCAAAAGAAACTACATAAATTCTGTCTGAACTCGACTGTTTACTCTGGATACAGTAGCATTGAAAAAAGCAATAAAATTTTATTTCAAATTCTTAGGGCAATTTGTTTAACCTGAGGGTTCTTTTTCACTGGTATTTCTCTTGGTAAATATTTGACATTTAGGCTTTAGTTACAAGAAGCTAAAGTACTATAGAACTTGTATGATTAAAAAAGATATTTAATTTATAGAACATATCAATTTTAAATGCATTTTTATGCAAAGTCATGATTATAAATGCTTTTGAAGTCGCAGTTTTAAAATCATTAGCAAGCCTTGTGTGACCTTCATCTCACCTATAAATAGCATTTCAAATCAAGCCCTGTATAATTATGACTTCATAATCATAGCTTCAAAAGAATCTATGTTTCAAAGCTATTTGCAGGTGCATTTACAATAAAAGACATTTGTGAAGCACTGCACATTCATGAACTGTTAATGCCAAACTACTATTGGTTAAATTCTTCCCTTGGTTTTATTAATTCATCTTATTCATTAAACCTATATTTAACTTACATTTACATTGTTACCATCTTAAAAGGTGTCATTGAACTAGAGCTTCATAGTTCATTAATGTAATCTGTCAAAGAGCAATGCAATGAACAGTCATGCGATTCAGCTATTGATACTCACTGGATGTAGCTACATGAGATGCTACTGTGCAGTTGTTACTGCGCATTTTTTTTAGGTTGTATTAGCAATCGCTAAATAAAATGTGAAGTAACTGGCATTACTGGGCAGTAGCACCAGCTAATGTATTTTAAGTCATGCTATTGCACAACATTAACCCCTAAAACACAGTAGTATATTAGCACTGTCTCTGCTGTGATGTGCTGTTTCACAGCATTTTTCAGCTACTGCACAGTCAGCATCTCGCATAGACGTTCCCATTAGTTTTCTTTCACAGTTTCACATTCCACCCTTCTATCAGACACATTGTACATATCTCTACCATCAACCTGTATAACCAGCTTGAAACTGGAAATGCTTAAAGTATTTTACCTGGGGCTAAATTTTGGTTATCTTACAGTTAGTGAGAAGCTTGCCATTAATTTCCAAGTGTTCAGGATTTGCTACATAGTAAATAATCTAAAGTCAACTATGTATAGTATTATTCTAACTTTGGGACTGCAACATAGTTGAACTCTTCTTCCATGTTCTCCCTCAAAAACTAATGACCGAGAAACTCTTTACTTCTATAAAGCTCATTCTTAAGTACTTCTTTATCACCACTTTCAAAAACTAAAATTGCTGAATAGTTTCTACTTCCTTGCAGGCCCCTCAGCCCTTTTAGAGCAATTGGTAATATGAGAAAAGCATTGAAACTGTCCATTTAAGATAGTACTGGGAACAGCAAGCAGGCAACATTTTCTTCATTCAGACCTGATGAAATTTAAAATGCTTTGCCATTGAAATCATGCATACTGACCTCATATGGTTATAAAGGCCACAGACCTTTACCCAGTCATTCCTTCAGTGGAAAGAATTATTTCTCTCTACTATCTAAGTGAAAAACAATATTGGATCTAGATGCACATTTAAAAATATATATATATATATATATATAATGACATGGGATCTGGTAGGGTACAGATGAATCTATATTTTGATCTGAGACTTTTCTCTAGTATAGGGCTATCCAGCTTCTGAGTAGCAAGGGCCAAACACTGGTCCATGCCATGCTACATGGGCTTTCCCACTGCATCACAGAGCAGGTGACTCTCATTCATTGCACTGGTTCCCCCATGCTGCACGAGGTGCCCAGGTTTCCCTGCTGATCCCTCCAAACACAGGCACTCTTATTGGTTCTACAGGTTGCCCTGCCCTACCCCACTACCTCAGTGAGAGCAGGAACCAGAAACTGGACGAGGTAGAGGGAGAATCCAGACACTCAGGAGTCAGCAGCAGGAGAGTGTTAGGAAAGAATGGTCCTGAACCAGGAGCCAGGGGCTACATGTTAACCCTTTCGGGGCTGCTTGTGATCCCTGGGCTTCCTTGATCTAACAAGCTTAACCAAACAAAGTATTACCAACTATACCAGTCTCTAAACTATAAATAGCTTCAGAGTCATGGGTTTTTGGTTTTTTTTAAGCAATTCTATTTAGTTTGCTTTAATCTTGAGCTTTTAGTGATGCCTCCTGATTCTGGTCATTTGTCTGCTTTAGTCATCTACATCTTCAGCATTCCTTTTAATAAATTAGATCATAATGTTTTGTAGGCTACCATGAAAAAGATGATCACTATTATGAGTTAGGTAACTCTTATTTAACAAACTATTATTCTTTGTATCAGTAGGATATTTAGATTTCTTTTCTGCTAATGTTTTTGAAAGGAACCCTCATAGATCAATTTTCACCCTATATTGTTACTCATTTGCATATAACTGCAGCAAGTTATCATTATTAAACAAGCCATCATGTGCAATGATACTCTGATTTGCATCTGCTCAGGTCTCATATCAGTGTATTTGTCTCTGTGTGGAATATAGGACTCTTAGCTGCTACACAATCATTAAGTAAATTCTAATGGAATAGGAAAGTCTTTTTTTTCTCTCCTTCACAATTTCCATAAAAAAAGTCTGTTAACAATTTTCAATATCCTACCATTTACAGTAATTCAGAGGCCAGAAGTTTGGAGACATATTAAATCGAATCTTTCCTTCCACAACCTAAAAATCTCTTTCAGGGTATTTTTTTCTGAAGTGATTGGGAATTTTACAACAAAATATTTCTTGAGGGGAAAATACTGATTTGTCAAAACTAAAACTTCTGACAAATGTCCTGATTCTAAATAAGTTAGGAAAACCTTGTTGAAATGCTTAGTTTGGATATTTTTAATGAACTTTAATTTTTTTGATGTATCCATAGATGTGTGTGTGTGTGTGTATTTGTAGAAGACAACAGAGGCAGACAGGCTTTTGTCCTTCCTTGAAAAAGCTGTTTAAGAGCTGTTTGCTCCCCACCGCCCCCTCACTACTCCCTGCTAAGGAGGAATTCCCCCCTCCCCTCTGCCTTGCAGAGAAGGTATCTGTGTATTACCTAGCAGACCACATGCTGGGTCGGTACAGAATCAACAGGTAGCTGGTAATGTCTCTCTGTTTTCTTAATGGGGTGATAAACACTGAGATAGGGGTGACACTGTTATCAGTCCCCCCACCCCCAGCTTGCTTGCCTGTCAGTTTGCTGCAGACAGTATACAGAAGCAGGGAGGGAGATTGAAAAGCTCCATATCATCAACAGATGCATGCACTGCACACCCCCCGCCCTTTGCCCTAGTGCTAGCTGGGGTCTGGCAACACTCCCCTACCTTGAGCAGTGAGCTGAGAAAAGCCTGGGATTGCAGGCAGGATCAGAGCCTCCTGTTGGGACCTGGCCACACCCCCCTCAGCTCCGCAAGGGAAGGGAGGGCTGCTCTAGCATGCCCTGGCTTCCAGCCTGAGCCACTGCAGGCATGGCCTGAATTTCCTCAGCCCAGAGGGATTGTCTGTATGTTTGGAAACTGGTTCAGCCTAGCCAGGTTAGACTAACCTGTAAAGTTATCAATCAATTGAATCAATTCAGGCTCAGGCTTTTTGAATGTCTGTCCCTAGCCTAGGGGAACCAACCTGATGGGCTTGCAAAGGAATAGCTGAACACCTGAAAATCAAGGTCAGTATAAGAGGTTCCTTTTTTCCCTGGGTATTATACAGGTATAACAAAACCAGCACAGGAAGGGACCTCAGGAGGTCATCTAGTCCAACCCACTGCCCAAAACTGAATTATCCCCATCTAAACTTTTTCATACAAGTGTTTATCTACATTCCCTTAAAAAAAAAAAACCAAAAAAAAACTTCCAGGGAGAGAAATTCCACAATTTCTCTAACCTTTCTCTTACCAGGCCCCTTAGCTAGAAAATTATTTCTTAATACCCAATCTAAAAATTATGTGTTGCAATTTAAGACCATTACTTCTTGACAAAGCAGCATTTAAGAAACAACATGGCTAAAATTCACATACACCAATAAGCCTTACACCCATGGTATTTCAAGATGAATTTTTGTTTATTATCAATGTTTCATACACCTACACCACATTCAATGGCTAAAATAGGTGATTTAGTCCATGGCAAACAACAGTGAAAAACACAGGGTTCAGGTCACCTCTATTGGTACAAGGCATGTATATTTTTGCCCACTGCATAACCAGAAGCAAAAGCATTCTGGTACTATGACTAGGAAGAAAGCATGCAAGAGGGTATCTAGGTGATATATTGAACTGGGTATCATCCAGATCCATCTTATACTTAGTGCCGTCTATAATTTACAGTTGCACTGGTCTACAGTAGTTCATTCAGAAAGGTGGATGAACTTTCTACCACCTTCTGTGGCCCTGTGACTATGTTCTATTATAGCCATTATAACCTACTATGGACTCAAGCTATTATCTTAGAAATCCTGAAGAGTCCTAAAATAAAGTAGTTATGTCATTGCCACTGAGAAAAAACAGTAAGTTCAATTACAGTTGTGCTCACCCACTATTGAATTGTTATTTCATCATAAATTTGCTTTTGGAGATATGGTTGAAGTACCCCAGGTTTTTTTCCCTGTCCCTTTAATAAACTAATGCATGTTATCCTTCTAGCTCTGCTATCCTGGCAAATAGCGCTCTGCATCTTTAGACTGCAAACGAGTGAGAATACTTTCACTTATGATATCATGTATCATGTTCCTTGTCAAAAAGATTATTGCAAGAAATGCTTTATTATACAGGAAGTGCTTCAGGAAGGAAGAAAAGGGATTTCACCTAGGAATTCACTAAACATATTTTTGAAATTGATGTTAGGTAAAGGTTATCACATGAAACATTTGAATTATCTGCCCTGACTACTAAGTTTTGTGAGATATCTGGAAATACCTGAAATTACGATTGACAGTTTAATCCTGAAATCAATACTATTCAACTACTTTGATAAGGATATTCATTTTTACTTAGAGAAAAATGCAACAACTGAGTGATGGTTTTAAATATTTATTTTATTATAAGATTTATTGCTGTTAATGGCTGATCTGAAGATCAAAAATATGTAAGAAAAAGTAACCTCTAGTGAAATTTGGAGCCACTCATTTGCAAACGCTTGTTTTTAATTAGACAAAATGACATGCGGTATGTTAGATCACTGTCTCCAAAAAGGTTTTTAATCAAACAAAAGTGTATTTAAGGATGGCAGAGTTTTCTGTAGTACACAGATAAAAGAGTAATGCCAATTTCCTAAGTCCATTCAAATATATATGTTACTTCTTGTTACTCATCACCTTATTTTCTCCAAAAAGGTATTATGAATCTCAATCATTTTGGGGCTGTGTGGATCTAAAATATAATTTAACAGCTGGATAATATATTCAGGAAACCATCTCAACCCTTACATTATTTTTGTTATTCCTGGACAATATGATGCACAGAATTTCAGTAAAGAGACTCTGTATGGAATTAATGTACTCAATACTAATTTGTAAGAATACTGATTCACTAAGGGTATTAGGAAACACTCTTACAAGACTGGCTATTTAAAAATAAACAACACACCATGAACAGAATACTGATGGCACAGATCAAAGCTAGGAATACTGTAGATTTGTGCAACACTGCATTGTTAGCTAAACAGCCCTGCCAGTGCATTCAGTACTATGTCATAATTTGATCCCCTGGGTTTAATTCTACCCCACACAGAGAAGTGGGAGAATCTATGCAAATCCAGTATTTAACATTGTTTTTATTTTCTCACATTAGTGATTCCATGTTACATCCACTAACGGTGTGCGAAACGGGCCGTATTCAATTCAGATTCAGATTGGGCCTGAATTGGGGACAATGTTTCAATGAATTGATTCAGATCACTGCTCTGATTCGATTTGGCCAAATCCGAAGATATGATGCTGATTTGGAGAATCAGCAATTCAGCCATAGGCACAGCTTTAAATGTTGTTTTTTTCTTTATACCTCAAGGTACCAGGTGTGGCTCATGAACACTGCAATGCTGGGGCAGATGGAGTGTCCAACAGGGGGCCTCCCCACAGGCTTGGCAGCCAACTTGGAAGTGGACCAGAACTACCTCCGGTCCACTTCTGGGTCTCCGGGGAGCACACTGAGGGGTCCCCCCTGCACCCTCCTGGCTTGGCAATCAGCTGTGGGGGGGGGGACCCTGGGTGCCCCCCCCAGACTGAGGAGGCACCAGTCAATGAGCCAGGGGAGTGGGGGGGGGGGCGCACACTCCCCAGTAGACCTAGAATTGGACCATAAGTGCTTCTGATCCACTTCCAGGTCTGCTGCCAAGTGCGCTGGGAAGCCCCTAGCACTCCTGTGGGACACTCCATCCACCCCACCATCACAGCATTCATGAACCATCTGGTACCTTGAGGTATGTAGAAAGAACTTTTAAAGCTGTGTCTATGTCTGAATTGCAAATCTTTCCAAATCTTTTCAAATTGATTTGAAGGGTTCTGATTTGATTTGGAGAGACTAAAGGGTGGATTCAGAGATTCAGCCACCAAATTGGGCCAAATCTCCACCAAATCAAAATCAGGAACCGAAGCTTTGCACAGCCCTAATATCTGCTATCTTTCAGATGACTGAAAAGGTAGCAATAACTATGATTGTTTAATCACCCAAAGATTCACTAGCCATTGGTATTGTAGCATGAACTGAACTAATGTGCCTGATGTTAACATAGAGTGTAATAATAGTGAAATGTAACCATGTTAGTCTTTGTCCTGTAAGTGACTTGAAAACTCCATTTTGTATCCCTCTGCTTGACATATGTGAATGAACTTTGTATAGCCTTTATGTATGAGTGTATGTAAAAGGGTGAATGGTGAGAGAATGGCATAGAGATGGAAGAAGAAGATTCAACTGTTTATGTAAGCAACAAGGTGCCAAATGTAAGTTACCAAACACTAACTAACTAACAAACAGCTGAAGAATCCCTTTGAAGTTCGATGGCACAAAGGAGATAACAGAAGAAATTCTGCCAGACAGGCAAAACACTCCAAGGCTGAGATAAGCTGAAGACAAAAGAAGAACAACTGCAAAAACAGAAGCTGGGTATGAAAAATCTACAAAGCTCTGAAACAAAGGATGCCAATCCCTATAAAAGAGCACTTTGAAAATGCCAAGTTGGGTGAGTCTCTTTCTCTACTGCTGTTTCATTGGAGCACAGATGCATCTGTTCACCCCGCTCCAGCTGTTATCTTTAAATCTGCTATCTTCAAATCATCATCAACTACTCAATAAGCCTGGGTTAGCCACCCTGGGCTGATATTGAGCAACTATATCTGATGTGTGTGTGGATGAAATGGTTGTTTTGTGTGTGTGTGTATGCCTGTGTGTAATGATGTGTATGATGATTTGTGTGTGTTTGTATGAACGGTGTGCCAGAACCTCTATGTCTAACTCATGTAATCAATAAATGCAGTACCTTGCCTTATTTCCCTTTATAAAGTCTCGTTCCTGATTAGAGCAATTGGTGATTTGTGTAACAATATTTGTCCACCAGTTCAAGCACTTTATGATAAAAAGACTGCTGTGTTACCTCTCTAGCTTTTTCCTGCTGCAGGAAGGACCACAAATGACTACATAGAGGATACATTCTCAGTAGACTAGACTTCAAAACACTGTCTCTGCAGGTTTAAACCACATACCAGGACTAAGGGCCTTGTTACACCTTATGCAGGTGTTGATCAGTGTTAGTGCTAGCTCAAGTTTGGAGCAGTCATACTTCAGGCTAGCTGGGACCTGGAGGACTGAAAGGTAAGATTCCAGCCCCCCTCCAATTCTTGGCTTCCCCCCACTCACCGTGGCCCCTGGGGCTCCCCCAGTTCCTCCCCATCTCCTGCTCTCCCCTGTCCCTCATGGTTCCTCTCTGCTTTCCTTCTCTTCCCCTATGCTTACTTATGGCTAGCCATGCTGTCTATCCCAGGGAGCAGGCAGGGAAGGGTTAGCCTGCCTGCCCACCCCCATCAGTCCCCATTGCTGGGCTGGGCTGCTGGTCTTCTCTGAGCTGAACCTAGCCCAGAGAGCAGCAATGGAGGCAGTGACAGACAGGCAGGCAAATTAGCCCTTCCCCATCTGCTTCTCTGGGACAGATAGTGCTTGTGTTATTCAGAAAAGACCAAGGAGTTGAGCTTATAGAATAAAGAAGCTTGTTTATTCAGAGCACCATACTCTACTTACTGTTCCCTTCTGCAATCCCAGGGGAACTGTAACAATTTATACATAATACTCTTAAAGGTATCCACACATCTTCCCCCTTTACATCTCCATGTAATACTAACATTGGAAGTTTAGTTTAACCCATAAATAAAGCACATTTTGACAGGTCTCTCTTAGAGATAAAAAGCCAACAGAAAGACTGAGTGATCTTCTCAGTTTCTTTGCATATTCAATCCTTATTGGTTCAGTTCTTGTTTGGTTTCCTTGTTCAGCTGTCTCTACTTCTGTGTAATTTTTTGCTCTGTAATTTCTTGTTGCTTTGATGTTAGCTCTGTTTCCTTTGGTGAATCTCATGATGCTGCTTCTTTGCTTCCCTTTACAAGCTGCAAGAGCTGTCTGTTCCTTCTTAACACCTGTCTTTCCAGTGTGACTACTTTATAGGATCTGGGAGCTACTTGATGGGAAACTAGTGCTTTTCTTTCCACATTCATCCATCTGAAATTAGCACCATATCTTTGCTGTGCAGTTGTGGTAACTCCTTGAAACGCCTGTCATAGTACCATTTTTATTTGAGTTTGTTGAAGTTTTCAATGTCTTCACATCTTGCTTTTCATTCTGATGAGCATCATCCACAAGATTTGGCAGCATAGTTTTGAATTTCCTGTTAAACGGTATTTCTGCTGGGGACAATCCATGTTTCATGGGTGTTGCCATGTAATTTAAGAGTGACAGGTAAACACTGGTGTGCAAATCTGTAGTTTTTTCAACAATTTCTTCACTATTTGTACTCCATCTTCCACCAGACCATTGGACTGTGGGTATTTAGGACTTGAAGTGTTGTGATAGAACCCATAGCTGTTTCCAAACTTTAAAACCAAGACAGTTGAATTGAGGTCCATTATTTGTTCTCACAATCTGTGGAATTCCACATCTAGCAAAAATTAATTTGATGCGAGTTATGATGTGGTTTGCTGGTGTGCTTTTGAGCAATACAATTTCAGGATAGTAAGAACAATAATTCAGTACTAATACATATTTTTTCCTGCATGCATGAAAAAGTCAGTGCCTTGATACCACGGAGCTATGGGCTCCTCCATGACTGTCATGGGATCTTTTCTTTGTGCTGATTTTTACTTTAAGCAAGTTGTACAAGCCTTTACAGCAGCTTCTATGTTATTATTTATGTTGGGCCAATATAGGGCACCCCTTGTTTACCTTTTTCATTTTTCAATGCCTAGATGCCTCTCATGTATTCTGTTTAACCTGCCTTTCTTTAACATCACTGGAACAATAAGTCATGAGCTTTTGAACAAAAAGCCATCCAGTCATTACAGCTCTTCCTTGAACTGAGAGTAAGGGCTAGATATGTTTTCCAGGTCAACCAGCACAAATAGCTGTTATCACTTTTTCCAATGTGGTGTCCTGTGCAGTAGCTTTTACAATTAGTGCCCACATTTGATCTATGACAGGAATCACTCTTTTAATTAAATTAACATGTACTGTGTCGAAGTCTGGAATTCTATCATTTTCCATTGTGTCATAGTTTCTGGACAATGTATCTGCAATAAGTATATATTTTTTCTGCCATGTACTGCATGTCTAAATCATACATTTGCATTTAAAAAACACCTCTCTGTAATCTGGGCAGCATGCCTGATAACCTTTCTTTCCTATAGTTACCAAGATTTATGATCAGTTTCAGCTATCACAGGCTTACCATAGATGAATATATGAAATTACTTACAGCCATACATCACAGCTAAACTTTCTTTCTCAATTTGTGCATATAGACACCCTGAGTTACAGTGCCCTAGATGCATATACTACTGGTCTCCAGCTATCCCCAAGTTTTTGAAGCAAAGCTGCTCCAATGCCTTCTTTAGAAGCATCTGTTGCCAATTTAGGGTCATAATATTTTAATACCAGAGTTTTCATTATTTTTTCCTTCAAGTTTTTAAATTCAGCTTCATGTTCATGTCCCCACATTCACTGAGTATTCTTTTGCAGGAGTTATCTAAGGCAGCATTTCTCAACCCATGGGTTGTAACCCAAAAATGGGCCACAAGAATATACGAAAGGGTCACAAGCAAACTTTAAAAATGGATTCTCCTTGAAAGGAGAAAGATGTGGGAAACCATGGATTTTCCCATGCAGGCTAGCAGAGTTTCAGCTTGGAAGGGGCTGCGTGGGGCCACGGCCTGAGGGCAGGGGGGAGCAGGTTGGAAGGGAGGGGCACTGGGTCATGACTGGCCATCAGTGTTTACAAATGGGTCCCAGTACCAAAAAGGTTGAGAACCCCTGATCTACGGTGTTTGGTCTGCTCTGCTAAGTTACATAAATACGTCTCTACAAAATTGATCATTCCCAGTAATCTTTCCACTCCTTCCTTATCTGTAGGGAGTGGCATGTTTGTAATGGCTCTAACCCTTGCAGGATAGATTTGCACCCCCTTCTCAGAGAGCTTTTTTCCCAAATATGTTATTTCTTAGACCCTGAATTTGCATTTTTGTTTGTTCAGTTTCAAAACTGGTCTGCAAGCCCTTTCTAGTCCCTTTCTTAGCTTCAAGTCATGTTCTTCCACAGTATTTCCCCAAGTTAATACATCTTCAATAGAAACCGTAGTTTCATCAAGACCATCAAAAATTTGTTTCACCTTTCTGTGAAATACTTCAGACGCAGAATACAGTCCAAAAGAAAGCCTACAAAAGCAATACCTTCTAAAGGGTATGCGGAAGGTACAAAATCTAGTGCTATTCTTTTCTATGGGAACTTGCCAAAACCCAGAAGTGTATAAATATATAGCTAATGCCATGTTGCCAAAAACTTCTTTCCTGGTGGGAATGGGAAAATGTTTCCTTTTGAGGTACCTGTTTATTTGCTTAGGATCCAGACACAGTCTCAAGGATTCAACTTTTTTTTTCCTATTATGACCAGTCTATGAATGCACGCAGTTTGTTGTTCTACTTTTTCTATTATGTCTATATTAAATAATCTAATTCCTTTTATAGTTTGTCTCTTAGTACAAAAGGAACATTTCTTGGAGTGTGTATAGTGGGAATATTTGGTTTTTTAAAATTTTATCTTGTACTCAGTTGACAGTTTCCCTATGCCTTGAAACACATAATAAAAGTCTTCTTCTATGTTCTTGCTTTGTAGTTCCCCCAATGACATCCATTATCTCTTAATCAATCCTAGAGTTTTAAACATTCACAATCCAATAATTGGCACTAGCTTTCCTGGGACTATGTGACAGGGTGCTGTCTTTGGCTGCATGTTTTTTAATAGGTCGGTGAGTGTGCCCCCATCAAGTCTTGCTGAACTTCTCCCCTGGAAATCAGCTTTCCCTTCCCCCTCCTTTACTCATCTGCCATGACTTAATGTTACTTGGTTCTTAAAAAGAAGGGAAGCTGACCCACAGGTTCCCAGACAGGCTCCAGGCTCCACTTGTAGAATAATGAGCTGTTGTCCTAAGGGCAAAATGCATGCTCCTACCTCCCCTTGATGTGCCCCATGCCTCACAGATGTTTCATAATTCCTAAGTCCACCCACTAGGACCTGGGTTCAAGGCTCCTATCTTCCTTCAAGTGACTCTGGGCTTGTGGCCCTAGTGCTGCACCCCTAATGCAGCAGGGCTTCTTGAGCCCTCTATCACAGCACCCCTTGGTGCTTATGAGGCTTACTCCTCCCCTACAGCTTCAGCCACAAACCACCAGTGTTTAACATAAACCATAGGCCCCTATGGCCATACAATGAAAATAAAAAAATAAGAGAGGCAAAAGCCTGCTTACATGTGATTGTGCTTCTGTGTCAAAGCATGGCGTATTCTTCCTAAGGAGGCTGCCACAGCTGCTCCATAGTCATCAGGAATCTCCTCTCTGCTGCCTCCCTGGCCTTCTCTGCTTGAGATTTATATGGTTCTGGTCTTCCTCTTCCTGTCACCTGACCAGCTGGCAGGGCTTGATCCTTAACCCCTGCTTGATTGGCTGGCTGCACCCGGAAGGTTCTGGATTTTAAAAGGCTGCCATGTTTCCTGGTAACAGGGCTAGGGTTCCCAGTTACAGACTGTTACAAATGGAATTTTTACTATATTACCCTTGTGTCTAATATGCAATACAAAAATATCCTTGGTTGCAATCATATTCCCATTATATGCTCTAAGTCTTATTTTCTTATTCTCATAGTACACAGGTTTAGTTTTTATTTTTTTAAATAATGTATTCTGGTATAACATTGACCTGTGCCCCTGTATCTAATTAAAAAGTTACCATTAGTCCATTGGTGTCACAGATGATTGTCCAATCCTCAGAAGAATGAACTTCTTCTTTGTGCATTTTACCATTGAAAAATTCTTCCTTTTCCTCATTAGAGCATGCACCTGCTGTTTCTTGCATGGTGCATCCTGCTCATTTTGTCAAACTCTTGTGAATTGATTGACTCTTTTTCATTTTTTGCAGTACTTACCAAACGCAGGGCATTGCATGGATTTGTGGTAACCCCTACAGCATCTGCAGCTGACCATTATTTCTTCAAACAATTCTCTTTGGCCTCTGCTTGCCTGCTTCACAGTGAGATCTTTCTTTCTGTGTTGTTTGTATGTTGCCTTAGGTTGTGGCAGTCTTGTAATACTGTCTAGTTCTCTTAGTTCTGTTTTTTCCTCCAGCTTCTGCAGCCTGGAATTTGTTATTTCAGCTGCTTTGTACATTTTAACTGCCTTTTCCAAATTAAGCTCAGGATCCTCTAGCAGTCTTTTCATGAGGCTTGTATCCTTTATACCCAATACCATTTGGTCCCCAATCATGGACTCTTTTAGGTCTCCAAAGTTGCATGTCTCTCTCAGCAGTCTGAGGACTTTGATGAATTCCTCTATTGCCTCACATTCTTTTTGCTATCCCGTGTGGAAATTATACCATTCCAAGGTTTCATTTTGTTTAGATATACAATCTTCCTCAAACTTTTTTATTATTGTGCCATAATTTTTCTGTTCTGCTTCTGGCAGTTGTAGGCTATTATAAACAGACAGAGCTTCTGAGCAGGCTATATTTTAAAAAAATAGCTACCTTGAGTTAATCTGCCTTCTCTGTAGCTGCACTGGCCATCATATATATGGTGACACTCTGCTTAAATTTCTTCCATTTTTCTGCTGCATTGCTGAACAGCTTTAACTCAGCTCTGGAATTCTGAGGTACTCCATTTTTTTTGTCTTTCTGTGTACCTCACGCAGTGTACCATGAGTTATTCTCAAAAGACCAAAGAACTGAGTTTATTTATTCAGAGTTGAGCTCTGCCTATTGTTCTGCTGTTTCCTCCTACAATCCCCAGGTAAATGTAACAAGTTACACATAACACTCTTAAAGGTATCCACTGAGTATGGGCAGCACAAATAAGGCAGGAGGGGAGAACAGACGGCAGTCAGTGGGGATTTGTCTGCTGGGCAGTGATGGGCAGGTGAGGTTGTTACACTAAGGTGTAGCCTAGAATGGCTACACCTTAATGTAACATGAACAGGGTAATCCTAACCTGAAGTGGCATAACTTTGAGCTGCATTATGGGCATGTCTACATATACATTTAAGCATGACTGAATGTAATGTGCATTAAGCTAATGCTCATTGAGTGATTTTTGGCAGGTGTCTGCTAGGGCTGTGCAAAGCTCCAGTCACTGATTTGATTCGACCTGAATTGGTGGCCGAATCTCTGAATCTGAATTGAATCAGGAGACCCTTTAATCTCTCTGAATTGAATCGGAACACTCTGAATCAATTCAGAGAGATTCAATGATTTGGACATAGACTCAGCTTTAAGTGTTTTTTCTATATACCTCAAGGAACCAGGCAGCTCGTGAATGCTGAGATGGTGGGGTGGATGGAGCATCCTATGGGAGCTTGGGGGTGGGGGTGAGGGAGAGCTCCCCAGTGTGCTCAGCAGTGGACCCAGAAGTGGACCAGAAGCACTTCCGGTCCACTTCTGGGTTTGCTGTGGAGAGCACGGGGACCTCCCTGCCTGTCCCTCAGCTCAGTGACTGGTGCCTCCTAGGCCACCCAGGGTCCCCCCACAGCTGATCGCCAAGCCAGGGGGATGCAGGGAGGGGGGAGTCCACTGCTGACACACAGGGCCCCCCCAAGTGCCTGTGGGATGCTTCATCTGTATTCACAAGCCACACCTGTTACCTCAAGGTATGTAGAAAAAACTCGTAAACCTGTGTCTATGGCCAAATCACTGATTCTCCAAATCAGCATTGAAACTCCAGATTCAGCCAAAGTGAATTGGGACAGTGATCCAAATCAACAAATTGAATCACTGTCCCCTGATTTATGCTGAATCAGAATCCAAATTGAGTACAGCCCGTTTTGCACACTCCTAGTGTCTACATGTGCAGGGACTTGTCACTAAAGTTAGTGCACTTGACACTAATGCAGGGGCAGCACACAGAAACTCCCTCCTTGCCTACTCTGCCTCCCTGCACCAGGTCTGCTTCAGCTCCTGCTTATGCCTCTGC
>NW_017728951.1:3006955-3039822 GCF_001723895.1 Crocodylus porosus | reverse complement strand
CCACAGCCCCCACCCAGCCTCTGCCAGCAATGACCAGTGTCCTGCACTCCTCCTGGCCAAGGTGCTGGCCCTGCTTGCCCCGGAAGCCCCTATCCTCCTCCACACCCACTGCCTAAGGTCCCAGGACAGCCATACACCCACCAGTGAGGGCCAGGGTAGTGGCTGCAGGAAGCCCTGCCTAGCCCTGTCTTCCTGCACTCACCACTCCAGCCTACCTGCATTGATGCCCTGCCCACTTCCAGTACCACTCTTAGAACAGGCACATAGGTGAAATAAAAAAAGTTTTATTACTCTCAAAACACCAATTCCATCCCTCCTCCTTGCACCCTTAACAAACAGAGACCCTCCCTCTCTCCCCTCAACCAACAGAGCCCTTCCACCACCCTCCCCACCCACCAACAATAGCCCCCCCCCACACACACTTACAAGTGGGAAACTATATACAAGGGGTAAACTATTTATAATATTTTGACTCTTCAAGCCCAGATTGTGGGGCCTTGGGCCAGGTTGTGTCTGCACATGTGTTAATGAACTTTAACTAATCGCACCTAAATTTGATACCTGCCTTTGCAGGTATCAGATTTAGCTGTGATTAGCCTTAAGCTTAAGCTAATGCACATTAACGTGTTTAGTGTAGACAGGCCACATGAGTTCTTAAAACTAGTTTCAGTTGTTAATGTGTAGACTATCCAGGAATCAAGAGCCACCCAAAATTATCGTGTAACAAGGTTGTAAGAGTTTAATATGAACTTTTGTGTGACAGTGCTAAGCTTGTATCAACATTTCAGTAGGCTAGTGAATTTTCTGGCAGTTTAAATATATGGAGAAATTCTCCTGAGATACTCAGCTGAAAGTACACTTCTAAGTTAATTTGTGACATTGCACATGTTTTCTTATACCATTTTGTAATACATGTTAAAGTTGACTCAATTCCAGAGCATGATTTAAAATCATATTATTTAATCACTGGAAACTGATTTCTGAACACAGTGTCCCCATGAACTTTCTATTACATAATATATTTTGCTAATAATAGCAAGGTATTTTACAAGTAGCTGTCATGTTGTGACTTGATATAATTGGAATTCCAACATTTTATTGGAGAATTGGGCATTTAAAAATCAGGCAGATTTTGTATTGTCTAGAATTTAGTCTTCATTCTAATTTCACACTAATAAGAATTAGGATTTTGAAGTCAATATATTTATACCAGAAGGCAAGGCAAAACATAGGTTATATTCTTTGGAGAAAACTTAGGCATCAGTAAAATGGATCAGTCTGTTGTGTGCTTATCAGTAATACACTGGAATCCATGAAATGTATTCCTCCCAGGTAACAGTAAGACCCATTAGATTGTTGTTCTCTTCAACAGCATAAATCACATAAAATGGCTTTCTTTCCTAGGAAAGCAGCAAGATGAGGCTGTTAACTATGATGAATTACCAAGCACAATGCAACAGCACTACAATGTCATTTCTGACAAGTACCTTGATGCAGCTCAAATGATTACTCCTGAAATGTTGGATCACATTAAAAAAGAAGTTTCATCAAATTGTTCATTCTTTGTTATAAATGACTTTTTAGTTTGTATCTCATAACTTTGGATAAGAGGACTATACTTAAATGTTTAATCTAGAAAAATTGTTCGGGGTATTTTTATCCTGCTCTACTTGAAATTGCAATGAATTTTACAAATGATCTTTTTTATGGTATGTGTGTCCTGCTTTGAGTATCATTTGATAATGAAAATATTCTCAGGCTTTGATAGGAATAGCTCCATGTGTATATTTTAAAATATTTTAAAAATCTACTAGGAAAAAAAAATCTAATTAAACTGTCCCTCCCTCAAAGAAGACAGTCAATAGATAATAACAGCTCCATACACACTATTGTCATTTTTACCATGAATGAAAGAGATATCCAGACTGATCTGGTTAGTTTACAATCCTGATTCCATAGGCAGTTTTGCACAGGAGTAACTATAAGTATGAAAAAATTCCAACAGCAATAAAAGTATTAATTTGTTCAGAACTGGACATGTACCTAAAATTTTGCTAAACTGAGGCCTAAATTCTTCTGCCTGCAATAAACCAGAGTTCCAAACTGATTTAATATGTTCTGCAGAAGCAGCTTGGTAATATTACTGTTTTAAAACAGTATGTTACATATTACATGATTTTTGTGCTGATACTGTTTCACTCATTTTGGTGGAAAAGAAACTTCTCACTAATTATTAGAAATATTAACTATTTTGCTATCTTTCCATGAACCATCTGATGGAGTAAAGGGCTGGAGGCTGAAATAATAAAGAAAGAAAGAACCAATATCATTGCTAACGGCTAACTTTAGAAATAAATTCCTTCAGCACAGAACTAGACACAGTTGACAGTATTTTCTCTTTAGAACATGCAGCCAAAATAGAAACAGAAATATAGAGGATGGAGAAGTGTTTCTCTGTTACAAACTATCGGAGCTGGAGGACTTCTGGTCATTAACAGGAGTTTGTAAGTTGTATCTTACTTGTTACTTTCGGTTTTGAGTCTGCTTTTAGTTTCTAAGTCTACAATGCATAGATCAAGATTCTGACACAAGGATATTCGTTTATTCCAGACATGATGCTGACAAGACCATATTTTGAGAATAATAATATAGTCAGAGGATACTGATGTAAATGTCTTGAGATGAGACTGTTTCTTTGTAACCTTTGATTGATGGGCTACATCTGAAGTGCTGCCTGAAGACAGAGACTAGAAATTACCTATATCTATTTCATAAATTCATACTGTTGAAATGAGCATATACTAGTTTTCACCAGTTATACATAGTTATAGGATGTGACACTACCATCAAAATGGGGACCAAAATGCCATTTTAAAATTAGACGTTTCAAAGGTTGACGACCTTTCCATCCTGTCAAAGTGGTGGAAATGTCAATGTTAACTGATGATGGAACAAATGGGAGACCCTGGTTGTCAAGAATGTAAGTCCAACTGCAACTTAGGGGAACTCAGACAGAATCTTTATCACCAACACATCAATGTACAGCTGTCTCCAAGCAACCCTAGGAGCTTTCAAGAGGATTTTCTTAGAATGAATTTGCAAGTTTGAATCTGAAACAATAAACAGATTACAAAATGAGAAACAGCATCATATGGCCATCAGCAATATGTGTTCCCCTGTTAACTTGGCCTTAATCAAGCCAGGCTAATGAATTCTTGTTGCTTTGAGAATGTTATCTGGTGGCATCAAGGCTGAAAAGAAAAGAGATGTAAGCAAGACGAGTCATTGTAACATGAGCCATATGAAATAGTATAGCTCTACACTGTATTTATGTGAACAAATATGATGGCAAAACCAAGTAATTTGATCATATATCTTTATTTTAGATTGTATATAACAATACAATATTATTGTATTGAGTGCTAAAGCATATAAAGCTGTATTTTCTTTGGATTAAGCACCCATAATAATAAAAATAACTCCAATTGTATGTTATTAAAAATGCCAGTCACTTTAACTTGATTCAGTGATTTGTGTTTTATATCTTTGCCAAACAGAAACCTTGCAGCATTTCAGTTCCTGATATCTTATTTTAGCAGGCTGGATTGAATGTTTTAACTGTATCATTTACCTTTCGAATAGAGTACTACTACTTTGGACATGTATGTATTAGTTAATGAATTCTTATAATGGCCTTGCGAGTTAGAATGATGAGAACTTCCATAATACATATTCATGAAACATCTTAACTTTGAGTTTCTCATACAAAGTACTAAAAACTTTTTATTTAAATATTTTATTTAAAAACCTTATGGCAAAGTCTTAGGAAACTGCCTTGGCTGCATCTACACAAGTGTGAACATTTGGTTCCCCGGGGACAACAAGCAGTGGGAGACCTTGTGCCACCACTAACTGTCTCTGGGGAATGCCAAGCACCCCATGTGCCCTCTGGCACTTGTCATGTTACCTTGTGTGGGGTAGGGGAGGCTGGAGACAGCACTGGGCTGGCTCCTGAGTCTTTACTTGGGGTTCTGGGGACCTCCTGGGTCTGCAGCAGTGGTGATTCTACCACTCAGAGCATGGTCAGCAGCCAGAACGTGGTTCTATCTGGCCAGGCCTCAGTTTTGAGTGGTGTGTGCTGCCCCTCCATATACTTCTCTGCTTTTTTCTTTCTTTGTTTGTTTTTTCCATGAGTTTTTTTGACCCCTGGATATGCAGTGGTCAAAAACCTGCCCCATGTTGCTCCCTTGCAGCATGGAGAAAAGCTGAATATGCAGTATGTGGCTCCACAGACATGTCTGCAGTGTTACATACCACATGGCCATTCTCGTCTGGACATGACCTTTGGCTCCATAGCAGTTTATTAATTTTGGCTAATGTTATATTCTCAGACATATTTTGTTCTTCTCCTACCTATGCTGATACTGACCATGGACACAGTCTAACATGAGTGGAAGCCAATGGGCATTTACCCACTGATATCAATCATATATGGAATTGGCCAACTGTCTTTTATTCAGTAGTCTTCTATTCTAGCTAAATGTTGATTAAATTCAATAAGAGATGTGGATAGACAAAACTATTATACTGATTTAAAGAAGGGGAAGATGACTTCTTTCTTGCGAGTGCACATGACCTGATCCACTGCAACCTATTTTATATGACTGTTCCTATCCTGAAGAGAAAAAAACCCCTAAATCAGTACAATTTACCCCTCCTCCTCCCCACCCAAGCAGCTGCTAAATTACCTTGGTTTAGCTTCCACTTACTGCAGGGTAGACTGGACACATAAAACAGTTACAATGATTCATTATAACTGTTACATGCCTCCCTTCCCCCTTGTAAATCAGTATAATTGTTTTGCCTGTACATACTCAAGGATTTTACTTTAAGGATTGTGTTCACAAGGAGGTTACCACAAAGTAAACTAGGATGAGAATGTAAGTCCAGGCTGAGTTACTTGGGTAGTAAATAAGAAAAATAAAGGTCTTAACTGTCAAAATTACAAAATTATTTTGTAATTTATAATGGTTTTGTGTACAGTTCTAGGAAAGTGATACTTTTAAGGGTTTAATTAAAGCATTCCATCTTCAAAAACTGAAAAAAACTTGGGAGATGTTGTTTTTAATTGCATTACAATTATGTGAAGAGAAGTTTGCAAGCTGTCCCACCTGGGTAGACTGAAACCACTGGATTACAATGTGGGTTCAGGGATCTGTTTACATAGGGCTTGGGGTTAGGTTGTCTATCACCACAGTGTCTACAAAAAATGCTACAGAAGTTACAGCAACAGTTAGCCCTGAATTTCCACATTAAATACAACTTTTTCTTTATTTTCCTAGATACAATGCCTTATTTGGTCTTATATTTTTTCTTAGATGACTCAGACGTGATTTTGGAATTTCTTAGCATACCCTTCTTTACAAAATTTAGTTATAAGACTTGCACCTGACTCAGCCTACCCTGGCTGCAAACATCCCCATAGCAAACACCTAAAGACATCCCCAGGTTCTCTGTTTCTGAACTACCCTGTGTTTGTCTGGGGGCACGGTTCTTTCCTAGGCAGTGGTGGGAGAACATTTCTGGTCTTAAGGGAGCCTTGACAAAAGAGCATGGGAGGATTTTCAGCATGCCAGCCATTTACCTTATACCCTTATTCATCACAGGTGGGGTCTGGGCTGAGGTCTATCTATATCTTCAGCTAAGCAAGCAAGTTCAGATTAAAGAGGTGCCAAATCTGACCCTGGCGTCAGGTCTCAGGCAGCCTCCCTTTTCCCAATGCTGCTTCCTGGAGTGGGCCACCACAGACAACTTCCTAATTCTTTGGACCATGAGGTAGCAGCTGTCACATGCCATATCTTCTATTCTGGGGCTCCCCCACACCCCAACATTTCCCAATCAATGCATGGTGTGGAGTGTTCCCCCATAGCTGCCATCCAGGGCCCCACTCCCATGGGACTCTCAGACATGTTGTCTTAGGGAGGAGTCCCTGGAGTGGAGCTCTCCATGATGGGGACAGGGGAAGGTAGCAGTCTACCACTTCTGCCTAGGAGGGCAACGGTCTTCCCATGGGAAGGAGAGCTGACTCCGCTCCAGGGTGTCATACCTAGATCCCAAATGGTCTTGGACCCTGTATATAAATTCCTTATCCTGGTTCTGTGACTCTCTCAGCTCCATAGAGGTATGAGTGGCCTTTCTCAGAGCATGGCTGGCTATCCATAGATATCATTCTTGGAACTTTGCAGTGCATCTCTGGGCCTGGGTGACTTGTTGAAGTGTCACAACACTGCATTTGCAAGCAGTTGCCAACCTGCCCATTCCACACCCTCATATCAAGGGTCCCTTTTGGTCCTCATGATGCCAGCACCATCTATGCACATATCTCCAGTGTTCTGGAGGTGTCCAGGCAACCATCCTGGATCCAGCATCTCAGGCTGCATGACCAGGCTTCCCACACACAAATTGGAGCCTGCAGACAAGAGAGACACCAAGGGACCCCTCGTGAGTCCCTGTCTGGACATTTTCCCCATCAGGGGCAAGAAACCATGCAGTTCTTCATAATCCGGTGCTGACCATAGCACAGAATGCCCATGTTCTGCTTTCCAGACGGGGAAACCCAGATGCCTGGGTTCCATCTGCATGCTGTGGGAGCCAGGAGGGCTGAGAAACCCAGGCACCAGCACCTGGAGGGACATACCTTCTTCAGTTCTCTGGGAGGAGAGGGAAGGAGGAAGGGAATGGTGGGGGTGTTTGGTAGGGAGAATGTAAGGTGTTTCCCACTACAACTTACCTGCAGTGGTGCTCATTCGGAGCTGCTCTGCCAAATAGTGCCTGGAGGATCACCAGTGAAAATGAGTAGTTTTACCTGTTGCTTACACCTTGGCTGTGGGGTTTGAAAAAAGCTTTTAGTGTATATTGGGGTCTGTTTGAGTTAGGGTTTGTGTCAGGTGGATCCAGGTAAACACACTGGGCTCTCTCAGGAAAACGTGACCCTGAGGGATGGGGTGGCCAGTTGTCAATTACCCAGATTTATGACCCCATTCAGTGTAACAGACTGATAAACACCCAGAACAGTAGTAGTGTCCCACCTCTAGTGCCTCTGCTTCATCCCAGGCCAGTGATGCAGGAAGTTGGTGGGGGGGGTGTGTTTGCAAGGCATGAGGTCAGTAGGTAGCACCAATAAATCAGTATAATCAGTCTTCCGTATGGACAATCATCAAGCCAAGAGCACACTAAATATCAGAGTAAGCAACCACATCCTTCCCTATCAGCATACCCCAAGCTACCAAAGAGTCAAATTAGATTATTCCCTCACCTATAAATATCACATTAAGAAGATTAGCAGTAAAGTCTCTGTATGAGTATCTGCCTTAAGACATTTAGTCAGCATGCAATGATGTGCCAAGTTTAATGTGTTCAGAACCACTGCACTTGCAATGGTGTATGCACCAGCAGATTACTGTGCTCCTGCATGGTTCAGAAGGTATCACACTAAAAAGTTCAACACTTTACTTAACAGTGCACAGACTCATAATAGACTGCACAACTTACATATATGCAAATGTATTCTCTGAACTCTTGGGGTTTAGACCAAGTGACATAAGAAGACAGACCCTAACTACTCCCCTGCTGCCAGGTTTCTGTACCTGTGTAGAGCCTGGTAGGCTGGGAACCATAGCCTTGTGTGTACTTAGATAATGACTGGGGTGAATGGAAATTAAATGATCATTAAGAATAATCCAAGCTGAAATCTATTCCTACAGCATTTTATACTAACACCAAAAGATTCCCCCATTGGGCATGACCTTGACAGAGAAGCATGAGTCAAGCTGAACAGGCTAAGACACTGAGATATGGACACTTCTAAACAAGACTGTACAAGATGAGTGTCTTCGATTGCCCTCTATGTGTATGTGATGTCCAGCAAACAGAATGGCACCTAATCAAAAGTTGTAATATTTATAAATGCCCAGGCAGGGTAGATGACACACTGAGGCGCAGAGAGTGGCTCGGAGCTGGCCAGAAGGGACCAGGTAAGGGGGAGTTAAAAACAGGGGCTTTGCTGTCTTGGGTCACAGACACCCCAGGGGTAGGGCCAGCCTGGTGGTTGGGCAGACCACAAAAGGTCTGGTCAAGGCTAGAGTGCCACCCTGGAATGGAGGGACTGGGGGTGAGTGGGGTGCCACAGTGCTCCATGGGAAATCAACAGGATGTGACCTACCATGAGTTGCCATTTTTACAGCACTAACGATCTATTTGGTTATGGGTTTAGAGAGATTTCTGCGTGCCTACCATAAAATAAGTGTACTTCTATACCTGGTCTGAATGATCATGAGGTTAAAGAGAAAGATAGCTGTGTTAGTCTGAAGAAGTGAACCCAAGTTCATGACAACTTAAGCTCCCTCTATATATATCTCAAATAGTTGGTTGATAAGGCACGTATCTACCTTGCCTTGTGTGAGATTAAATATATCTATCAGAATGTAAGATTTTCTCATAGGTTAAGAGCTGTTGTATTTAAGAACAAAGGGGAATTGGAAGTAGAAAGAAATATTCTATTTAGAAAGACTATCTGGAAAACTAATTTAAAAAAATTCAATATTTTATGATTTGCCTACAGTTGTTTGTAAAATTCAAAGATACCTCTTCAGTGAAATGAGCTGGTTTATAAAAGTTCATAGGGAACACTGGTGGTAATAGAAGAATTGGTTATTTGTCCGATTCTAAAAATCATATTAAATAAGAAGCACTACTTTCATTCACCCAAAACATTAGATAAGAAAACACCAGTTTTGCTTTAGTTCAATGTATAAACATCACCATAACTAACCAGCATGCAAAGTTCCCGTTCCACAAGAGACCGGCTCTAGCTGTCCCATTTAAACACAATACTTCAGGAAATACCCTAACAAACCCATTTTCCAGGTAGCAAGCACTTCTGCTTTCTAAATAGGTTGGTGTTAGATTGGTAACCATTATAGAATGGTAGCAACAAAAGCCAGGTCTCCTAGGAGACACAAAATACATTTGTTTTATTAATTCACAGCATGTGATACTGGGACCTTCTGCTATGCTACTTACTGACAGTTGTTGACAACGCATGATGATAGAGTTTGACTCTTCTCCAGAGCTCCTAATTTACATAAAAACTTCCTAACTATTTTCTATCATTGTTTTCAAATGGTGTCAGTCCTTTATTCATTATTCATAACCAAAGCCGCCTATATTACTTCTCTGCATAATAAATCTCTGATAAAACAAATCATATCACACAGCTCTGCATACACAAAGTGGTTACATGTGCTCTGAGTTGGTGTAAAGCACTGTTTTAAAAGGCTTGCAGAAGGAAAACCTGATTCTCAGGTGAGATACAGTATGAATTACAATAAGAACTAACTATCCAACATTTGTTTAAATCTCTCTAGCTGCAACCCACAGCTTTTGTAGTTTACTATATATACACTAAGCCATATTTAGTGTTGCACTGGAGAAAGCAGTTGAATGTGTTTATTTATTTAGATTGGCAACTCTATAAGTATACATCTTGATGCTCTCTCTTACTTTGTTTGTACAACTCTTTTTACAGTGGGGTTGGGATCACCATTAGAATCTGGATCCTACTGAGTCAGAGCTCAGTATTTCTATTAGGGCTGTGTGAAACTTTGGTTGCTGATTCGATTTGGAGATTTGGCCTGACTCAGTGGGTGAATCTCCAAATCCAGATCAAATTGGGAGACCCACTAAAAGGTCTGAATAGAATCTGAAGACTTCAAATTGATTTGGAAAAGATTTGGAGAGATTCAGAGATTTGGACAAACACAGACTTGGCTGGAGACAGGCAGGAACAGCCAAGCAGCTGCAGGTCCTCCCATGGCTCCTTTGGCTTTGTCTGCCTCTCCCCAGGCAAGGGGAGCCACAAAAGAAGCCTCTGTGGCTGCCCTTCCTTGCCCCATCTCCTGCCCAGCCCCAGCCTCCCAGAACTTTGGGGGGAAAAAAAGCCCCGCTGCAGCAGCAAGGATCAGGGGCTCTAAGGGCTTGTGGCAGAGCCCCCCTGCACAGTGTGGGACAGTAGAGGGGGGCAGCAGGGATCACCCCCCCACACATGGCCCCGCATGGCACCTGCCCATGGCATGGGTGCAGTGCAGCTCAGCAGGGCACTGCACAATATGTGGAAGCTGGGGCCACTGGGCCTGAGCACTGCCAGCCTCCGGCTGTCTGCTGGAGCCACCCTGGCTCCTAGACAATGCACAGTGTCTTGCTGAACTGTGCTGCACCCATGCCATGGGGCAGCTGCTGTGCAGGTGCCAATGGCGGATTCCTACTGCCCCCCGCCACTGCCCCAGGGAGCTCTGCCATGAACCCTCAGAGGTCCTGATCTCTGCTACAGCTGGTGAGTGTGGGACTTTTTTTTTTTTTAAAGATTTGGATTTGGGAGTCGGCTGCCCCGGGTCAGCTGGGGACAGTAGTGGGAGGTGGGGGAGTGAATGGGAGAGGAGGGGATTGACTACTGAGGGTAATCCCACTTGACTCAGGGATTTAAAATTACCAGCTGATGCTCCTATGGTATGGTCTGCCCATCCCAAGTGGGGAGGCTAGGAGCTGGGTTGTAGTCAGCCCTACAGTGCCGGTTGCTGTTCCCATATACCCTTTACAAAATCCTGTATCTGCCCATAAATGCTACTTAATGAAATTATTCATGATGGCTAGGGACAGACTTTTAAAAAGCCTGAGCTTGAATTGATTCAACCTTTGCAGGTTAGTTTAACCTGGCTAGGCTGAACCAGTTTCTAACCATACAGACAATCCTTCTGGACTGAGGAAATGCAGGCACATGTCTGCAGTGGCTCAGGCTGAAAGCCAGGGGGCACTAGAGAAGCCCTCCCTGCCCTTCCACAGAGCTAAACTGAGAGGGGTGGCCAGGTCCCAGCAGGGCTCTGATTAGGAAGGGGTGTGAACCCCCACACTGCCTACAATCCCAAGCTTTTCCCTGCTTCCTGCTCAAGGAACAGGAGTGTTGCCAGCCTGCAGCCCTAGACTAGGACTCTGAGGAAAGGGTGGGGGGTGCAGTGCATGCACCTGTTGATGATACTAAGCTTTTTACTCTCCCTCCATGCTTCTGTATACAGTACTGTCTGCACCAAACTGACAGGCAAGCAGGCCGGGGTGTGGGGGAGGGGGAGCTGATAACAGTGTTTATCACCCTTATCTCGGTGTTTATTACCCATTAAGAAAACAGAGAAAGGTTACCAACTATTTGTTGATTTGGCATGGACCCAGCATGTGGCCTGTTGGCTAATATACAGACACCTCTCAGCAAGTTAGAGGGGAGGGGAGAATTTGTGCTTAGCAGAGAGTGGTTAGGGAGAGGAAGGGGAGCAAACAGCTCTTCTGAAACAGAATAAAGGAAAGGACATTAAACTACATGTTGATTAGCTGCAAAATGCCTGTCTGCCTTTGCCTGTCCCGTAGCATGGACTGTAGTGTCTGCATAAAGCAGAGCGGGGTGGGGAATAATCCCTGCTTATGACAGAGAAGCCAGGTAAATGCAGAGGGGAGGAGCTATCCCTGCTATGGAGCAGAGAGGTCCTCCCAGCACAAGAACATGCCAGGATGCTGGGGGACTCTGGTTTATCTTAAACCAGCAAGGGGCGTGGGACAAATATTGCATAAATCAGTTTGAGCCAAATCAGTTAGCGCTGATACTACATTCAACCAGGTTTATCTCAAACTGATTTCAGCCATTTTCAAACTGGTTTATGTGCACTGAATATATGTTCTGTTTCAGGTTTAAACCAGTTTCTGATCACTTAAACCGGTTTATGTGTAATGTCAGTCCCTAGCCTAAAAAAGGACTTACTAAACATGATTTAGGTTGCAGAATCGGGCTGTAACTTTCTAGTTTTCTGAGTTGTTCTGAACTGATCAGAAGAGTTCCCTAGCTGATTCATTAAATCATCATGTCCAATGAATGGGTTTTGCTAGGATTTTACCCTCCCCAAATCTGTCTCTCAGCTTATGGGTATATACATAGACTAAGAGAGGCCAGGAGAACTTAAGCCTGTGTCTCTTCTTTCCACTTACTGTCAATAAGAATTATTTTCTGCATTACATAATTTTTTTTCTTAAGGATTTATACCACCCACAAGAGGTACACTAATATCATTGCCCCATTGACCCAAGGGTCAGTTGAAGCATAAATAGATTAATCCTTTTCTTTTCAAAGGTTAGGGGATATGTGGAAGAGCTGAGAAGAAAAACTTATTCTCCAAGGCAAGATGTTTTAATACCTAAAGTATTAAGTGCTTCAAAAAAGTTGTTTTAGATCTGAACTTAGTTATTCTGTCTATTATTATATTTCCCTACCGTTTCCAATGATTTTGAGATCTACAGGTCTCAAAAGTGCTCAGAAGGTATGAAGTAGTGTTAGTGCACATATTTTCATTAATATACAACTCAGAATTTACTAAGGCAGCATTGTGGCATCATAGGCTGATTTTAAGCTAAGTCCTCCAAGGAGCAAGGCCTCGTACTTTACCTGAAACTTTTCCAGCTATTTAAAAGTTAGGAGTTTTTCTCATGACAAAATTTGAAAATACAGTAAAAGCTCTGTTATCCAGCATCCCCCGAGAATGGGGGATGCCGTATAACAAAACATGCCAGTTAATTGAGCAGCCTGGACTGCCCCTTCTCCTGCCATGTCTGGAGCGTCCCTCTGCCCCTGCTGTGGCATCACCGCCCCTTCCATGGGCCCTGTGGGCTCCATGGGACAGGGAGGCTGTCCCCACACAGCTCCGCACAGCCTGTTATGCCCCCGGGCTGTAGAGGCTCGGCAGTACAGGCTGCTTTGCCACAGGCCATGGGGGCTCGGAGAAACCAGAAGTGCCACGGTGGGCACTTTATCTTACAAGTTGGCATGCTGGTTAATTGAGCATGCTGGCTTGTAAGATGCCAGATAACAGAACTTTTATTGTACATTGTTCAGAATTGTTACCATGTTTGATCAGCGCTAAACTGGTTTCAGTTCATTGGTCTAATGCTTACTAAATTTGTGAAAAAAATATATTATTTTTGCTTCAGTTATACAATCTGAAGGATCCATTTGCCCCCCTATAATATTCTTTCAGATCACAAAAAAGTGAAAAGGATAATGTTATTCATTAGAAAACTGAGATTCATAAATTACGACAAGGTGAAGTAGATCGCAATACAGAACAAAAAGGCTTAGATTTGACTGCTGAGGCATGACATGTAGAACATGCCTGCAATCCCAAGGGAGCAGGAAGCTTAAGGACATTGCACTGCTCCCTAACTGAAGGCATTTTAGAAACTTTTGGACAGGCAGGTATATTAGAATTAAATAGCCAGCAGTGCTAATTAGCTAATGAAATGCTGCACAAATGTGGCTACATATATTAATGACCTATTTTATTTCAATCAGATTAACAAGGAATATTTGTACAAATCTTTGAAAAGTAAGTTTCTATATTACTAAATGCTCATATTGTCATTTTCCCAGGTGCCATGTACTGTATTATGAAAGAACAGGGCCAAATAACCATGTTGATTACAATATGCCAGGCAGACCTAGCTACAAGTATGCTGTGCTGTTGTTTTATTTTTTATGGCATCTGGAACATACAGGAAGGACCACAAGAGGGTTTACAAACTAATCAAAGGGAATCTCTCTAACTACAGTACACCATAGGAAGAAAAATATATTCTTGTCCTCCATTGTGTGTGTGTGTGTGTGTATGTATATGTATCTATGTATGTATGCATGTGTGTGTGTATATGTGTGGGATCGTCCCTAATTTGGGAGAAATTAATTCTTAGGGAAAGGCAAATTATGGTGTGGGTTTGGGAAGAACATCTGAATGACTCATGCAAACATTTTCTGTGGTTAGGAAGTCTAGATGTGCAACCATGTTTCGTGAAGGTAGACATTTTGGAATATTAATATAGTAGTGCTGATAAAAATTAAGCAGTGGATAATAATGCCTTCCTCTATCTGTAGGAAAACAGCCTTGACTGGGGATATTTAATAATGTATAGGCTATATGTATACATAACCTGATATTTGTGAAGCACTAACTTTTTGTACTTATAGCATGTGTCTACATGTTCATTAATGCACCATAGTTACAGTGCATTAAGTTTAATACTTGCATAACCAAGTACTAAATCAATGAACATTAACTGGTACTACAGTGCTGTAGCACTGGCACATAGCTTTTTAGTGATGCTAACTGCTCAGTAGCTTAATACTACTGCTCCATAGCATATTAGTATGGGTTTGCCCTGCACGCTACTGTGCAGTACACCCATAGGGCACATCTACATGAGATGCTAAAAACTCAGTGAACTAATTCTACTGCACACTAGCAGGTCATGGCGAAAGCCATGCTAATGTGTTAGTGCGCAGTAGAATTATTCTACTCCATATCATCATCACATAAAAAATGCGCGCTGGCACTATTGCACAGTAGCGCCAGTTATGGCATATTAAGTTAGTACCTGTTATTACAGGTACTAAATGTGCCATAACTGTGGCGCATTAATAAATGTGTAGATGTGGCCATAAACTTTCAGGAATTCTAACTAGTGCTACAATATTATTTACTTTTGACAAGAATTCCATCCAAAGCCTCAAGACATGTTTAGAAATGATTGCTCCCTTGAGACTGATGTGAGGTTGGCTGTAAATTAAATACAGATTCTGGTCTGTCCTTTAATTCTGTCCAGAATAAACAATACTTTGCTCTAGGGAGCACTAGGTTAATATATCTGGGCTGAGGTATAGAGGGATATGACAGAACTTTTGTTAATGATTGTTTTGTATCTTTTGAGAATACAGCAAATATTTCCAGCCTACTCCACTTTTTTCCTCTTTACCTACTGGTGAGACGTTAAATGTACCTTGAGAGAAAATCATCTGTTGAGTGTGGCACTCTATACCCTGATGGATATCTTTTATGTGGTCTGAGTTATAGAATAAAGCTCTTGCCAGGATTTATAAATCACTTTTGTGCCCCTCTATATAAGTCCAAGATGCAATAAGTCAAAAGTAGTGTTTAGTGTTTGCAAGCAGGGGTGCACCTTTTTCACACTGAAAAAGCTGTCATTTAATTCAGACTTGCAGTAAATGAACTCCTCTACTGCAGTGACATTATGTCTGAATTGGATACAGAATGGAAATTCTACCATCCACTACAATAAACGTAATAAATACAGTAATAATATAAGCTCCAATTTCCACAGTTTAAAGATATGCTCAGTGATTTGTTCTTTTTACTAATAGGCAAATATCTATTGCAGACAACTGTCTTTTAGTGGTTTTCCACCTTGCCACCTAGATATCTGAAGATCTGTGACATAATTTCTACAAATTAATTAAATAAGGATCCCATCCATGTCTGCTCTTATTGGTTCCTTCTGTTTTTAAATGAACGTATCAATTTAATTTAACATACTGATCTGTTTTCTGTATTCTTAGTGCAGGGACCTGAAAATGCTGGAACTGGGAATTATATACCTAAAAACAGATTTAAAACAAGAGAACACTTGTGTGATCATCTCTAGCGCAGACTTCAATACTAGACACCCTGACTTCACAGCAACTGAAGACTAAAAACTAGATATATATTTTAAAAATCCTGACAGTTATTTCTAATTGTCATTTAATATGTCTATTATAATAGCAGTTTATGATATAAGGCTCCAATCCTGCAATCAGTTCACCCACACTGTTCCCTGTGCCCCTTTAGAGGTCCCATGACACCTGAAAAGGCGAGCACCCAGGTGTACATATGCTTAATGAAAACATATTCTTTGGGACACTCTATTTAGAACTGGAAAGAAAATTGAAAAGGCACTTTTGAAGGATACTGGGCACGTCTACATGAGACTCTTAACTGTGCAGTAGCATAGTTTACTGCAAAGTCAGCACATGCTTATTGCACAGTAAACCTTGCTAATCATGAAAAAAAATGCAAATAGCAAATTTACTTTTGACTAGTAACCGTGTAGTAGTGCTCCTGTAGATAACCAACTGGGAACAAAACTTCTCCTGGTCAGCCATTCACTGGGGGTGGAAAATGCCTTCCACCATCAGAGTCCAGGTAGGGACTATGTCCCCCTGCTCCAGCAGCAGGGAGCTCTGAGCCCCACGCTCTGAGATTGCGTTAGGGGAGCAGGGGCTGAGACATCCTTATTTCCCAGCCTCTTTTCCACCATCATGATCAGGGAGTGGGTGGTTGGGAGATCCTTATCTCCCAGAGCCAGATCCATGGCCATTTCCCAGCATCATCCCCATGACCAAAGAGCTGATGCTGGGACATAAGGGTCTCCCAGATCAAGTCCCATGACTGCAGAGCTGGGGCTGGGAGAAAAGGATTTCCTAGCACTGGCCTTGTGGTCATGGAGATGGCATTGGGAGATCAGGGTCTCCAACCAGGGTTCTCAGAGCTCCCTGCCAGTGGGGGCTGGGTGGGGAACAGGCTGGGGAGCTGGTTCCCTGCTCAGCTCCACAGCTTGGGTGGGGAGGGAAGCTTGTTCTCCATTTAGCTCCATGAGCACAGAGCTGGGTGGGGAACAGGCTGGGGAGCTTGTTTGCCACTGAGCTCCATGAGTATAGAGCTGGGGAGCTTGTTCCCCACCCAGCCCTACTCTCTGGAGCTCAGTGGGGAACAAGCTCCCCATCTTGCTCTCCACCCAGCTATGTGCTTGCAGAGCTGACAAGGACTCCCCATGCTGCACCCTGTATGTGGGGTGGAGGCTCAGAACTGTCTTGGTCAGAGGCAGGTCCCAGCCCCATTGCCTAATTGGGTGATTGACGTACAAGGCTTAGAAAGAGCTTCAAGGAGGGGTAGCCCCTTGCAGTGATCTGTTGGTGGGGCATCTAGCAGTAAGTCAGTGCTAGCTGCCCCACCAGTGCATTGGGGCAGGGGGCCAGGACCTGCCCCTCCCCTGCAGCCCCTTCTAAGTTTCCTGTCCAGGGTCAGGAGATCCCTGCTGCTGAGGCAGGGGGGCATTGTCCCCACCCCAGCAGCAAGCAGGCAATGGAGGCAGGATGTAATGTCCCTGACCTGGCCAGGAGACAGCTGTCTTCTGTCCTGGTGCTCCCTGACAGCCCCTGGGCTAACACACAAATGGATCCTAAAGCTCTTTCTGGTGGCAGCAGGGGCTCATTGCAGGGTCTCACGAAGTAGGAGCCATTTGCTGCCATTAGCAGCAAATCTGCTCCAGCTTCCCTGTGTGTGAAGATGCCTGCTTGGGAGTAGCAGTTTACTTGTGAGTAAACTGATCCCAGATTAAAAGCATGTGTAGACACTGAGTTTTCAAAATTTTCTTTCATGATCATATAGAACTAAACAAAGAAATTGTTAAAATTCTCAGCAAAATAGAAATACCTCCTCCCTGCCATCACTACCATGAAAGTGAATCATTTTGTAAAGTAATTTCTATGCAACATTCAGGAACTCCCATCTGAACTGTAAGCCTTGAAAGTTGGATGTTGGCCCTCCCAGGACTTTCAGGCTGTTATTTTCAGCTTGCCACTTAGGTACTTCTATAATGCCTGAAGTATCTTGAGGAATGAATGCTAGAATCTCTAGTCTTTTGGGTAAGAGGTAGTCAACCTGGTGGTGGTCCAGATACCTTTAAGTTGTTGGTCCTACAGCAGTCTATGCAGCTGAAAATTTTGGAGCACAAAACCAGACAGTCTTCTGCCAGAACTGTCCTTACTTTTCAGAGACAGTCAAAACAAAGCACTCTCTGTGGAATATTTCCATTTGATGAATCATTAAACATCAAAAAAGCTTTCATCAGCATTTTTCCAACTAGAATTAATCTACATTTGTTTCTATTTTGGGGACTTGGATTTAGGATTGTAAAATGATTTCACCTGTTTAGTGGTCTATTCATCCCCAGAAGTATTGGGGCAGTATGTTACTAAGCTTCTCAAGACAGGTGCATCTACACGTGATGCTACATCGCCGTAGCACCATGCTATGGCAACGTAGTGTCAGTGGACACAAACTGTGATGCTACAGCTACATTGCTGTATCAACAAGCTCACTCATTATAGCATGTTGCTATGGCAACATAGGGGCTAAAAATAACCATGAGCCACCAGCATGGAGTGGTTACCGCATCATCATTTAGTACTTCCAAAAGGAAATACTAAATGACAGCACAGTAACCAAGGCACTATAGGGACATGTGTAGATCCTAGAGAATAGAATTTTAGCACAGGGAAGCTACAGTTCCTGCTCTGCTTCCATTTGCTTTGTAGAAGCAGAAAATCATAGTCCTTCCCTTTAGCAGCTTATCTCTGTGGACTGGTGAATCAGAATTGTGGAGCAACAATTCCAAGGAGGAAAAATTGGTTCCAAGGCCCATGGTACTTTTCTTTATCTTCAGACAAGTTAAGGACAGCCCACAGTACATGTTAGAAGTAGGGTTTCTTGTTTTTCTGCACAGACGTGTAGTCTAATACAACCTTTATTCTTAGGGCCTTGTTACATGTTGCATTTTCAGCTCCTCAAATATTGATCAGTGTTGGTACGAGCTTGAGTTTGGAGTAGTCACATCCTAAAGATAAAACCCTTTCTGTTCCCCACTTACAAAGCTGTGACTTCTCATTAGAGGGCTGGTGAGCAGGGGCCAGACTAGGAGCTAGAGCTCTGAGTTGCCACTACAACTGATGAGCCAGGACAGGCTTCTATCCCTGCTCTAGGTGGGGGTGTGTTGCAGAGATGGGCTGGGGTAGGGGGTGAGAATATTAAGCTGGGAGGCAGAGAGTTAAAGGGATAGGGGTGGGTAATGAAATCAGAAGTGGAAAGGGAATGGGGGTGGAGGATGGATGAAACAAAGGAAATCAGCTACTAAAGGATAAAATAAAAAGAAGCAAATAGTAAGAATTCAAAAAGAAGCAAAGAGGAAGTAAGTGAAAGGTCTTATGTTTTAATACACTGAGATTTGGGATTGGGGTATGGAGGGTACTGGTTGTGCTTCCCAGAGTGCTGGGAGTGGGAGCAGTGAGGGAAGGTGCTTTTGAAAGCAAGCCCCAGCTCATAGGGACCTGGTCCAGCCCCCTAACTTGTTTCCCCCCATCCCCAGACCTCACTCCTAGACCCATCCATGCCCTGTGAACTAGCTGGCTGACGTGTGCTCAATAGATTGTTTGCACAGGGTTGCACCCCTGGGGGTGGGAAGGTCATGCCCTCAGGGGCAGGAGGGGCAGTTGTCTTGATGTCAGAACCACACCCTAGACAGTAAAGTTCAGGGGGTGGAAAGTTGGTCTACACAGAACAGGAGGGTGGGAGACACTTCATTCTGGGATATTGGAGGGTTGCAACTTGGGTGGCTCATCTGTGGGGACTATTAATGGAATACAAGGAGTGTGTCCAGACATGCATGGACATTTGGTTCCCCAGGGACAAATAGTAGGTGTGAACGTTGAACCACAGCTACTTGTCTCTGGGGAACACCCAGGAGTTGCACTGGTGTTTTTTTCTGCTTTTTTTTTTGACTCCTGGATGTTAAATGGGTCAAAAAAACCTGCAGGAGAAACCCCCCCTGAAACAGCACATATTCAGGTAGAATGCCCTTGCAGTGTGGAGAACATTGAACTATGCAGTATGTGGCACTACAAACATGTTTGTGACACTACATAGCACATGACTGCGCTTGTCTGGATGACCCCAAGCTGGGTAACACAGATAAGAGATAAACTTGACCTGGAGTGGCATACCTTTAAGCTGCCTAAGGTCTGCTTAAATTACTTTCATTAGTTGTTAATGTGTGGCCAATGAAGTAGTTAAGAGCTCCAGGAGCCACTTAAAAGTAATCTGTAACAAGTCCCTCACAAAGCCCTTATTGTTTATATTACTGGTAGGGCGTAGAAACACCAACCATGGATCAGGACTTCATACTGCTAGGTGCAGTATCAAAACAAAACAGAAAGATATTCCCAGCTCCTTGGTACTTACAATCTTTATGTCTATGTATGCTTTCCTGGCTGTTCCCTATGCCATATGTTCTGAGAACTCATAGTGTATTAATTATTCAGCTGAACAGCCCCATAGGCATTCACAGCACTTTACAGCCTTCTGTAAATTTCAATGTCCAACATTTTGACAAGCTCTTATAAATGCTCAGTATTGGGCTTTGTTTTTTTTTTTTGCTATGCTGCTTTACTTCTGTTGACATATACTTGTAATAATTCACAGAGCAATTTATAAATATGTATAAATTATGATACACAAAATGTTGGGATTCTACATATTCTAGATATTCTGATTATTGGCATAGTTAATTATAAAGAAATACAATTTATCAAAATTTCTTCATTTTCTATATGACGTTAAATCCTTACATGGCATTGTGAGGATTCTTCTTATATATATGCACTGTTTTGACCCTAAAAAGATATATTAGACTTTATGTATTATTGAGCTGAAAATTTCTGTTGCAAAGAACTCACAGCTATGGATTTCTGTTTGAAACCTATGGGTTTATTTTTCAAATTATGTTTGTAACCCTAACAGTACTACCATAATGTGACACCCCATGGTACCCTTGAAAGCATCTCAAAGCACCTGGGGGTACCACGGCACCCTTTTTGAGAATCATTGCTGTAGACATTAAAGCCAACAAAAAAGTTATTATTATTTGGTTTTTGATATTGTCTGACACTTGTGGCTATTTAAGTTTGGAAGAATAGTTTTTAGGTCCCGTTATTTAATATATAAAGTTTGAATGAGGCTACTTACCCTATTATATATTTGTATCTCTTGAGTAAAAGCAATTTTTATCATACATTTTTTCTAGAACTCGACACTAACAGAAAATGTTAAATTTGAAGCAGTCATTTAAATCTTCTCTTTTTGAATAGCCTGTAGAAATGCTGTAGTTATTCCTAATATATAAGAATATAATACAATATCTCTAAAGAACATTGTAAAGGATCTGACCCAGCTAAAACATTATTTCCTTTCATAAGAATATTTTTATGTCCCTTTACTATATTTCTTTTTTATTTTCTATTCTAACATTTGCATTATAATATCTTCCAAGTCAAAACTACAAGGAAATTCCATAAAATTTGTTACTGTAGTGAAATTTTTATAATATTACATAAGAAAGCAGAAGATTCATGCCATTAACTTTCACTAAACAAATCTGCAAACCCCTTAAACTTGACATTTGCTCATACTTAGAAACAGTAGCTCATATAACAGCATTAATGTTTATACTAAAAAGTTCATAGCTGATATTCTGTTATGCCATTTTAGTTCTTGTTAGTAGAGAGAAACAACAAAATAACGAGGTATTGATTTCACTGAAGTGCATGCTGCAGGAAGGCAAAACATTATCCACTATTCACTTTCTCTTAAAACAGAAGGGATTCTAATTCTGGGAGGTGTTAGCAATGTCTATAAATATGTCATATGTATTAGAATCATTCATTTATACCAGAAACAATTGTGAAACAATAGGTTACAAGTACCCGAGAAAGAATTCCAAGCATAATTACCTATAGTATGTGTATCTAATTATTTGCCTATGTGGGTTATGCAATGTTCCTAACATGCAGAAAGGCACAGTGGACTCTCCTCAAGAAGGTAGTGTTGTAATGATGTTGCAACCATTAACACTCCAGAAAATATGGAAGAGGCAAGGATTTTAGTGGGGGATATTTTATTGGACCAACTGGATAGTTGGGAGAGACTCTGGATGCCAAGTACCTCAAGTAAGCTCTCCTGTGCCCAGTATGGCTCAGGACAGAAGGATGTATGGTTCAGGGCAGAAGGATGTGTGTAGTCTCCTCACTTATTGGATCAACAGGACGCATGCTATTAACTTCAGTGAGTTTCTTATCAGGCATAATGTGAGTGTAACAGGGAACCCTAGCCCTGTCACCAGAAGACAGGTTGGCCCCTTTAGGGCCAGAACATTGTGGGAAGAGAGTGCTGGTAAGGAGGGGGTTAAATGCCGAGCCTGGTCAGCTGATGGGAAGGGACAGGCCAGAACTGTAAAACCCTGGGCAGAGCAGCAGATCCCAGAGTTCCACGGAGAGGTTTGGTGAGCCAGGGCTGGAGGAGGGGAACTACAGAAGCCCCCAGAGAGATGGCAGCAACCCCAGAAGAGAGAGAGACTGTAGCTGATGGTGGGGAGCCAAAGCACAAACCCTGCATAAATGTAAGCTGGCATGCTGCCTTCTTTAATCACATTTTTTTTGGTGACAATTATTGCCCATGGACAGGACTGTTCACATTTCTTTTTGTTATTGAATAACATCAGTGGTTTGGGTGAGGCTATTTGGGGAAGGAGAAGGCCTCATTTGGGACCCCACAACAGCGCAGGGACCTGGCACAAGTGTGGGTGCAGGATTTGGGATGCACTGACCCTGGCATCACAGAAGGCACAGTGTTAGGGGTACACAGGCCCTGGCACCAGTGTGGGCACAGGATTTTGGGGTACATAGGCCCCAATCTTAAAAGGCCAGGGTGGTCTAGTGCACCTGAGGTGCAAATTTTATATTTTTTTTAGACTGAGATACTGTGAGTTCAAGGCCCTTCCCAAGCCTTGAACTTGTGCCCTCCTGGCTCTGGGGCTAGTGACCAGGCTTCTAGGCCAGTCTTCTGACTGAAACCAAAAAGAGGGCCATGAGCCTCAAGACAGAGAAAGACTAGAGCCTGTTTGGTGGGTTTAGACAGGGAGACCAAGCTAGAGAAAAGGCCTGTGGAGGCGAAAGACCCCAACATACAAAATACAATAGTCAGTCTCCCACTTACAAGAACATCAGCATAATAATTTCCATCAATAAGTGGCAGACAAGTAGAGAGCGGGACATAAGAACCTTAAAGGGGACTCCAAGGGTGCCCCACATAAGGTGCGGATTAATAGGGAAATTGGTGCTGGGGAGGGCAACCTGTCACAGTGAGGAATTTTATTGGCGCTGATAATGTCAAACATTTTGTTTATATTTTATCAAATTATAAGGAGTAACAATAGCAAAGATTTTAAAGAAGGAAATAACTATAGTTATTTCAGATGCCGTATGGCTACAGAAGTAGGTTCTTCATGGGAATATATATTATATATGAATTACCAAAGCAATAGTTGAAACAGATGAAAATATTTCATAATCTACATTCATCTGTATAAAACAGCTATGTAAACCATAGGGACAGCAACAAAATTTGGGTTGATGACATCAGGGAACTGATAGGCAGGATTCCCTGGGAGGCCAGATTGAGGGGGAAAGGAGTCCAGGAGAGCTGGCTGTATTTTAAAGGAGCCTTACTGAGGGCTCAGGAACAAACCATCCTGTTATGCAGGAAGAATAGCAAATATGGCAGGAGACCAGCTTGGCTTAGTAGACAACACCTCAGTGAGCTTAAACACAAAACAGAAGCTTACAAGAAGTGGTAGCTTGGACAGATAACTAGGGAAGAGTACAAGAATATTGCTTGAGCATGCAGGGGTGAAATTAGAAAGGCTAAAGTACAATTAATGTTGTAGCTTGAAAGGGACATGAAGTGTAACAAGAAAGGTATCTATAAATGTGTTATAACAAGAGGAAGTTCAGGGAAAGTGCGAGTCCCTTACTGAGGCAACCTAGTGACAGATGAGACGGAAAAGGCTGAAATACCCAATGCCTTTTTTAACAGGCAGGCAAGGTCCGTTTGCTGACCACTGCACTGGGCAGCACAGTCAGGGGAGAAAATGAGCAGCCCCCAATAGTGAAAGAACAGGTTAGGCATTATTGAGAAAAGCTGGATGCGTACAAGGCCATGGGACTGGATGCAATGCATCTGAGGGTGCTAAGGGAGTTGGCTGATGTGATTGCAGAGCCTCTGGCCATTATGTCTGAAAATGTATGGCAACTGGGGGAGGTCCCAGATGATTGGAAAAGGGCAAATATAGTGCCGATCTTTAAGAAAGGAAAGAAGGAGGATCCAGAGAACTACAGACCTGTCGGCTTCACCTCAGTTCCCGGAAAAATCATGGAGCAGGAATACATTTCTAAGCACTTGGAGAAGAAGAAAGTGATCAGGAAAAATCAGCATGGATTCACCAAGGGTAAGTCATGCCTGACCAACTTGATTGCCTCCTATGATGAGATAACTGGGCCTGTGGATGCAGGGGAAACAGTGGATGTGATATACCTTGACTCTTGGTATGCCTTTTGATACAGTCTTCCACTGCATTCTTGCAAGCAAGTTAAAGAAGTAAGGGTTGGATGAATGGACTGTAAGGTGTATAGAAAGCTGGCTGTATCATTGGGCTCAATGGGTAGTGATCAATGGTTTGAGGTCTAGCAGGTAGCTGATATCAAGTGGAGTGCCCCAGGGGCAGGTCCTGGGGCTGGTTTTGTTCAATGTTTTCATTAACGATCAGGAAGATGGGATGGATTGCATCCTAAGCAAGTTTGCGAATGACATCAAGCTGTGGGGAGTAGTAGATACACTGGAGGGTAGGGCTAGGATCCAGAGTTTCCTAGACAAATTGGAGAATTGGGCCAAAATAAACCTCATGAGGTTCAACAAGGACAAATGCTAAGTTCTGCACTTAGGACAGAAGAATCCCATGCACTCCCACAGGCTTGAAACCAACTGGCTAAGCACCTGGGAATTACAGTGAACAATAAAATGGGTAGGAGTGAACAGCGTGCCCTTGTTGGCAAGAAGGCTAACAGTATACTGGGCTGCAGCAGTAGGAGCATTACCAGCAGATTGAGAGAAGTGATTATTCCCTTCGATTTGGCACTGGTGAAGTCACATCTTGAGTACTGTGTCCAGTTTTAGCCCCCACCCAGTACAGAAAAGATGTGGACAAGCTGGAGACAGTCCATTGGAGAGCAACAAAAATGGTTTGGCGGCTGGGGCACATGCCTTCAGAAGAGAGGCTGAGGGAAATGGGCTTATTTAGTCTGCAGAAGAAAAGAGTAAGCGGGGATTTGATAGCAGCCTTTTACTATGTGAAGGGTGGTTCCAAAGAAGATGGAGCTAGACTGTTCTCAGTGTGGTGGCAGATGACAGAACAAGGAACAATGGGTTTAAGTTGCAGCAAGAGAAGTTTAGGTTGGATATTAGGAAAAACTCTCTCACTAGGAGGATGGTGAGGCACTGAAATGAGTTACATAGGCAGAGATTTTGGAATCTCCATCCTTGGAGTTTTTTTAAAGCCAAGCTTGACAAAAATCTAACGGGAGTGATCTAGTTAGGGATGGTCCTGCTTTTTTAGGGGGTTGGACTAGATGACCTCCTGAGGTCCCTTCCAACCCTAATTTTCTATGATGATCTATCTGAATGGGAAGATAAATGTTATAAGCAAGAGGGAAATTTTTCAAAGACAGTTTAAGGGATCACCTACTGTGAGATGTATAGATTTTGAATATGACTTGCATATATATTGGTAATGAGTTACTATAGCTTCATCTCTGCCCCTTTAATTGGGAAGCTGTCCATCTGTTCCCATCTTCCTGGCAACTAAAATTACAACTACTCACCCCTGTGCATATTCTAAAATTTAAGTTTCTTCTTGGAGCTGAAGACAGTGGGAATGAATATGCATGTACCCACATAAACATCTTGTCTGGGGAGCATAAATTAAACCAAAGTTAAGATGCATATTTCTCAGGAAAGGAATTTTCCAGCTGGTGTTAGTCTGTCAAATGAAGATGCCCTTAACTCATCTATGGATGAAGTATTCATGTATCTTGGCCTTTTGCAAAAGACTTCAAAGGTGGCAAATAAGAATAACAGCTTGTTTTCCTATGGAACGTGCAGAATAAATAATGGAAGTTACAGCAAATTCTTAGTGCAGTGTAGAAACTCTAAGTTAAATCAGTCAAGAATTCCTACAAGGGGCTGAGGAATCTGTATAGGTCTAACATCCTGATTCTTCATACTAATCCAGTGTTTAACTCCCAATTAGAAGCTGTATGTTTGTCTTTTTGGGGAAACAATATGCATATTTTTCTATCTCAAAACAAGCTGGCTTGGCCCTCCATCATATTGTCTCATATCCTATTGTGGGCCTTGAATAATGTGAAATAATAGATGTTGGATTATGTATGGCTTAGGTTCCTGTATTTTAGGGTTTGTTTTCTTTATGAATGAGTTGTACACAGAAAATGATAGGGATTAGGTAGCAAAAGAAAAAATATATAAGTTTTTAATCAAGCTGTACTTTGCAATATGAAGATAATCAAAAATATCATTCTTGAAAGGAAATATAAAAACCTGCCAATTTTAAGAAAAGGATTGAAGAAATGTGTTGTATATTATAGCCATCCACTGGCCATTCATGTAAGTAACAGATGATAAAAGGATTGACCTTTTCCTGTTAGGCATGGATCAGTATGATGCCAAAAGTTTTGAACCCCCTTTGGACAGCCACTTCTTTTCCATGAGATCCCAGGAGTAATAAAAATAATTGCTGAATCCATTGAATTCAGCAGCCAAACCAGAAACACTGCCCATGGGCCAGATGAAAGCTCTCAGGCTGGATGAATAGCACAGGCTCACATCGAGTCCATGTACTTGCCCCCCATGTGCCGGATTCAACGAACCTGGCACTTGCTGCAGTTGCTCCAGGGTAAGCATGAAACACAATCCTGCATTGGCCAGAATAAATGCTGAATCCAGCTTGTGAGGAACTTACAAATACCCCCTTCCCTCCTCTGACAGCATGCCAGATCCAGTGCCCACTTTGGCTGGTCCAGGATCTGCACTGGACACAGCTCACACCCTGGGCTGGCTGGAGAAGGTACAATCCCAGACCTGCTGGAATAGGCATTGCCTGTAGGGCTGGTCTAGCATGTGCTGTGTTGGTCAATGGTGAGACCCAGGGGCAGCACTGTGGGCCAAATAAGGGAGTGCTGCAACCTGTGTCTTTGACATCTCAGCTTAAATTGTTTGTGGCATCTATACTTGAATGATGAGCTTATGTGGTTATTTCCTGCCAGACCTAGAGCTGGAGCCAGAGCCACGGTGTGGAAGGAAGGTGTGTACAGCCACTCCATGGTACCATTCTTGTCTCTTCCCCCACCCCTTATGCAGCACTTACAACTCATGCCCCTCTTTCCTACCCTATACCATGCTACTGTAAGCTAGTATAACCTCAATTCAATTCAATTCCTTTAATAACATTCCATTCCAATATTTGCTTCAACAATGATCAACCTGGCAAACCGAGTCCGTTAGAATTTAAGCTAATCGGCATCTCAGCAATTGGTGAATAGTTCTACTCTTGTGGATCTAATAGCATGAACCTATTTCATAGATTTCATAGACATTAGGGCTGGAAGGGACCTTGGGAGATCATCGAGTCCAGCCCCCTGCCCAAAGGGCAGGAAGTCAGCTGGGGTCATAGGATTCTACCTTAGGTAAGAATAAAGCTCATTTACTTGGGGGCAGTATCACTACTAAACTCTTTTTGTAAGCTAGCCACTGCCGCTATCAGCTCAGTACCACTAGTAGTAGCCAGGGCTATAGCGCTTCAACAGTCACTCGTATTTTAACTACAATGTACCTAGAGCAGGACCAAGTGGAAACTGTGGTAAGTGATAAAAACTGATGGCACTTTGCCTTTAAGACTGCTCAGGCTGTTACTACTACCCGTGAAGGTACTGTGATGGGAAATTTTACAAGAAAAACCTTAGGTGAAAGAAAGTGCTTTGATTTTCCTGCTTTGAAGACCTAAATAAACTGATTCTAACGGCTTCCTGCTTATATTTTCCCATGAACAATTTTTGAAAGTAATATATTATTAGAAATGTTTTCTTGTTTCACATTTGAGCAAGTGATTAATAACTGCTTTTCATTCCATTGCAAATTTCACTTTAATGATGCAGGCAACCACCCAAGCAGGTACCAGTGTGATCACATAATTTAAAACTGCCCAGCCGCACAAAATTATCATACCTATCATACCTATGAAATTGCAGTCCTTTGTTCAGTGCTATATCCAGCCACAAAAATATTTTAGACAATGACACTAATATGTAAGTGGATTTTGCTTTATTTCAAACATTATTATCTGTAATTACAGGGTTTATACTCCAAGCTGATCTTTTTTTGACTGCAGATAAATTTGTTATGAAATAGTGCACTACTTGTGCCTTGCCATTGCACTCTGCTAAAAGCACAGTACACTAAAATACTGTCAGTTTAGTGGAACACACGTTGAATGACAAAATATAACTGTGAGTCATACTACTGCCGAATAGGAAGTAGATGTGGTTAAAATTAATGATCCTAGACCACAGAGGATGCAAAATGACAGACAAAACGTTAAATAAGAAAAAAAAGTTGCACCCATAATAAGTGAAAATGAAAATAATATAATTTGCCCATAAGTAAATAAAACAGATAATGCACAAAGTGCTGCAATTTTTTTATAGTATGGCTACAGACTTATAACTACAGCCACTTATTTTTGTAAAAATATCAACATGTTCCACACAGTGTTTTTCAGCTACAGTAGGTAATGTTCTTGCTCCACTGAGACAACTGAATATGAAAAATATTAATTAACAACCTTTGAGGTGGAGGGAAGAATTCATACTTACTACTGGTTAACTACAGACCTCCAAAATGACTCTAGAAGTGGATAGGAAACACACTGCATTCGTTAAATATAGCACTTACAAGTATGTTATAAGCAAATTGGTCGAACAACTCAGATCTGATTTCAAATACTCTTATTCATGTTACTTCACTCTAAACAGGCTTGCTAGATGTAATGGAGACAGTGCTTTGGCCTTAGCTACTGAAGGCTCTGCTTTAACCTTTTCTTTTGGCGCTACAATCTTGGCTGTAGCCCTCTCTATGTTTGATAGTGTTATATGATTTTATGCAACCTCCTTATTGGTGGGCCAACACAGAATAACAACATGATAAACTCAAGTTAACAACAAAACTGTTATTTACTAAAGAGCTTTTCTGCTGCTGGTTCAAACAGCTTCTCTCTCTCCCTAGAACTGGAAATGTATACTTTACCTCCTTCTCTCAGACACTTTTCCCCCTGCTTTGGTGGAGGGCAAAGTGTGAAGCAGCGTGGAGCATGGACATGCTTACTTGGCATGCACTAGGGAAATAGTTTATGGTGGGCATGTTCCACAGTAACCTAGTAAGGAATAAGGCTGTGTAAGAGTAATATTCTAATTGGACAGGAGCATTGTATACTGGGCAGATGGATTGTGGGCGGAAGCGGTTACTCACAGCTATCACTCTTCTTTAATTGATAGACAGGTAGTGAGAGATGGTCTGTTACACTTAGGGAAGGGTCACCCTCCTGCAGTCCTGTCAATGCAAAGCTGTTGTTTTTGTGTTGTGTTTTTTTAACCATTGGAAGTATGGGGGCTGATCTGGCATGGAGGCAACACCTGGTTTCTTTTTTATGATGCACATTCCATAACATGCTAAGTTACACATGAGAAGACAATGCACACAATATTATGAAGGGACACCCAGAAGAAAGGGCTGTCTGAAACCAGTCCTCATGCTGTACAGACTCATACTACTCAGTTTTGATTAGCTAGAACCTAAACATTAAATGAAGCGGGCACCTCTTACACTCCTTGACTCAAAGTGCAGTACTGTAAGACAGCAATTTTCTAATCAGCTGAGAAAGGCCACCCACTTTGGTCCTATCTGTGGAAGCACCAAGAAATACTCACAACCAACAACACAATAATACTAGGAACAAATCATACAGCATAACCAGTTACTGCCATTTAGGTTGTCTAGTTAAAAAGGATGATCAAGACCTACAAATTAACCTGGTTGCTGCTGTTGGTAAGTGAGGATGGAGATTTACAGCATATCACCTACTCCCCCTTGGTAGCTTTCCATGTATACACTTATCCTGTAGTAAATGAAAGCTTATGCACAGCAGCAGGCCTTCAGTAAGAGGGGTGTCAAGTTACCATGAGTCAATTTGTATTTACCATGGGGTAAAAGCAGTCCCACAGTCAATCCTCATGAAGCAGGTGAGAGGTTTTACATCACCACCTAGTTTATCTGGCAGTAATTAGTGCATGTGGCTATCCCCTTACCTAATGTTAACATGAACAGAAAAAATGGTGAAACTGGACCCTTAGACAGTAGCTCTAAGTGTGAGCCTAAGCTAGCTCTTCCTTTTAGCACATGAACCCTCCTTGATCAACTTACTTTATTATACAGTAGTTGTGGTTCTTAATCTTCTTTTCTGCTCTATTGTTAAAAGAAGCACAAACAATACCAACATTTCAAAATCTCTACTAATGTCTTATAGTACTTCATTTTAGAGCAAGAACTGACTATACACAGGGAAACTCTTACCTGTGTTCAAACAGAACTGGACCTGTGTTTGTTAATACAAGTGGCAAATAGATAGGGATGTGGCCCCAAAATCTAATCGGAGACTGGTTGGAACATGTGGTTCCACACAGCTAGTTTCAGGAGCCTAGCCTGTTACCTACAGGGTAAGTACAGACAGTCAAAAAGCCTGAGGCTGAATTGATTCAATCTTTGGAGGTTACTCGAAACTGAACACATTGAACCTATAAACAAGTGATTCTGGAAATGCAGCCACATGCTTGCAGTGGCTCAGGCCAGAAGCTGGGGGTGCTAGAGCACACCTCCCTGCTCTGTTGGGGCAGACAGCTTAGGACAAGGCTAGCCTGCCCACCATTGGGGGTGGGGGGGTGTTATGACAGAGGTGCAAAGCATCCTGAGATGCTTTAATTGTGAGTTAATGTGAAACTGGAAGGGATCTGGGACACAAGTCAGTTAAGTCTGATACTGCATACATCCATGTTTATCTTAAACTGGTTTTGGTCATTTTGAAAGTGGTTTATGTGCATTGAACTTCTGTTGTGTTATAGATTTTAACCAGCTTCCAATCATGTGTACTAGTTTATATGGAATTTCAGGCTGTAGCCATGGGGTGCAGCGCTGTGGAAGTAAAAATGAAGTCTATGGTTGTTTGCCCTGAAGCCTGGAATGCTAGGTTTTTTTTCCCTTCCTTGCACTGGAATAAATCCATGAAAACTGAAACCAATGGATTTGCCCTGGTGTTACTGAAGAGAATTAGGCCCACCGCCTTCAGTCTAGTAGTCTTTTAACAAAACGTGAGTTCACCTTCAAGCCTTCACAGCTTGTAGGAATACTATATAATTATTATTGATTGTCATAGTGCCTCAATTGTCTCATTATGTTGCCTAAAAGCAAAGTGATGAAGAAAAAATGTTGAAAGAGATTACTGTGAATGACTTCTTTCCCAGATAATCTCCAGTGGCTTGTAACTAACATATTAAAAATGCCTATAAATATAAGTGTTGGAGTCCTTGGTTTCATATAAACATAAGCTTGTTTTAAATGTTTGATGTGTTTTCAGAATAGGCAGTTTAGGGAAGACAAACTGAAATAGGTAAATATTTCCTTCCTTCCTTCCACTTTGGATGCTTTGGACCAGGCTTGCTTGGAGCTGCGTGGGGCGATCCTGAGCGTAAGGCTCCTGGCTTCCTATCTCTTTTCTGACTCCCACCTGTTTAAAGGCCTCTTGCTTCTGTTTAGCTCCTTTTCTGATTCTTTTCTTGAATTTTCACAATGTTTTTTCTTTTTCTCTGCTCGTTGTCTCCTCCCTTTATTTCCAGTTTCTTTGTCTGTGAGTTGCTACTTCACAGCTTTTTTCTTACTGTTTCTTTTTCTTTTCTACAGATTCCCCACTGGCCCACCCAGCTTGGTGCACATTGTATAAGCTGCCAACCACCAAGAAGACTGGTGACCTGCAGTGGTGGTTGCTGCACAGCATTCAAGCCACTGGCTCATTTGCATTCCACTTTGACCCAGTCGCCTTGATGGCCCACCCCTTCTGCCCCAGGGGGGTTGAGGAGAACCTCTTTCACACCTTCCTTGACTGTCCCCACCTGCAGCTGCTCTTTGTTGCCCTCGAGCCACTGCTGTGAGCACTGGGCAGGAGCCTCTCAGAGACCACCTATGTGTGCTCCTACCCGTACCGGCCAGCCAAGTGGGGTACCGTCTGCGTGGCCAACTTTCTACTGGGTCAGGCCAAGGTGGCCATCCCCAACAGCTGCTGCAACTGGCTTGCTGGGACTGGCTCAGACAATGCCCTATGGCTTTTTGGCCTCCTGGTGTGGGCACGCCTCTCACTGGAGTTCAAACAGACTGTGCTCCAGTGGGCGATGTCCACCTTTGAGGCATGCTGGGCCCTTGAGGGAGCACTGTGCCATGTGGAGGACATCTGTTTTCAATATGCGCTCTTACATCACGACCAGTCTGGGCAACCAGGCAGGCTCGATGTCAGACTGTGACTCCCATCTTGTGCCATGCCTTGGGGCCTCACCAGGCTGCTTTTTTTCCTTTTTTCTGTGTGTGGGAATTTGAAGGGTTTGTCATGTGTATGATTGGATACAGCAGGGTAGGAATCATCTGCTTATAGATGACTTTGGTCTATATGACCATGTGGCCAGTGTCCTGACCGCATAATGGCATGTTAGGCACAATGTGTAATTCAATGAAGGTGTCTGCCACGGTGTGATGTTATGAATGTAATGATATAGTGCTCTTGGTTTGATGGTAATTTGTTTGTCTTTGCTTTCTATATTGGATCTGGACCCCGGAGGGACCAACTTTTTGTATCTCAAACCCCTAAATAAAGTAGTTAAGAGGTCAAAAGTCCTTCCTTCCTTCCTTCCTTCCGCTTTGGACGCACCGGACCAGGCTCGCTTGGAGCTGCGTGGGGCAATCCCGAGCGTAAGACTCCCCGGCTTCCTATCTCTTTCCTTTTTTCACTCCCACCTGTCTAAAGGTCTCTAGCCTCTGCTTATCTCGCTCTCCTTTTCTTCT
>NW_017728951.1:2983616-3006944 GCF_001723895.1 Crocodylus porosus | reverse complement strand
TCCCTTGCCCAATTTGGGTTCTGGATCCGAGGACAAAGAGACTTGTCCGATCTCGTTTTTGGGTTGGTAGTAAGTTGTTGGTGCTTTTGCTTGCAAGCGGCCACCATTGTTGTACCCCTGAACCCCTGAATAAAGTATTTAAAAGTCAAAGTCTTTCTTTCTTTTCTGTTTGCTTGTTGCAGGGAGTTACCTTTTCCAATAGCTTCCCTTCTGAGGGGTGCTCTTAATTACCCCTTCTTCCCCTGCTTTTTTTTTTTTTCCCCCACTGTTTCAACCCCCTCCCCCCCACCATTTTTTTCTCCTCTGCCCCTTTCCCCCTCCCATCTAGAGTTTTGCAGCTACATTCCCAGACACTTATCTTTTTAGTTAGTATAAACTTTTTTTTTTCTTTTGCTTAGTTATAGCTTCAAATTAACCCTGTTCTATCAGGAATGGCTGCTGCTATACCCAGCAGCTGACAGCTTCTCAGAACATCCCCATTACCCATGGTTTGAGAATTCACATCCCTCTCTACATTGGGGGTTGAGGTCTGTGTAGATGCCCTTGATAGTCTCCTGGAACAGCATAACATACGTTATGCAGGTCTTGTCAACATGGTCTCAATGATTTACCTGAGCGATTCCACCCTAGTTAACAGGGTGTGTACAAAGAGCCTGGACATTGTGGGCGTGCATTATTTTGTCATGCCCCTAGATACTCCAGCAGCAAGGGTGGTAGTTTCTAATGTGCCCCCACATGTGACTGATTGGGAGCTGGCCAAGGAACTCGAGCCCTAGGCTGTTCTTACGAGTCCTTTTCATTGACTGACGATAGGGAGTAAGAACCCCAAACTGAGGCACGTCCTGTCTTTTTGAAGGCAGGTTTTCATGCTTCTCAGGGAGGGCCCACGGTGTCTCTGCCTCAGTCCATGAGCCTCATGTTCAATGGGAGGAGGTTTGTGATCTATTTTTCCTTTAGGGGAGACCACGTGCTTTCAGTGTGGTAGCTCTTCCCACCTAGCAGTCTAGTGCCTAAGGGGGAGATCAGCCAGAACATCGGTGACTACAGCAGTGCTGATGGATGGCGCATCCACTTCTGGGATGCAGGCCCCACCCACTGAAGTTGGGAACTTTTCTTGACCTCCTTCTACCCCTGTTCCATCTGAGGGGGCTGGAGTCTCTGGCGTGAGAGTGCCATCCAATGGAGGGGCTGGGACTAGGCCCCAACCCTCCCCCCCACTTATTCCATCTATGGTGCCTCCCCCCACCAGTTCAGAGATGCCATCAGGTGGAGAGGCTGATGCCTCCACTTTCCCCCTGCCTTTCCTGACTGCCTTGATTGAGGTGGCTGGGGTGGCCAGCATTTGTGGCACATCTGCACCAGGAGGCAGAAAAGCTGCAGTGCATCATCTGAACCAGTCCCAGCAAGCCGGTTTTGGTGGCTCTTGAGGACAGCCAGCTTGGCCTGACCCAATAAGAAGTTGGTCAGGCAGGTGGGGTCCTTTTCAGCCATTATGTGGGTAGGAGCACATGTAGGTGGTCTCTGAGAAGCTCCTGCCCAGCGCTTGCAGCAGCGGCTCTAGTGTGACAAAGAGCAGCCATAGGCAGAGACAAAGAAGGCATGAAAGAGGGTCTCCTCAACACCAGGCAGAATGGAGGTCATCGAGTGGGACGCAAACATGCCAGTGGCTAGAATGCCGTGTCACTGCCACTGCAGGTTGCCAGGCTTCTTGGCAGTTGGTGGCTTTTACAATGTGCACCAAACTCTGCCCCACCTCAGCTACAGGTAGGTAAAGGACAGCTCGTGGCACCCATCCCAGAAAAAATCGACCAGGAGGCACTGGAGTCTCTCAAGTAGGTCATCTGGTGGATCAAATATGGTGGACCGGTGCCACAAGGTCACCACTGCTAGGTTGTTCACAATGAGGACACATCCATGGTAGGAGAGGCTGGGTAGTCACCAGTGCTACCTTTGTAGGCGGGCTTCCACTCATTCCTTGAGGCTGTCCCAGTTGCGTGCCATGAAGGTCGATGGCCCCAGGAACATGCCCAGGATCTTAGGGCCCTTGTGGCACCAGGTGAGGCCCCCTGACAGATCCGGGGGCGGTCATGGTGATCCACTCACCAAGCAACAGAGTATCACTCTTGGCTCAGTTGATAAGGGCTGAAGAGGCGCATTCGTAGGCTCGCTGGCAGGCTGGCAGAGCCTCCACGTCTTCCTGGGTGTTAAGGAAGATGGTCACGTCTTCTGTATGTGCTGATAGCCAGAGTGGAGGGGCAATGGACATGCCCATGGCTGGTGGCAAGGCCACACTGCTCAGGCGGTGCCGCAGTACATGCAGCAGTGGCTCAAAGGCCAGGGCATAGAGCATGCCCGACAGGGGGCAGCCCTGATGGATGCCTCTGCATGCGGGGAATGGGGCACAGAGCACCCCATTTGCCTTGAGCAGGCTGGATGTGTCTCGATACAAGACCTGGAGGGCCCCAGTGAAAAAGGGCCCAAAGGCCTCCAGGGTCCACCCAGTCAAAGGCTTTCTCCTGATCCAGAGAGATAAGGCCAATGTCTAGGCTAAAGAATTCACTGGTTGTAAGTAGGTTGCGCAGCAGAAACAGGTTATCTTGGATGGTTCTGCCTGACATGCAGTAGCTCTGCTCAGGCTCAGTGGCGGAGGCCATGACAGTACGCAGGAGACAAATCAGGCTTATCTTTTGAAAATGTAGTCCTTAAATTATATCCTCAGTCTTCTAAATAATGCTTTTGCTTAGTATTTTGCACTAAACTTTTATATTTATACATGTATGTATGACTGCAGTGCCATTTTCCCTACAGAGGGCGCATCTACACAAGATGCTAAATGTGCAGTACACTAATTCTATTGCACATTAGCACTATATGGTTAAAGCCATGCTATTGTGCTAATGCACAACAGAATTAGTCTACTGCACATTACCATCACTTAAAAAGCTGGCACTACTATGCAGTCACATCCGTTACTGTGCATTTACTTAGTACTTGTTATTACAGACAATCAACTTAATGGGCAGTAACCACAGTGCATTAATGTAAGTGTAGATGTACCCAGACTGTCCAGTCTTACATGATGCTCAGTGGGCATGTCTACACAGGCAAATAATCCGGGAGATCTTTACTCTAGAGTAAAGAATTCTAGAGTAAATTTTCCCGGGCACATGTCTACATACACACAGGGACACAGGAACAGATTTGCTGCTCCTAGCAGCAAATTGCTCCCACTCCCTGCAGCCTGGCACTGGGCCCCTGCAGCATCCAGGGGGAGCTTGAAGCTCCCTGTGGGTGCTAGGCCAGGGGCCAGGAGACACCCATCACCTGGCAGGGACTGGAACATTGCTCTCTGTTCCTGGGAGCTGCCTGGTCCCATGGTGGGCTCTGCCACTGGACCCTGGGTGGGGACAATCCTTATCTCCCAGCCCAAGACCCATAGTCATGGGGCCGGTGCTGAGAGATCCTTCTTTCCTAGCACCTGCTACATGGTCATGGGGCCAGTGCTGGGAAATCCTACTGTCCCAGCACCAGCTCTGTGGTCTTGGAGCCAGTGCTAGGAGAATCTTTTCTCCCGGATCCAGCTCCATGGTCATGGGGCTGGTGCTGGGAGATTCTGGCACTGAGAGATAAGGTTCTCCCAGTGCTGGCCCCATAACTATGGAGATTTAGAAGCAGCGGGTGCTGGGAGCCCATACTCAGGCTCTGGTAGTAAACCCCACCCTGGCAACAGGAAGCTTCCAAGGGCAGGGAGCAATCTCCCACATTTGCTCCTGGTCATGGGTCTATACGTACGCTACTGCACAGTAATTTTGCTACTTTCATTTGCAGGTAGCAAATTTATTCACAATTAGAGCAAATTACTGTGCAGTGAATACATCTACATGAGATGCTATGCTGAAGCACCAACATACTATGGTGATGTAGCATTGGTGGATGCAAACCTTGATGCCACAGCTACGTCACTGTAGCAATGTGCTCCCTCGCTATAGCTCATCACTACGGTGATGTAGCATGCACTGCCAGCATGATGCAGTAACGGCTGTTACTGCACCATCATTTAGTCCTTCCTTTAGGACGGTGCTGTAGGGGCATGAGCAGTAACAATGGTGCCGTAGGGGCATGAGTAGATGAGCTCAGTAAGCATCTGCACATTTAGACAGTGACGCTTACTGGGCGTTTCTGTATGTATACATTTAATGCTCATTAGCCAATTTAAGGTGCATTAAGGTGTGCATATACACATGCATGCTCTTAACACACCTTAAAAATGATGATTTTAAGTTATTATAATTTTAGGTTGATGCCAGGGTTAAAGGAATCTTCCTGAAATCTTTGTTCTCCACATGTAAATTCAGCATCATGTACTTCAAACCATACTAATTTTACATAGTGCTGCATACCCACCCTCCCACGCACATGTATATGCACACGCACTCACACACACACACACACACACACACACACACACGCACTCAGGCTTAGTATTTCATCACTTCTTTAGTCATCAATATATGGATGCTAGGGTTAAAAGGAACAAATTACACTCTGGAACTATTTTATACATGAATTATGTATGAAAATTCAACATTTATATGCTGCAAACATTTTCTATAAAAACTAATACTATATGTTATCAGTTATGCAGATATACATTAGATACTAAAGATTAAAATAACTCATAGAGTTATAGAGAAATAGATCTGGAAGGAACCTCCAGATATCATCCAGTCCAACCCCCTGACTGAAGAAGGATCACCCCAATTCAAACTATTCTATGCAATCCATAAGCTAAACTCTTTGTAAGACTACCTTAAATCCTGAGCCAACACAAGACATAACTCCCTAACTTGCCAAAGGTAAAGCTTGGGAACCACAGCAGCCAATGACTTGTTTCTATAAAATGTTCTTAATATATGTCTGGAAGATCCCATGTAGAGGGCCACAACCCCTGCTAAAGAAGGCAAAATTCTCCACACTTCATGACTATCAGGTAAAATTCCTTCCTATCCTCACATATGGTGATTGGTTTGACCCTAAAAGGAAGGGCAAGATCCTCTAGCCAAGAACCTCTGGTTTTAGTCCCACACATCAAAGGGCATTGGCAAACTCCAGTCAAAATCCCCAGCTTGGCTGCAGCTAAGATCTAATGCCTCTGATGATGGCTAAAAACACCCTGACCCATGTAGCAGAAAGGGAAGCAGGGGTAACCAGCAAAGCCCTGAACCATGGAAAATACCCATAGTAGAACAGAGGTATAGCTATGCACAGATCATCCCTGAACAGTGATTGTCCAAACTCCTCTTAAATACCTCCAGTGATGGAGAGTCCACAACTTCCCGAGATAGTCTATTCCACTACCTCACAATTATAACAATGAAGACATTTTTCCCCTGATACCCAACCTAAATATACTTTGCTACAACTTCAAGCCATTGATCCGTGGCCTCCTTTCTGTAGCAAGGGAGAAAAGATGCTTTCCCTCTTCTCAATGGCAATCCTTCAAGTATCTGAAGACTGCTATCTTGTGCCCTCTTAAGTGCCCTTCCCACAAACTGAACATGCCTAGCTCCTTCAGCCTCTCCTCATATGGCTTGTTTCCTAAACCATTTATTATTCCTGTTGCCAGCCCCTGGACCATTTCTAGCTTTACATCCTTTTAAAAATGTGGATCCCAAAAATGAACACAATACACAAGAACCAGTGCTGAGTAGAGGCACTCTTGCCATCACCTCCCATATCTTGCACCTAACATTTCTATTGATGCATCCCAAAACTGCATTCATCTTTTTGTAGCTGCATGACACTGCACAATCATACTGAGCCTGTGACCTATCAAGACTCCCAGATGGGGTTCAAATTATGGGAAACTCAGGAAGCGTGCCCAGGGGGCAGCAGGACGCACTACAACCAGATGATACAAGTCATTTGCATACATATACTGGTCTGAGGTTACATGTAACAATTACACATGAATAAATGCATGTTTTACATGTAGGCAGTCATGTCCGCAGTCAGTCATGTTTATATTTTAGGTATAACTTGAGTGTTAAAAACCTGACATTTATCAGTGAATTAGTGAGAAATAGAGTGCTACTAAACATTAGTTCTTTTGCAACTGGGATTAAACTTGCAGAACTACAATGAGAGACATCTCAGACTTTCATTTTAATGAGTATATTACTTTTAACACCAAATGTGAAAAAATTTAAAGCTTTCATTTTTCATGCTTGTTTTGGCTTCATTAGATAGTTTCAGTCTCAGCCAGATACAAGAAAGTTAGAAAAAAATATTCAGAAAGCAAGAACAGCAGTTGTCATTAAATATGGATGATTACTGCACTGCAGTACTTACCTTTACCATATATTCTTCTTTTTACTGTAATCTATATCTAGAATGTGAGGCATAGCACACATATAAATAATGTGGGTAGTAGAGAGTTTATGCAATATATATACAGTGGGTCTACAATGCATACTTATTTTTTTCACATGCTTAAACAGTTAATAAAAAACTATGCCAAAGATTTTTTCTTAGATAATCCTGAACCTGACTTACAGAAATTTGGTAGTTGGTAATGTAGTGACAGTATTTAGAACTTTTAGACATTCTCTAACTTTGAAGATTACAGAAGTTAGGAATTGGGAGATGGCCCTTCAAGTTAGGAAGTTAGTTAAAGAGATCCAGGTCTGCAGAGATTGCCTATTGCTCCATAATAAAGTTCATTGTTTAGCGTTTTTCATTCATGTATGCCTTTATTTACTGAACCCAGTGATCACTACAGTGGCTACAAACTACTAAAAGCATCATTGCATTCATTAGTTGGAATGGCTTGCCCCAAGAATGGTGTTCACAAAGAAATATACTATCAGATAGTAAGACACAGGCTAACGAGAAAGTGAGGGTAGTAAAACAAAGGAGACTACTCTAGGAATCATTGTAACACAATAGACTATAATTACACTTTTTTGGTCCCATTCATTTAGACCCGTATCCTAATTTAGAGATAATATATCCTCAGGTATAAGGAGTACTTTCCAAATAGAGATTTTAAAATCTTTAGAGCATTATCTGTCCTGAGCAGAATTATCTCTTTAGCCTCCTGGTCTCACTTTGGCTTTTCCGGGAGGCTGGGACTCTGCAGAAGAACTTTTCCATAGTCCAGGGACAAAAACCATCCTCTGTGTCTCATTTTACATTTGTGTCTTAGCTTAAATTTGTAGTTCCTTTGGCCCTTAAGCAGCCCTCCAGGAAGGAAATAAATTGTACATAACTTAGGGTGATGGAAACAAGGCACTGTGCATATAATAGTGCTGCAGCTTTTTCCATTATTTCAGGATATTTTTCTAGTAGCTTTGAGTCTTACTTTACTAATACAGGCAGTCCTCAGACTTACAACAAAATTGGTTCCTGAAAACTGTGTCTTAAATTGAAACATCAGAAGTCAGAACAAATTTTCCCAAAGGACCAATGTTATAAAAGGGGGATTGGTTCCTTTATGATGCTCGACACAGCTGCATCCAGCTGGTAAGTCTGTTGTGGTGGGGGAGGGAAGGGGTGGGACAGGAGGTAGAGTGGGGGATATGGGGGGGGGCTTCAGCCACCCTAAAATTCATCATAGCCCACCCATAGCCCCTTCCCCTGAGTGCAGCCCAGTGCAGCTCCAGCCCCACCCTGATCCAGAGGCACATGCCCCCATCATGCCTTGCTACTACTTGCTGAGCCAAGGTGGGGCAAGGGGGTGTGGGACAAAGCCACTGCTCATCTGGGAGGTGTGAGATGGCTGGGGTGGCTCTCACTGCTGTTTGCCACTTGTCTAGAGTTAGTGCAGTGGCTCTGCCCCACCCCAGCAGGGCGAGCAGCAGGAGGGTATAGTCCATGCTCTCAGTGCCTTCTGCCCCACATGGAGTGCAGCCTGGTGCAGACCTGCCCCTGCCTGCCCCATGCAGATCTGGGGCACACGCCCCACCCCATGGTCTCCTGGACTGGCAGTGGTAGCAATGATGAGAGCCATCAGACAAGCAGCTCTCAGACTAGTGGGAGCAGCCTCACCCCCTCCCTGCGCCCCTCCACCCCAGCTGTGCAGCGCTTACCCAAGCCCTTGCCCAGCCCCAATCCCTCCTTCATTGAAGGACCATTGATCTGGCCCCCTTATGCTCCTTTCCTCCCTCTTTCCCCCCTCACCACAAAGAACTTACCAGCAGAAGGTAGCTATGTCAAGCGTCATAAAGTTAAAACCAGTACTGGAACCTCAAAACAGGGTGTAAATTTATAAAGGCCATAAATGCTGTTCATTGTAACTCAGAAAGTCATAAGTCGAGGAATGCCTGTCTAGAAAAACAGATTTTTGGATAGCTTTTTGTGAAGGTGCAACACAATGACACTCACATTTTTGTTGGCTCTAGTAAACCAAAATGTCTCACAGCCAGCTCTTCAATAACATACACTATCCTTTTACTTATTTAATATTACTGGATTGTATAACACACTCTGCTCAGTAGCATAGTTGGTCTCATTACTATTTCAGGATATTTCTTTTTGCCTTGTCTAAATAAGGAATACTGTAACGATCAGATATGTATAAGTGATCAAAAATGTCAATGGAAACATTTTTCTTCAACTGATTGCATACCCATTTCCTTCAATTTTTGAGGAAAATATTTCATTCCATTTTTTGGAAGAATAAACCATGTAAAGGCCACCAGAAAATTTCACTGAAAGATTTTTTTTTAAACCCAACCTGTGAAGAAATCCCCCTCTGTCTGTCCCTATTTTAATGTGTATCTTGGTTGTGCTGTATGTTTTTCTTCCTCCCCCACCTTACTGTGTCCAGAACGTTTTTCTTAAGTTTCCCTCAAAGAAACCTGTGGAACCAGTTTGGTGACTCTGACCACTTCACTAGGGGATTGCTGACCAATTTTAAAATGATTGGTCTGCTCCAGTAGTGTTCAAATAATGCCTGTTTCTGGTTGGAACCAAGTGATGAGGTCAGGCAAGTTATAAAAGTGTCAGGCCACCTGGTCTGGAGCCCCTCACTCCCTCCTCCTCTAGCAGGCTGTTTGGAACAGACTCAAGCGCTGAACCTCTAGAGTAAGTTTCTCTGGATGAACCAGTGAGTATGCCTGAAAATTAGCTAGTAGATAGAACTGAGTAATGTAGATGCGTATTAAAAGGGCCATTGAGCCCAGGTTTCTTAGACTCAACTTATTTTGATTGATCAAGGTGCTTTCTCTTAATTTCCATTGTTATGCCCCCCTTCCCCACGCTCTCTCTCTCTGATTAATAAAAGGCTATCTGGCTCAGCATGCCTAGCTATGGATGCCTGAAGGGAGAGAGGTTGGGGATGCGTTTCGGTCCTAGTGGCACTCAGCTGAATTAATTAATTCAGTACTACCTAATTTACTTTGTCCCACTATCACTTACCCCAGGGTGTGCTCCCCATAGGAAAACTGGAGTGGCTTGATACTGTGGTGGTGGCCGCCTCCACTCTGGGTCATTAAGCAAGCCCTAACCCTCTCCTTCCTCCCTGGCTTTCCAGCCCTTAAACTTCTGTGGAGGATTGGATATGGCTCCCAGGGTAAGTAACTCTGGCCACCCCTGCTCTAGAGTAAACTCACCCCAGAGCATTTGCACTTGTAAACATACCTACTGATTTCAGTGGTGCTACTTGCAAAGTGAAATATAAATGTAATGATCATATTATATGTAGAAATTAGAGCTGTGTAAAATTTTCCCAGCTGTTTTGACTTGTATTGAGCTTGAAACAGTGAAATTGAAATGAAACAAAGAGCTACAAAATGTTTCAAAAGTTTTGAAACATATTGAGTTTCAAAATTCAAGCAGGACTTGCCTGCAGGGAACCACAAAGTAAGGAGTGGGAGGGGGAAGGACTGCTCTTATATTGACTGGTAGCTGGCCAGTACTGTGGTCCTTCCCTGAGGTCCCTTCCAATCCCAGTGCTCTGGGGGAGGAATGGAAAAATAGCATAAAAGGCAGCATTGTTTGAACTGGCCTGCTTTCTGTCACCCATGTCATGAGTTTTGCTTGTCAGTAGCCTGAGGTGCAGTTTCCCAGAAACCCCTGCACTTCTCTCCTTGAAAGCTTGCAGCCTTTTTGGCCTCAGCAGGGGCTATCATCCCTGCAGTTTTCACCCTGCTGTGCCTTAACACACACGCATGACATAAGTTTTGCTTTCAAGAATTTGAGGTGCAGTTTCCCAGAAACTCCTGCATCTATATCCTTGAAGCTTGGCAGGCTTCATGGCCTCAGAAGGAGCTGCCATCCCTGCAAGTTCCGCTTGAATCAGGCAGGGACTGACAAAGTTATAGGCAGTTTCATGGTTCCCCATTATAGCCTATATACATCGAAACAATGTCAAAACAGCAAAACAGTTTTGACTAAATGAAATGGAACAGTGGTTTCAAAATTAAACAAAACTCAAAATGAAACACTGTCCCATTGAAACATCAAAATGGAAGTTGAAACGAAATGGTGCTGTTTTGCACAGCCCTAGTAGAATGGGCAATAGTACGAGTAGATAACTGAAGAAAAAGAAACAAATATATGCAGTGAGCATTTTTTTAAAAAGTGTAGTTCATTTTAACACATACACACATAACACGAACAGTGGTATGACATACTGCACAGGACTGTGAAACATTTTATGATCTTTCAATTCCCTTGTGCTGACTTACAAAATGGACTGCTGATTTTGGATGCTGCAGTTTTTCAGCACCCAACCTAAGATACCTTATAAGGCCTAAAGCTTAGAAATTGCACCTATCCTATGACAGTGCTCAGTGCTCTTTAAAGTGTATCAAGCTGGGCACATTGCAGTATAGAAATCATCAGTCACTTTTCCAAATCTTGGTTTTTCTCTTTTATGTGTTCAGAAAAGTTCCATCAGCACTCATGGCACATGAAAAGTAGTAAATCATGCTAACATAATAGAAAAACATGTCAGCTAGTGATGTGTATTACTTCAGGGTATCATGAATGGCAGGTTTCTGCTGCATGAATCTAGTTTCTTTGGAAAACAAATCTAGACAATGTATACAATGCTATGTGTATAGCATAGCTAGAAAAGAAAATGCTGACTTGCCTAATTTGGTTTTAGGGCCTTGTAACATAGTCATTTTAGGTAGTTTTTAGACAGCTGTTAACCCCTGGATTGGCTGCATGTTAACACCTTAAAATGACTCAAAGCATTCATCTTTCAGTTTAAAATTACACCACTCCAGGGCAACATTACCTTTAGTCCACCTAATTTTGCTTCTTATCCCTTAAGATGTGGCCATTCTCTACAGTTGTTTGGCCTAAATTGAAGTCCTTTAGCATCCCAGGATGCCGTAGCCCCTCCTGAGTCAGGGTAAGTTGGGATGCCAGGACACAGTGGGGATGGGCATGGCACCTCTGTCTCACTGCTCCCACAGTGCCCAGTGGCTGAGGTGCCAAGTTTGGACAAGTTTGTTGCTACATATGCCTGGGCCAGACTTGGCCCAGGCATACACTGCTTCATATGCCTGGGCCTGTTGGGGGCACCCATGGCAGACACTGGGGAATCCAGCAGCCAGACCCTGAACAGACCAGTGGAACATGGGGTCAGTGGGAACTGTCCTTAGGCTGCCATGCTGCAGCTGCTGAGCTCCACCCTACTCTATTATCCTGGCCACACTGGGTCCCGGTGACCCAATCCTTTATTTTCCCTGGATCTCAACACCTTGCACCACCAGGCTGCTGGTTGGCTGGGTACCACCTGAGCTACAAGGGGCCTGATCCTTTTCAGGCAGTGCCTTGCCAGCCAGCAGCTGGGGCAGGGGCAGCATGGGGGAGCATGCTCCAGAGAAAAAATGATTGGGCCCCTTAGAGAGCAAGCAGCAAGCCACCTGAGCAGTGGCAGGAAACACTACAACCACTGGGAGTTCTGGGCCTGTGATGCTCCTTCTGCCTGGTGGGAGCAATGAGCCTAGCTCCTAGTCCTCCCCTGCTCACTAAGCCTCTAGTGGCAAGTCACAGCTGTGCAGGTGAAAGACAGTCTCAAATGGTTTTTCACCTTAAGGTGTGACTTCTTCCAAAAACTGAACAACACTAAGCTGATTAACATTTGCTCAGCTTACGGCGTAAGGTGTAACAAGGCCTTTAGATCAGTGCTTATCAGAAAAGCCCACAAAAGGAGTGGAGGCAAGGGCATAGAATACAAACACTCAAATAATCTCTCCCTACTGTCCCAGAACACAACTGACCTGTGACAGATCTCCACTTCCCTCTGTGTATACCACTTGAGGGGCTGGAGGTGTCATTACAGGACCATTTAGACCCCAAGTCACTCTCCACAAATATCACCGTGTTAACAATTCTTGGGAATTGTGTCAATGCTGTGAGAATTTATCAAACCCACTAGTTGAGCCTTTGGTGTGACTCCGCATTAGCTTCCTAGCCGCACCACAGTGTTGCACTCTCCAATTTGCTGCTACTTTTTAGATTTCCCTCAAAAATGTATTTTTGTCTAAGCAGACTGCTTCAGGAGTCTGCTACAATAACACTGGTTAAATAATTAAAGAAAACACCAAGGTACCCTTGTACAAATATACTTTCCTTTTATTGGTGAGTGTCAGGTCATCGTTTTAAATATACAATATATATTCAGACCAACAATGACAAAAGAAAAATCTCTTATTGCTAAATTCATCTGAAAAATCCTCCCCTCTCCTCAGTTAGAAGGCTGAGAGTATCTGCTCCCCAGTGTTTGATGCAAAATTTATTAGTGATGCAGCAAAGCATTTATTTTGGCTCCATTTATGAGGACAGAACCTATTGTAGTTAGTTCTGTTAACATTTCTGACATAATAGAATTATTAGCCATTCATGTTACCAGAAAGTTCACTCCAAGTTTTTGGGGGAGGGGATTGGCTAAGCCTTAGAACTGGGCATCACTTAGAATTGCTGAAAATACAGGGGAAGTCCAACAGAGTTACTCAAGCACCTGAAGTAAGGGGATTCAGGGGGTCCTTGCCTCTTCCCCAGTCTAGTCAGATATCAGGATAGGCTAGAGCAGAATTCAGGTGTGATGTACCTTGACCCCAGATGTGACTGGGAGACACTCACACCTTCAGGGGTGCCCTTCAGCCCCAAATACATCTCTTTTGTCTGCTGCTTGACCACTGGGAAAAGAATGAGATGCTCCAAAGGTCACCTCCTTGACTGATGCTGCCCACCTCACCTAGGTCTTACCACCTCTTAACAGAGGGAATTTTGCCAGTTAGAAAGGTAATACTCTTATCTGACCATGTGCTAAGAAAAGATAGATCTCTCCTTCCTTGGAAGAGGCCTGCTCTTAAATCACAGCTGTCACTGAAAATAACTGTTATAAAAGACAACAAAAAGGTTTATTATAAAAGCAAGAATAAACATAAAAAATCAGTAATAATATTTTGAGATACTGACAGATACAAGAACAAACAAACAAAAAGAAATATCAGAACAATAAACTGTTCTTATGCTGCATCTTAAATCCAAGAATGCAATTTCTACTTAGCCCATTAGCTGAGGGACTCTAGTGTTTCCCTGTGCCTGGGCAAAACTAAAAGACCAACCCTTTCTCACAAGGCAGAGATTAAGTATGGTTTCTCATCTATCCATTGGATTCTTGGGGAACCCGCACTATGTATATAACTTCCTTTCCCTACTAATAGGCATATTTGATTACCAGAGCAGAAGTCTTTTCTGATTTAATTAAGACCAGGGGAATATTTGCATCTTTTCAGATATGAAAATTACTAATCCTATATTTTAAAGATACTGTCTCTCACTTGGTTTCCCCCCTGTGTGAAATGTCCTTCTAGGAAGGACCTGAATAGCTTGGTGTTATCCTTACAGCCCCTTCTTTGAAAACATAAATTTGTCATTGTCTGGAAGGATCTTGCTCTCTTGCACAACCATGTTGGATGCTGACTGACAGTGATTACCTTTCTTCAGTCATTTTGGCTTTGAGCCTCTCCCAGGTCTAAAATTCATTACCCAATTCTGCCCTCTTATAACTAACAAAAATACAATTATATCAAATGTCACAAGTTATATAAACAAGGACGATTAGGCTGAACACAGCTTGTTGCTACCTATATGTAGAGATTGAACATGCCATATCACTAAAAGAAACTCAAGAAGTGTATTTTGACAGACCTCATGATCCTGCACTGACAAGAAAGGCATGACTGGAATCTGATACCCAATCCCAAAATCATACATCTTGTCATGAACGTGCGGCATGACAGGAACTGTGATTCTTGAGATCAGGGATCAGATCCTATTGTGCCTTTAAATGAATATCTGTCAGCAGCCCAAGAAAAAGAGAGGAAGAGAAAAAGACAGTATGAGGAATGAGGAAAGGAACCAAAAATATTGAAACCAAATCTAATGCATAAAGTACCACAAGACCCAATATCATTACTGAATTCAGGGAGAGAAGTAAAGAATGATCTCAAGCAACTGAATTATATATCATATAACATTCAGTATGAGATCCCTGGACTCAATCTATTCTTTACATTCTGCACAAGATTTTCCCAGCAAGTTTGAGATCTATATGAATAGATACCACCTGAAGAAGTTAAAAGAAAATGGAAGAGTACAGGCTGAATATAAAGTTACAGTCCTGGAAATAAATAAACCAATGTTTATAGAGTACCATGTATGTTAAAGACAAACAAACAAAATAACCCTTTCAAGTGTTTATTATAACTTAGAAATTGGATTCAAAGCTCAGGCAAGTAAGTGACAAACTGCAGAGCAAGACTTTGGGCGACTATTGAATTTAACGTTTCTAATGACATTTTTAAAAGTAGTTTCATTTTTCAGTGCTTCCCACATGTATAACTATGCCAATAACTAAAATATTCACCTATATTGGCAATATGTCATGCTGATCAGGCCATGCTAATGAATGAATTATAGCTACAGGACACAACTTCATTAAAAATGGTTAACTCACACTCTAACATAACAGCCATATACTTGGGAATAAAATAATCTCACATCATATAACTCATAACTTGATGAATATTCTTCCAGCAGATCCCCTAAAGCCTATCAGTGGATTCAGTCTACTTCTGAATTTTCCCACACCCTGAGTGAGGTTGCAGCTATATAAAGTGGGCACCACAGTATGTGTAAAGATGCCTGTTATAAGTAAAATAGCTAGTTACTAGCCAGCTGCCTGTCAAGAGTGATGCGGGGGAAGGATTGGGCAGGGACGGAGTCCCATGTCTGGCTCCTCCACCTGCCCAGGCCCACTCCCCCTCTTCCCTCCTGCCACTTGGGTCTGGGTCCACTCCCCCCTTCCCTGCCATGGTGGTGGGATGAGGGGAGAAGCGGGCTGGGGCCTGATGTGGGGGGTTGTGGGAGAGGAGTGGGCACAAGTGTGGGGAGAAGCCGGCCCACTGCCACAGCTGGGGGATGGAGCAGTGGGCCCAGGCCAACACAGTGGCAGTGGGGGACTGGAAGAGCAGGCTTGGGGCCAACACAGGGGAGGGAGGGAGGGTGGGAGAGGAGTAGGCCTGGGACCCACCACTGGTCCCACCCTTGGTGGGGATAGGTGGGGAGAAAATGCATCCAGCCCCGCCGCCAATTCTCTTCTGGCACTGTTCCCCTTGCTCCCCCCTCACTGCACTGCATCCCCTGCCTCCTAAGGTGGGTGGGGGGAGGGAGAGGCCTCACCATCCCCATGCCATTCCCTCCATTGACACCACCTCAGGGCTGCTTTGAGGCCAGGCCACCATCATGGGGGGGGGCGCACATGGGGACCAAGCTCTGTGTCCAACTCCTGCCCCACTTCTCCTTGGGGGGAATGGGCTTGCTCCCCCCAACCTCCTTACCAGCTGCTTCAGAGCCGACCTGCTCTATCCAGCTTCATCCATCATGCAGCTGGTCTCACCTCCCCCCACCCCATCCCCTGTGTCCCTGCTGTCATGGCGGTGCTTCACCACGCCATCTCCTGTTCCAATACTCTTGGAGCACTCTGATTGGCTGTTTCAGTCAACCAATCAGAGTCCCACCTAGCAGTCTAGTGCAATCAGAGTGCAAATAAAGCATTTTGGACAGACTGTCAGATGGATTAACTAAGGCTTTTATAATCTTAGAATTTCCCTCGTTACAGCTGTTAGAATTTGACTCTTTTATGTTTACCCCCACTGGACTTGCTGGCTGCAAGTTGCAATAGCCTAACATTCCTATATAACTCCACAGAGTAAATTCTATCCTTATTACTTTTAACTAGACTGTACAACCATAATGCTGTAAGAAATAGAAAAATACCCTCAATACCCATCACCTTGGTTCAACAGGTGAGATGCACAGAATTCAAGAAATGCAGTTTAGAGCCATAAATAGATATTAAATTATACTGTCTGATTATTATCACATAAAGCATTGTGTTTTACCAGGTAGTCTTTAGTAAATAATAATGTATGTGATTAAACTAGGTTTGCCTACATAATATCTTCCAGAGAGGCAACGAGTCTTGACCTGAAGACATCAAGAGATGAGGAATCTACCACTGCCACATTCAGGGTTTTGTTCCAATATCACTGTTGAATATTTGTGCCTGATTTGTATTCTGAATTTGACTGTTGTTTCTACTACTATAGGGAGCACTTTAGGGCCCGCTACTTCCTCCCTGAGAAGTTACTTATACAACATAATTAGAATGCCTCTACATCATCTTTTTATTAACTTAACAGATAGCGCACCAAGGGCCAAGTACTAGTAGGCTTCTAAATGGTCCTAGGTGTGTAGGACTGTTCCTACTGCATTATACTCTAGCCCTGAAAATACTTTAATAGAAAAGGTGAGTGGGTCATCCTCCTCACTGTTGTTTGTGACTTAGTCTTAAGGCTAAGGCAGAAGTAGAAGATATATTAATATTTTTTCAGAGGCTCAAGAATGGTGGAATCAGATCATATTTAGTTGTTTAAATCAATTTGGGTGGATTACGATCTGGAGTCAAGCATATAAACATAAAGCATTTTGGCCAGTCCTTGAATCATTTTTACATCTTTCTTTCACTCAATTTGCCTTTTTCAACATTCTTTTGAAAAGGTGATGACAAGAACTATATGCAATATTTTAGTAGGCAACGATTGAATTAACCAGAGTATCAAAAATGTTCAGTTGTTTGTGTACTCAGGCTCCTACAGTTTTTTAGTCACTGCTTTCCAGATTCAGTTCTTTATTCTAAATGGACTGCATTCCTTGCCCACAATATATATTGCAATGGATATATTAAAAAACTTGCTTTACTTGAACAGTCCAGTTTACTGAGGGATACAGATTACTGTCAGCCTTTTTGTTATTTATCACTCTACCAAACTTTGTGTTACCCGTAAATGTTATCAGTTATGATTTACATTTAATTCCAGATCATTGATAACATTTGGAGTACTAGTTGGCCTCTACCAGTATATTGGAACCCCACTATGGCTATTTTTTAAGAGTTGACAGTTATCAAGTTAATACTTCATTTAATGTTCCCCTTATTGATATTTTAGTGCTCCTTTTTAATCAGATACTAAAGTCTAAGCATATCATATTTATGCATTGACATATTTCAGTGAAAAGTGTAATCTCATAAAAGAATGAAATTGGGTTTATGTGACAGGTCTATTACTATAAAGCTATGTTGACTAGAATTAATTATATTTCTACCCTTTAATTCTGTATTAATTGAAACTTCTATCAGCTTTTCCATTATTTTGTCTAGGGATTAATGTCAGTTTAACTGGGCTATAGTTAACTATATCATCTTCCTTACCATTTTTGAACACTGGCATCTTTCCAGTCTTATGCAATAGCATCATTATTCCAAGATGTATTAAACATTAGCTTAATGGGTAAGAGAAATTCTCAATCAACTCCTTTAAGACACATAGGTACAAGCCTACTGATTAAAAATATGTATTCCTATGAGTTGCTGTTGATCTTTTCCCTCAGATACTAGAGGTCTTGAAATCCATCATTCTTATATGACAGGAGTAAAGCATCCTGCTGTTTTTCCAAAAGCCAAACAATAATATCTATTGAACACTCAAGCTTCTTCTTTATCATTATTGAGAGTTGGTCATCCCCACCTTGTGATGTTCTAGATCATTCCTGGGATTACCTTCATTTCTAATGCTTTCAAGTCTCCCTATTTATCTTAGCACTGCCAGGTATGGATTTTTCCCCTAATGTTCCATTATCAGTGTAGCTCAGGTAACTTGGGTATATATTCCCCTTCTCAAATTGAAGGAAGTTGTTAGCTGGCAGGTGCTATGGGGGACTGCAGACTGCTCAGTTTCCCTCCATCCCTATAAAAGCAGACCGGGACAGTCAGAAGACTTAACTGTATACACATTTATTTACATTAACTTATCACAAGGAAAAGAAACATGGAAATAAACATATGTACTACACACACACAAACACAAACACATACACACACACACACACGCACGCACACACACACAGACGCTACCCTCTGGGTAAATGCTATAAAACCTTACACCGGTGCTTCAGATACAGGTAAGTATCTGATCTGAAACAGATTAATCCCAAAATAAACATAGATAGCCAGCAGATAAACTATAGATAAGTAAGGGTGAACAATAAATAAGCCAAAATAAATACATATAAACACAGGTGAAATAATAGTAACAGGGAGTCCCAGCAGAGCCCTAGAACTCTACTCATCCACTAATTTACAAACATGAGAGTTCACAAAATATAAGGCATGACATCACACCAGTTATGATGCAAGAACCCCAAAGATAAACTTAATCCCAAGGGGAAACCCCAGTGCCCTTGGGCTTTTCCCAAGTCTGACAAGGAAGATGGTAACTTTACGGGGGTCCTCCCAGTGGGACCTCCACTTTCAGGAGCCCTTAACTAACCAGGAAGGACTTCCTCTTCCCTGTGGGAATCCTCTTTTCCATGCAGCTCATGGCTCCCAGGCCTGGAACCCTCTCGTCCTCTGCGCTAAGCTGTTCTCTCACCTGCGGTGGGCTTTGTGGGGGTCATTGTGCCCTGGAACAGGGCTCCACTATGTCAGGCTTCTGGGGCCTCTGGCTCAGCCACATCTGCTGGCTCAGTAGCCTGAGCATTGTCTGGCTCCCTGGACTCAAGCTTTTGCTGTGGGTAGGAGGCCTGGGCTGCCTTGTGCAGCAGTCCGCTCCTGGACCATCCGTGCACTGCATCCTGCACCAAGCTCCCAGCCTTGTTCTAGGGGTTACGGACCTGAGCCGCTCAAGCACTCCAAAGATCCTTCTCCATGCACTGGCCTGTGCACTGTGTCTCTGGCTGCACGCCAGAGGTTGCAGACCCAAGCAGCCTCATGCAGCTCCCAGGGTTTGGATGCTGTGCACCGTGCTGCACACTGAGAGTCTAGCTACTGGAGCTTTTTGCCATTCCCTGCCGATGGAAGTCTTCAGCGGCTCTTCTGGGTTTCTGCTTCACCCTGTTGAGCAGCTCTCCTCAGCTGTTCTAAGCCCTACTTTCTTCTCTGTCCTGGATGAGTTCGCCCCATGCTGGGCATGCAGCTCCTTTTATACTCTCCAGGGCTCACCCCCAAAGTCTTTTGGACCTGAGTGTTGCAGTCTTTAATCAGGTCCTGGGTGGGAGCTCCTTTCCCCCTTCCCTCAGGAAAGGGGCATGACTTAACTCCTCTTTCTGCCTCCTGGTTGGTGGATGGGCTCCACCAATCAAAACAGCAAGATTTCAAGCCTGGGACTCAACCCAAGCTCTGAAATGCAAGCCTTCTACATCAGTTTTACACATTTCATAACTTGTCTTCTTTATATTGTTTGCTCTTTTTGAATTTTATTTTTATATAAAGATTTCTTCATCATGGAATCAATTTTGGCCATCTAATAAAGACTTCTTAAAGGATTTCCCCATTTTTGTTTGCATTTTATTTCTTTTTTTTCCTCATAATCAATCTTGTTCTTTACTTTTATCAGCATTGGGAAATTAACCATTTTTGAAGCACCCAACATTTATTTGTTGTGTTGTGTTGTTTGTCCTTTGCAGGTGAAGACAACTGCATCCAGTGGTGGGGGGGTTGGAGGGGGACAGAAAAGAAGTGGGCAAGAAACAGGGAGGGAGAAAAGAGAAAAGGAGAAAAAAAGGAAAAAGGAGAAAAGACAGAAAGGAAAGGTGGGGTGGCTAGGTCTTGTGGGTACATAGGTGACTTGCCTGATCTTTGCCTTGAACAGCCTGCTGCAGCAGGAAAGCTGTGAAGACTGGGTACAAGAAGTTTTCATTTTCCTGGTCACGTGTTTCTTCATTGCTTTTGCTGTGCTTCTGTCATGCTTCTGCCATTGCTGTTCAAAGACCAGTGCTCCATTCTGGGATTGATGACCTCCATTTGTGAGCAGTTTGCTTCCATGACTCTGGGTCAATGCTGAAACTCTCTAGGGACACCTTTAGGGTACCCTGGTACCGTTTCTTTGATGCGCTGTGAGACTTCCTCCATTTGGCAGTTTGCCATAGAAGATTTTCTTTGGCAGGCAAGTGTCAGGTATTCTTGAAAGGTGCCCATCCCTAAGGGCTGGAGCAGGAAGCCACCAGGTGCCTTATGAGGGTGGCCATTTTAAAACATAGAACAGAGAGGCAGCAGTCTGTGGGGAGCAGCCAAGGAGGCAACAGTGGTCTGAGCTGTTCCTGGAACACCTTAGCAGTAAAGAAGAGACTATGGGGGAGGTGGAGGCCTTAGTGGTCCTAGGTATGACCTAAAATTGCACCCTGCTGGGAAAGATGGCCTGGTGGAGCTCCTGGTGGTGCAGGAGTCCCCAGCAAATGCCAAGGCAGTTGCCTCCCCAGTGAAAGGCAGGGAAGGGCACCTGAACCCTGGCCTCCACCATTTTGTGTTTTTTTTAACTAAAACTTAGGGACCAGGGACATTGGCACATCTAGGCAGGCACCTGAGCCTATGGGGCAGTGGGGATAATGGATCCCAGAGATCCTCACCCCCAGTGAGGGGGGCAGCGTGGAATCCCTGTGAGTGAGTGGGTTGTATGGAGCCCCAGATAGATAGGGGTGGAGAAGTGGCCCAGAGATAGAGGTGGGTCAAAGTCAGCCTTAGTTTGGCAAATTGCCTGGCAGCCATTCAGATGAGGGCATGAGAGGCCCAAAAGGGTGCATGCATGCTTACCAAGGAGTGAAGGGAATTAAGGTCCGATGGCCCTAAAGGGTCTCTCAGAGAGCAATGGCAGGGTGCATGTGGCCCAGGAGGGGCAGTATGAATTGGACCCTGGTGAAAGTAGGGGGAGTGTAAGAGGGGGGCTGTCTGTATGTGGCCCATAACTGGGCAGTATGGAAGAGGCCTAACTACAGCCGAGTTTGGCCCAGACTTGATCCAAAGCCAATTAGAACTTATGATGACATGTGCGAGGCATAAGCCATGGTGTACGGGAGGTAAAGAGCTATGGATAGCGCCCCCTGGCATCAGGGTAGTGTAAGGGCAGCCTCCCACTTACTAATATGGTTAACGATCAAGTCATGGCAAGTGAGTAAAGGCAGACTGCTGTAGGCAGGTGGGTGGGCTGGCTTGTTATCTGGCCTTGAAGTTTGTCCCTTGACAAATGCAGAAAGCACAGATGGAAGTGGTTTAGTTTCTTGACATGACACTGGTAGATGGTCCAGGTTTCACAGGTGGGTCGTGAGAATGATGGCTTTGTATAACTTCAGTTTCATTGACATTCCAATGCCTCTGCAGTTCCAGACTGACTTATGGAGTCTGCCAAAGGTCACACTAGCCTTCGTTAATTTCACGTTGACTTAATCATTGATGTGGACAGCATGGGAGAACGTGCTGCCTAGATAGACAAATTTGTCGACCATCAACAGTTGCTAGCCTTTAACTGAGACGTGTGGTTCCTGGGGTGTTGTGCCAGGTGCAGGTTGAAACATCACTTCAGTCTTCTGTGTGTTAATAGTGAGTCTGAAGTCTTCTCAGGCTGATGAGAATAGGTCCATGAACCATTTCATGTTAGCCTGTGAATAACACAGTTGTCAGCGAAGAGGAAGTTGTGAAAAGTGGCTGTTTGGACTTTGGAGGCTCAGAGCCTGAACAGCTTGAAAATGTCTCCATCAAAATGGGACATGATCCCCATACTAAGATCATCATCTTGGAAAGCATCTGACAGAATGGCAGAGAATACCATGCTGAAGAGGGTAGGTGCAAGCACACAGCCCTGCTTGATGCCATTTGTGACTGGAAAGGGGTCAGATCATTTGCCATTCTCAAAGACACATGCCATCATGGAACTGTCAGACCTTATTGATTAATTTTCCAGGGCATCTGTACTTCTTCATGATTTCCCAGAGGGCTTTGTGGTTCACCATGTTAGAGGCTTTGGTTAGGTGGATGAATGTGAGAAGAAGGTTGATGTTCTGTTCCTGGCACTCGCTGGGGCTCCACACCATGTCAGTCATTCCGAGCATTTATATTTTGTCTTTATTTCCCATATTAAATATAATCAAGTCATGATCACTGTACTGAGGCAGGCACCAACTTCCAGGCAGTCATTTAATACTTTTTACTCATTATATGTCCAGAATAGAGATTTTTCATGTTAGGTGTTACACCAATATGTTAGAAAATTAAATAAAAAAAAAATTACATTTTACCGCAGACTGGGCATGTCTACATGAGATGCTGTGTTTCCATAGCGACAAACTTTGGAGGTGTAGCTCATCGCTACAGTGAACTAGCATTGGTGGGCAAGAGATATGATGCTGACCCTACTGCACAGTAGCAAGGAGACACTTGCAGGAATAAATCCATGTGACATCAGGACTGCATAGTAACATCAGTTACTATGCAGTCATTTAGTACTTGCTTAAGCAAGTGACTGCACAGTAACAACTGTGAAGTCCAATGCACATGTAAACCTGCCCAATTCCTGAGAAACTGAACTTTCCCATAATAGTTTTTCTTTCCTCACATGACCAAAATGTGCAGAAATTAAGAAATAAAGAAATAATTATTCTTTTGTTTCATTTAGTGGTCTATAACAGAATTCCACCACTCTGCCTCCTGGACTCTGTTAATTATTACATGGTTCCACATGCATTCAAGATCCTGCACTTCTGAATTATAACAGTATAAGGCATAATGATGTGTAATACCCACTTAAATCTTAACAAGATAGGCCAGAGATTTAATATTAGAATCATGTTAATCATACCACCAGGTTTTAGCAATCTCATTTTTACTGGATTTCATCTCATCTGGAAGCATTTCATAGTTTCATAGTTTCATAGTTGGTAGGGTTGGGAGGGACCTGAGCAGATCATCAAGTC
>NW_017728951.1:2955375-2983485 GCF_001723895.1 Crocodylus porosus | reverse complement strand
AGTCACTCCTGGTAGTGCTTGGGGGAACAGGGACTCCCCCAATGCCTGCTGGTCCCCTCTGACTAGTTTGTAACATGCCACTAGATCTCCCCTCAGCCTTCTCTAGTGGAGGCTGAACAGGTTCAGGTCCCATAGCCTGTCCTCGTAGGGCCTGCCCTGCTGCCCCCTGATCACGTGAGTGGCCCTCCTCTGGACGCTTTCCATGTTGTCCACATCCCTCTTGAAGTGCAGCGCCCAGAACTGGATGCAGTACTCCAACTGTGGCCTGACCAGTGTCACATAGAGGGGTAGGAACCCTGCCTTGAGTGGTCATGAGACTGGGTATCAGCCAAGCAGTGACTTTATTTTGGGGAATTCCCACCCAGCCAGGGGCTCACTAGTAGCTCCCCCACTGGCAGATCAGGGTAAGGGGCTGGGACCTGCCCCATCCTTGCATTTATTTTCAAGCCCCATGACTGGATTGCTCAAGTGGGATGTAGGGCTGGGATCTGCCCCTGACAAGGACAGTTTCCAGCCCCAGCTCCACAATTGTGTGGTGGAGGCTGGAGAACCTGTTCCTGCTCAGCTCTGCAATCATAGACCAGTGTGGGGAACAGGCTAGAGAGCATGTTTCCTGCTCAGCTCTATGATCATGCAGCTGGGTGCAAATAGTCTGGAGAGCATGAGAGTCATGTTCCGCACCCAGCTCCACAATTGCAGAGTTGGGTGGGGAACAGGATCCCCAGTCCCCACCAGCAGGGAACTCCCAGTGCCAACTCCGCAGTCAGAGGGCTAGTGCTGGGAGATTCTTATATCCCGGCACCAGCTCTGTGGCAGCAGGGTCAGTACTGAGAAATAAGGAACTTCCAGCCTCCACTCCCCAATTTCAGTGGCAAAGTGGGGACTGGGAGATAACAATTTCCCAGTTCCCACTCCAAAATCACAATCTCAGAGCTGGGGGCTTGGAGTTTCCTGCTGCCAGGGCAGGAGGGAGACATAATCCTTGGCCAGGGTCCAGTGGTGGAGCCTGACCCAGCAGCAGACAGCTGCCCACAGATGCTGCCAGCTACATGAATGGTAACGGGTGTGTGTGTGGGGGGGGCTGGTAAGCTGCGACTGCCTGCAGAAGCTGGTGGCATCTTTGGCGGTGGCCATTCTTGTGGGGGGCACATGTCCCCTCTTGATCCCCCTATGCATCACCTATGCTAAAAGATATCACATCTAGCCAAAGAAACTTGCCTTCATATGTCCTCAGACCAACATGGCTACAACCAAAAACCATGGAAAGTATATGTAGTGGAGGGGTGTGCGAAGTGAGCCCTATTTGACTTAGAATTGGATTTGGCCTAAATCATGGACAGTGATTTAATTCGTTGATTTGGACCGCTGTCCCTGATTCAATTCAGCCAAATACAAATCTGAAGATTCGATGCTGATTTAGAGATTTGGACATAGACACATCTTTAAAAGATTTTTCTGCTTACCTCGAAGTACCATCACGGCTTATGAATGCTGCAATGCTGGGGCACATAAAGCATCCCACAGGACTGCAGTGGGAACCTCCACATACTTGGCAGTGAGTGCAAAAGTGGACCAGAAGTACTCTGTGATCAGCCACAGGGGGAGCCTAGGTGCCGCCCTCCAGATTTCATTGTTCAAGTATTGTACAAGCTTCATTCTTTTTCATGTGTGTATTGATCAAAGATCACACAGATGTGAAGAAATATCCCAAGAAATATATTGTCCACAGATGAATCCACTTATATGCTCATCTCTCTTGCATTTTGTTTTTCTATCAGTCTGTTAGTACTTCAAAATAGCCAAGATTTTCAAATCATTATGTGGACATTTCACCTGTAATTACTTTACACTGAAAAGGAAGACTAGTTAGTCATGATGACATAGGCAATAGCGGGAAATTATACAGACACTGAGACAGTGGAAGGAAGTGTAAATAAAAAGGTAAATCCCATAAAGTAGATAAGTAAGTGATAAGCTTTTAAATAAAAGCAGGCAAGGTGAGATGTTGCATATGGTCTATGGGTTCATAAGATTTCTTATTTCTTCACTGAGTTCTTTGTGTTATGGAATAAAGTAAAACAGAAAAAGGCACATAGATATTGAAATGGAAAGTTAATCTACAGACATGGAAGGCATTTAGTTATTAAGCTTTCAGAGCTACAGTATGTTTCTGTTTATAGCATTCTTCAAGGATTATGGAAGAGACAGCAGGACAGTGTCTTTGCTACCAAGCCCTGTAGGAAATTATTATTTGCTATTTTTATTACAGTAATGCCTGAGGGTTTTATTGTGCTGGGCACTGTATAAATGTATTGTGAGACACAGTTCCCATCTTGACAAGCTTACAGCTCAAATAGGCAAACTGACAAAAGGTGGCAGAGGAAAGAGATGTTAGGGCTGGCCAGAAAGCAAGAATGCAATTATTTGAAAAATGTTCAAGTTTGTTTTTGTTCTGCCTAGGGAAAAAGTCAAGGCCTTCCAAAGCTGTTTAGGAACAAGCTATAAAGACTGACTTCTGTTTCTCTGTGTGCCTTATCTCAGAATAGAGAGTTCCTTTTTGATTAGGGCACTCATCTGGCACATGTATGTAACCCTGGTTCAAGATCCTGCTGTGTGTGATTCATAGTTAATCTCTAAGACCACATCCAGATGAGCGAGCACATACCGGATGTGATAGCTCAGAGCAGTTTGAGACACTACAGGAGGCATGCCAGGAACGAAAAATTTTTCTCTGTGCTACATATGTGCAGTGCTGACTCCAAGTTTGATACCAAGAAATCCTAGTATCAAAAAAAAAAAAATCCATTCTAGAGAAAAGCAGTGTGGGGTGCACTCCTGGGGGCTGGGTCCTCCAAAGAGATGCTCTAGCACCTGGCCAGAGCATCTGTATGCCTGCTGCATGCTCCTGCTGTTCCAGCATGCTGCCTTGGGGGAAGTCTGGCAGTAGTGGCTGGGACCCAGGCTTCGTCCCAGGTAAGCAGGGATGTAGGAGTGGGAGGAACTGTGGGTGGGAGGGAATGGGAGGGTAGGGAGGACTGTGTGTGGATCAGGGAGACTGCGAGTCAGGGCACTGTGGGCAAGGAGGAGGACTGTGTGGGATGGGTGGGTTCCCTGTCAACCCCTCTGCATGGCATACAACCCCCACCAGCAACAGCCAGCAGTGGGCCATCAGGGTTCTCATGGCCTGCTGCTGGCAGAGACCTCTGTGGTACACAGCACCTCCTGGGACCCAGAGGTTGCATGTAGTGTACGCCAAGGGCCTGGCCCTCTGGTGTGTGACTTCAAGCAGGACCAGGCCCTCTTTTGCTGCCACCCAGGGCTCCTAGCACTGCAGGCAAGCGTTGCGCACCATCAGGCTGGGCTGTCCCAGCCCACTGAGGTGCAAGGTACATGGATGCAGGAGCCACCATGGCCCAATGGTGCACAGCACCTGCCTGCAGTGCTGGGAGCCCCAGGTGGCAGCAAGAGCTGGCTTGGTCTTGTTTGATGGTACACATCAGTGGGCTAGGCCAGCACCATGTGTCAGATGGAACCCGCAGCTCTCAGGAGGCACTGCACACCACCAGAGATCACTGCTAGCAGCAGGCCATGAGCACTCCAATGGCCCACTGTTAGCTGCTGCTGCTGTGGGGGAGAGGGGGCTGTGCAATGTGCAGGGGAGAGGGGGCTGTGCGATATGTGGGGAAGTGAGTGGGAGACACACCCCTCCCACATTCCCCCCCACACCCACAGTCCCCCCTGCCCCCACACAATCCCCCCACAACCTAACCCCCACAATCCATCCACAAACCCCACCCCCACAAATCACCCCACCCACAATCGACGACCACCCCAAACCCCCACAAAAGCCCCAAACCTCCCTACATACCTCACCACCACAAACCCAACACCCACCCACAATACTCCCAAATTCCCCCACAAACCCCACATACCCCCACAAAACTTCATGACCAGCTGCCAGACAATATGGGACTTGTTGGAGGGAGCCACAGCTGCAGGGTCAACTGCCACACTGCAGTCTTATCCTGTGCCCACACCAGTGCTGGGACTTGCGGCCCTGAGCTGGGGGGTGCTCCTGGTTCCAGGAACCACTGGGGGGGTGATGGACTAGGGGGAGGGCTGGAGTGGCAACAGGGGTGTGTTTGAAAGAGAGAGAGAGAGAAAAATGGGGGTTGGAGATAGAGGAGCACTCCTGGTAGGAGAAGCCACCAGAGCTGGGCTTGAGCTCCCCTGTACCCTTAGAGCAGCCTATGCAGGGGAGACTGGTCTGTCCAGCCCAGTCCCTGATTCCCAGTTGAGGGCTTCCCAGTAATGGTATAGGGATCACTGAGGCCTGGGCACAGGTGCAAGGAGCAGAACAGTGGGTAGAAGGTGCGGGGGCCACTCGAGGTTAGGACTGCTTCAGCAGTCTAGCTGGAACAAGGGACTAGTTTCCTCAGATACCAACTGTTTGGACCTCAGAAGTTCCTGAAGGCAAGTAGCCTGAAGCAAGTAGCGCTCACAGTTTTTTTATACAGCTGGGCCAGCATAGGTGCTGGCACCAGCCTCTAGCTCCCCCTGGCTGAAGATCTGGCGGGGGGTGGGTCTTGGTTAATTTGCCCTAAGTGGCACAATATACCCCACCGAAAATGCATGTTCAGGCACGTGATAAGGCACAAATCTCCAGCACAAATTTCTGCCACTGCTATTTGAGCTGCTGCAAGTGCGTATGCCTGCATGTCTGGATAGACTGCGTCCAGATGAGCACAGCTGTGTAGTATGTGGCACTGCGGATGCGTCTATGGTGCCACATACCACACATTTAGTTGTTGTCTGTGCTGCAAGGGATATCCTGGATACCCACAGAGAAAACCCGAAATAGCACAGAGAAAAAGAAGTAGAGCAGTGCACACATGGGCCACCCAGAGCCATGGTGTAGCGGCCAGCAAGGCTCTTGCATGGCAGGATCGCCACTACTGCAGCCCCGGGAGGCCCCCAGGATCTCTTGTAAGACTGCTGGGGTCCGCCCGGTGTTGGCTCCAGCCTCCCCTACTGCCCACAGCATAACTTGCTATGTGCCAGAGTGCATGTGGCATGGGCTTTCCCCAGGAACAAGTAGCGGCAGCACAAGGTGCACCACTGGGAGTTGTCCCTGGGGAATCAAATGTCCACACCATGTGTTGATGCAGCCTAAATGTCCTAACCACCACACTACTGAATCAGCCTCTCTGTCTCTTCAGTATGAGCAGTTCTACTTTGTGTAAATCATCTTTTTTTTATTTATGTAGCTCTCATTTTCTCAAATTAAAGAAAAAACTGACTGTGCTAATTACTGGTATAGGGAAGATGTTGCAATCTGAAAGAGCAGATCTTGAACCCTGGTCTCTTATGTCACCAGTGAATTGTCTAACTACCAGGCTTTGAAGTGTTCTGGGATACTGTCTTTTCCTTCATTTTCCTATGGAAGTTTGAGGATGTTTCTGCAAAAAAGCATGCTTTGACAAGTACTGTTTCCCAACAAAAATGCTTTGCTAGACAGATTCCTGATCAGATCTATTCAGTCTCTCACACTTGTTGCTGAGGGATCAGAACTGAGTTGTCTGGTGCAGATGTCTGTAGCTGATGCATGTTTGCCTAGCTACACAGGTATAAAACAGAGCAATTTACCCTTTTATGTATTTACTACTGAAACAGAAACTGCCTGATTAGTCTGTTAGAAGGGAAAGAAGAATTTATTTCTGCTTTTGCAAAACAAACCGTGAGCACCTAAAAGTAAGTTAAAATGCTCCTGTATTACTTTTGACAATGGGAGGTGCAGACAAATCCAGTAAGAGACTTAAAACACCTAGAGGAGGAAAAAAACTCTGCAAGTCTAAAGCTGCTGACTAGAAAACCTCTATTCAGCTGTTTCTTAACTCTTGAGGTGCCTAAAATCTTCTTTATTTTTCTGATCTTCCAGACTTTGATGACCCTCAGGCAGAAGCATGAATTGATTACGTGTCTTCCAGCTTCCTGAGTATAGACTTCAGCTACAAGGTGGTTACATATTTTGCTATCTTTCTTCTTCTTAAGGGAAGAGAGAGATCTCAACTTGACCTTTGGGGGAAAAAGGGTCCAAGTAGAGGTTCTGGGGTGTGGTTTCTGAATTAATAAACCTTAAACAAGGACCCAGGATTAAGACATATGCTGTCATAAGTGTTCTTATTGGCTAGCTTTGGGCTAAACAGCTCTAAATAGGTCTTCTACATACCATTCCAAGGTATTTTGCTTCTTCACTATCTGTAGAGTGAACTCTGTGCCTAACTCAGGGTTCTGGATTACATTCTAAAGAGGTAAGATTTGTCATATCAAGCCACTCTACATGTAGAGGCCATGGTTGTTTCTTCTTTTCTTTCACTGCTATATTAGGGTTTAATCCTACAAACCGTGGTGCAGGTGAACAGTCTCACTGACATTAACATGGCCCCTGGCAAGGGGTAAGATTACACATGCAAGTAAGAGTTACATGACTGACCCCCGGCTATGTCAAGCTAAACAAAGTACATTTGTATCAAATGGTGAATATTATGCCTTCCAACAATGTTCAGATTCACTCTTGTGACTTTCAAGACCTCTTTAGTGGGAATACACTTTATACAGCTTTACAAACAAAAGAAAAGGCATTCCAGTGGTGATGGTAGAAAAATAACTTTATCATACTAGCAGGTAAACCCCATTCAATGGATTTATAGCCACCAAGGAGCCGACTCATGAGCTGAAATTCTGGGTGGTATTAACAACAAAGTTCTGTGTAAGTATAAAACACAATCCCTACAAGCAGTAGAATAGAAAGACAATGTATATTTTGATTAAGATACAGAGAAGGTCTAACATTTAGCCTGGTCCACCTATTTTAGGTGTTTTTCTAGTAACATTTGCAGTTTTAAAGATTTCCTTCAAATAGTCATGGCATTATGTATAAATATCAAAAAGCTCATTCTTGCTCAGGTTAAGACCTTTTTGACTGGAAATGACCCAAGGGTGCATTTTAACAAAGCAGTCTTATAATAAATATTCAGTGCAGCATCAGCAGAGGTGGTATAGTAAATCTGAGTTTTTACTAGTGTAAAATAATACTCTTAAGAGCACCTATGTGCTCTTAAATACCTGTACAGTAATAAATAGCAGCCCAATAACTTTACTGAAAAAATAAAATTCCAAGCATTTGTGTAATCAACTTAGTTCTGAAACTCTGAAATCAAATGATCATGGGAAAAGATTTGCTAAAAGTGAAGATTTCACAGTGTTAGAAAAAAGAATGGTATTACCAAATTTTAAAAGTATTAATAAAATATCAGTCTTGGAGCTTTGAAAGTGGCTAAATACGTTTTATAAGAAAAATTTAACATAATTAATAAGAGATTATGCAAACCAGGAAACAAAAATTTAACTCATGGTAACACAGTGTGGTAATTTTAAATGCCTGAAGTATCAGAAGCTGTTAAGAAAATCAGTTTTAATTTGGGGGGAGTCACAAAAATTATTCCATTTTTTGTGCTGTAGCTTTTTTATATGAAACAAGGGAATGTCATGTCTATTTAATGATTGATTTTTGGCATTTATAATTTATGTCTCTTGCATTTTTCTTCAGGAAAAAAATGTTGTTTTTCTGAAGGGAATATGGGGGAGAACATTTACCACTTAATTTTTTTTAAATTGTGTATGATGCTCTTTTTTTAATGAGACTGAGGCTTCTACATTTTTTAAATAAAATCATAAGCTCATGATATACTACATCATCTTCTGGGATGATTTCCAGAGTGTTACCTTGAATTCCACAGACTCAGATTTCCACATCTTATATGACATACTATTTTCCATGCCCAACTTGAATGTAGTTACATTTTCTTTCTTTCCCTTTGAAGATATTGAAATACACTTTAACCTACTACAGTGGAAAGGACAGTACACAAAGAAAATATTTTAAAAGAATCTTTGAAAAAAACCTGTGTGATTGAATACTATATATCACACTTTGAGTGCCTTTCCAATAAATTGCCAACAATAAAGAACACCTTTTCTTTTAAATACTAACCACACACATACACATAGTTAGTTTTTAGTAGTAATGGATATAATTAATAACTAATAATCAGTATAAGTACTATAAACATATTGCATTTGAAGGCTTGTCTAACTATCCCAACTATGCAGTTGCTCCAATAAAAGGTATCATCCTAAAAATCCTTGTCTCACGTAATTCCTGCTCCATCACGGCCACAGCATCCCTGTAACACTACTATAAATTCAGAATGATTGCTAACTAAATACATATGCATATATATATGTATGTATATAGTTAAATAGTGATTTGCATGTATACACACATACACACAAATAATTACATAGGCATTCTATCAAGTCATATTGCCTTGCAAAGTCCAAGTCTAATTTGAAATGTGATTCAAAATCCACTGAATGCAAGTAAAAATGCTTAGGGACTTCAGTGGGGTTTATATTAAATCGATACCATTCAAGTGTGTGAGTTTATATTTTTATTGTTTTTTGAATAGCAAGCTCTTTTTAAATGCATATCACCATCTCTTCTTGATTACAACAGAAATGGCTAAAGTTTTTCTACAACAGTAAACTATGTCTTATGACTTAGTAATGTAATAAGTAAATGAAGTTCATCCCTCTCTACATAGTTATATAGTAGTTTGGAAGGGAAAAAACAGTCTTCTTACATATGAAGAATTCATCTGAATTTTCAATACTTTAGCAACAGTCTTTTGCAAGCATACCATGTATGTCAGAAAGCAATTTCATTTTCTTCTAAGACTGACATCTACAGTAGGTTTCACATCAAAAGGAAACCTTGAAGCAGAGAATAAGATGTAACAGAACACAGTGGAATAGGAATAAAAACATCAAGTTTTTTTTTTAAGTGACTGGAAAAAAAGAAGTCTATTCATTAACATTTTCTTCCAGGGCAAAATGCATCCAACATTTCATCTAAGGTCCTAAGTAATTTTTCAATCTCCAAAATGTATTATAGGAGGTAAATGAGTAGGATAGCTTTGTTGTTCCTAGGGTGGATTTTAGCTCCAAATTGTATCTTTATGCAAATAATCTTTAACAAACCAGCAAGGCTGAGACAGAGACACTGCTCTGTGTTTCCATGTATACTGCCCAGGCAACTGTGCCATGGAGAGGTCACTCCAGCTTTGCTTTATCTTTTAAGTGAGGATTACGTTCAGTGAGCTGATGTCTCACTCGGCATATTTCTACTGCTGCCTGCTACCACTGCTTTAACAACGAACATGCTGATACCCTGGATTTCTTGTTAGCTTAGCAAAAAATTACCTGGAGAGTCTTTATAGAAGGGGCATTCTGATTCTAATCTTTCCAAATTCAGTTCTGGAATTTGCTTTATATAGACTAGATAAAATGAAAATGCTTAAAGCAAATTAGTGGGGAAAAGAGTAGCAACCCCAATCCTGCCAAGATACTGAATGATCCTTGTAGTTGAAAGCACTCAGTTCACAGGCTTGGATGCATTCTGACACTCTCAGCAGTATCTAATATTTTGAAGGTTCATTATGTACTTTTTAAACAACTATTTTCCCTTGCACTACAAATAATATATTCCCTGTTCTGACCTTAATTTCTTTAACTGTATTAAGTCTCTATTATCCAGTAAAAAATCCTTTTTCATTTCACGTTGTGAATTTCACCCTGCACCATGAATGGATATATAAGTTTTCATATGGAAAATATTCTGCTTTCTGAATTTCCAGATCTGGTTAGTATTCATCTGTCCTGATGTGTGGCACCCTCCTAAGGCATATATTCATTGTTATGAAAATCCAGTATGTGGCAATACAACTGTCAGGTGCATAATATTAATCAAAACCATTAATAACCAGAGCTGCATGCTAGCACCTGACCACATATTTTATTGCAAACTTTGAATAAAGAATGGGTAAAGGGAAATGACATTTTATATTAGTATATTACTACAAAGTAAACATTTTAAATGTGTTTTATTGTATTTATTTTTGTAGTGGTAGCCCTTTGCAGGTTCAATGAATTTTTAAATTTCATAGTCTTGTGGCAATACTGCTTGTTCTGTTGTTCTTAATGAAGTCACTTAATTGCCCTGAAAACTATATGAATGGGGTTCATGTTTGATGTAGTTGGTACTGCTGCACACGTTTGAGAAACAGACTGAAGGACAGTAACAAACAGCTAGATATTATCTAAAATAAATACTGCTAAATATAATAGGTATGGAATAAAAAGTATTAATAAAAACCCCTAAATATAATAAGTATTATTAGAGTAACACATATATGACCTAACCCAAAAAGAAACCACAATCAGTGGAAGAACTCCCACTGGATTCAGTGAACACTAGATCAGGCTTATTCTCTTAATCCTGCAACATGCTAAACAACTCCTAGAAATGAATATACAGAATTCACAGAAAATGCTCAGCCTTTCAGCTGTTCTGATTATGTTGCAGTAGAAACTAGTAGAAGGCTAGGTAACAAAGTCTCAGAAATAAAAGAATAATACTAAGCAAGAATAACTGACCAAGTTTAAAATCAAAAGTGTGATAGTAAAAAAGTCAGTGCACTAACGTTTAGTGTTCAGGGATGTATATATTTCCATCCTATACCCCGACCCTACACATCGGCTCTCCTGACATTGCCTTTCATGCCTGAGCACAGTCCCATTCAAATTCCCATTTAAATTAATAGAGCTTCCAATGGAGATAGGATTTTGCTCACAGATACAAACAGAAGCCCATGATTTCTGCTCCTCGCAGCATGGTATAAACACTGAAAAACAATGGTTTGAAGGTAGGGTTTTAGTGGGTATGCAGTTTCTGGAGGAGTGTTGCTTAGCAGTAAGTCACTGAGGTGACCAAGATGGTTAGCTAGATCTTTCATTAACAAAGTTCCCATAACTAGATATCTTGTCCGTTGACAAGTTACAAGAGTTAGAATTAGTGGGGCTATGCCAGGCTATACCGGCTGAGGACTAGACATCATGATGCATCATGAAAAGCCTAATTTAATTAAAAAAAAATCAAAAATAAAAAAAAAAATCACATTTTTACTGTCATGGAGATCAAGCCTGTGACAAGCACATGGCATTAGACACAATGTTTTCTTTGTTATTAGCATATTTTCTTATCTCTTGAAGAAATGTAGGAGATGTTTATCACCACAATTTCTGGACAGAATTAAAACAATTTCCATAAAATAGAAGGCACACTGTTTTATTACTCCAGGATAATCTCTCTACAAAGTTAAAAAATCTCTCTTCTCTCCAAAAAAACCCAACTTTGGAATGCTTGCAATGTGGGAAAGGTTCAGATGTAGTAGCAGCTGACATTATGCATTCAGAAAGCAAAATGAGGAAACTTCAGTATGATTGATGTGTGTTAGCTGAATATCACAAAATTACTCTAGTAATGTTTGGCAATGTATAAGTATAAAATTTTGTTTAGTGGTGGCAATGATACATGGAAATTAGTTTTCTGATGAAACAGTTTATTTCACCTTATACCATAGGAACTGTTGTGTACTTTAATGCACAGGATTCACTACTTATGATGTCACAGATGTCCTGCTATCAACGAAGCAGCTGTTGCAACTACTTCTCATCTGATTTCACCCTCTGAAACAAAAATTATTGTAGTTTGCAGCTCACTAAAAACAGCGCTGCAATTTACTCGGATGTAACACATGACTTCTTTGCCATATATACAGCTCTGTTTGTACAACCTGAATCCTGTAACAGAAGTCAGCACCTCTTATAGAAACTGAGTATAAACTCTAGATGCATTTCTAAATTAAATATACTGAACAGCTGAAATTATAATGTAAGACCCACAGCAGAAACCAACAATAAGCCTCCAAGCACGGTTCTTTAGATGTGTGGAGCAAGGGACTCTGTGTTTTGAGTCCATAAAATGTGCACACACAATTAGGCATATTTTACATGGAACTTCTGTTTCACAATGAAGCGGGTCTATGGCCACAGGGGCAGCCATGCAGTCCCTGCCTGCTTCATGCTCAGCTGAATCCTTTCCTTTGAATCTCTCTCACCCTCACCGTGCTTAGCTCTTAATGAAGGTTATAAAAGAGAGGCTTCCTGTGGTCTCTGTATGAACCTGAGCCTGTATCATTCCCCACTGGGCCACTCCTGGGTCCCCTCAGTCACAGTCTTGCATCCCAGGTTAGCAAGCCCTCTCAGCCTGCTTGTACCTCTGCTGGGCACCTGTCACCTTAAGAGCTCCTTGCGTGGCTCCATATCTGCCCTACACCACATCCCAAGCCTCACAAGTGTTCTCGTCCTGTGATGTTGACTAATTACACATTCAGACCCCTTGGGCCTTCAGACCCCCTGGTCCCTAACACACATGGGCTCCCAGACCCCTGGTCCTGCATGATGCTCCTTCTCTGGGATCAGGGTCTTGTGGTCCAGCTTAGCCCTCCTCTGGGCACTAGGACCCTCTGTGGGCTCAAATAAAACCAAGGCCACTTGCCTGTAAAATTCAGTCTTTCTCTGCCCAGGGGTCTTGCCTCTACTCCCAGGTCAGCTGAGCTGGTTATATAAGTGCCATGCCTTTAGGGAGCCCTGGTGCCTAGAAGTCCTCAACCTGTGGCTGCCAGGGAGAGACTACCTGACTAGCTCAGGTTCTGGGCTTATATTGATCCAGGCTGAGCCCTCTTCTGGTCAGGTGAGTCTCTCATTAAAACCCTGCACCACCTGGAAGCAACTTTGCAGGCTGCTAGCTCACTTAAAGAAGCAGGGACACCCCGGTACCCTGCTACACCTTCAAACATATACATATACATATACATATACATATATATTTAATTTTGGAAATTCTGGGTATTGGAACAATTTTATCCCCAGTTGTAGTTCAGTAGAAGATTAATGTTCTCTCTCTGTCTCCCTATGTATTAAAGGATGATTCAGTGCAATAGATATTTGTGTTTCATGAATAAGCCTGTAAGATTGTTTCAAGTTTACATCTTTGCACCCCCCATTATTTACATATTTTAAAGAAACAACACAATAACACATGATAACGGAGTATCACTGAGGCAATTTTATTATTATGGGGAACTCCTATAAAAACAGAGTACAGGTAACCACCTGATGTGCTGTATTCTGACATGTACTGTACTATCACATGTACCCATCTTGAATTGCCTGCAATTGCATAGGGAAATGAGCAGAATGTATTTGTAGTGCACTCAGACTTTTACATCTCTACTGAGATTTCTATGAAAACAAGCTGTCGAGGAAAGCTTTCATGCTCCTTTTTTCCATTTGAACTGAGCCAGATGTGTTCTTGATAAATCTCCATTTGTCAGTGATATTATTCTAGGAATGACCTTGGCCCTGGAAATTCAGTGATACCAAATGCAAAAAGTGGAGACATTTAAAAAGAAAAACTGTCTTAAGGACACAAGCCCGGTTGTTCAACCTTATGACCCTGATTTATTTTATAGACTGAGGAAAGCTTGGATTACCTTCATATTGGACATATTTGGAAAAATGACTCCTTTCTCTCACATGACATTATGCCCTGCCCCAGACTGGTTTTAATGACCTTGAAAACTTTGTTTATAAAGCTCATGCTTTTACAAGAAGGAAGCAAAATTGAACAGCCTGAGACCTGGAAGCTAACAACCCTGCTCCAGCCCTTTGTTTTGAGTCAAATTTGCATACTGGCAGTGCAGCCTCAACACAATAGTACTTCCTTGCCCAGAAGAACCTTTCCACCAGCCCTTCTGTGAAATATGAAGCATCTTAACAAGAAAGAAGCACAATTCAACATCCTGCTTGCCATCAGACACCTATGAGCTAAAGAGACAGCTCCAACTTTTATCTGAGCCTACTTTGCATAAAATTAACTTTTCCAGCCAGGAGAGCTTACACAACTGTCCAGCTCTCCTGTGTAATGTGAAGTTTCATTTCTACCTGGGAGAAATTTTACAATATTTGCATTCTCCTTTGCCTGAGCAAGGGTGCATGAGCCCTAAAGTTTGCAAATAAAGATTTTTTTTTGTAACTATCTAGTTGGTCTAATACAAGATATCACCTCTACCCCAGTGACAGCTTTTGCTTTTAGACCAACATGGCCACAACCTTTATCCCTGGAGAACAAGAGGAACAATAAGTGAGTAATGCACAGTAACACAGCTGACTAAACCTAGGCTCACAGAGAAGTTGTATTTTTGTTTCTTTTGCAAAGTGATTTCTATCTGATTTAAACTGTAAAACTCCTTGTGCCAGGAACATGTTTAAACTAGACCTTCCTTAAAATACTCCAAGCACAATGACAGATGTACATGATAAGCCACAATAATGTATTCTTTGTGGTATACATTTACTGCCCAATATTATATTAGTTAAGTAAATTAAATCTGCAAATGTTTTACTGTTTCTATAGAGCTAATATATATATATATGTTAAACTTCTATTTAGAAAATTGGGAAATGGGAAAATTGATTCCTCTAAAGTTTTTCCTGTATGAAAAGGCCATTTTCACAGGGCAGTAAGATGTGCCTGCTTCCTTTAAGGGCAGAAGCAGCTGATCCAGTAGGGGTGTGCAAAATGGGCTATATTCAATTCGGATTTGGATTCAGCCCAAATTGGGGACAATGATTTGATTTGTTGATTCAGATCACTGTCCCAATTCAATTCAGTTGGATCCAAATCTGAAGATTCAGTGCTGATTCGGAGAATCAGTGACTCGGCCATAGACACAGTTTTAAATGTTTTTTTCTATATACCATGAGGTACCAGACATGGCTCATGAATTCTGCGATGCTAGGGTGGATGGAGCATCCTACAGGAGAGTGGGGGGGGGAGGGGTCCATGTGCTCGGTGGTGAACCTGGATGTGGACTGGAAGTACTTCCAGTCCACTTCCAGGTCCGCCAGGGAATGCACAGGGCCTTGCCCCCCGTACCCCCTGGCTTGGTGATCAGCTGTGGGGATACCCCATGTGCCCAGACCCAGGAGGCACCAGTCGTTGAGCCAGGTGGGCATAGGGCCCCCCCCTTGCTCCCATGGGATGCTCCATCTGCCCCAGCTCAGCATTCACAAGCCATCTGGTATCTCCAGGTACGTAGTAAAAACATTTAAACCTATGTCTATGTCCAAATCATCAAATATTTCCGAATGTCTCCAAATCAATTTGGAGGGTTCTGATTTGATTCGGAAAGATTTAAAGAGTCTTCTGATTCCATTTGGATTCGGAGATTTGGCCACTGAATCGGGCTGAATCTCCACCAAATTGAATCAGTGACCAAAGCTTCACACAGCCCTACTAGCCAGGGAGTCCTGCAGGCTAGGCAGAGTCCCACAGCTGCAGGATGCCTAAGCAACAGCTTAATGAAGTAATTAGCCAGCACCAACAGGCAGTCAGTTAACTGGAAGGAGGCAGGGCCCTGGACACATACAAGCCCAAGGCCGAGGCTGGCAGAGCTTAATTCTCAGGTACTTGCCAGGGGAAGGAGCTCCTGTGTGCAAGAGCTACCCAGAGATATTAAGTTGCTTGATCTGCTGCCTGTAAAACTAATAAGGCCCCAGGAGCACATAAGGTACCCAGAGCTAGGAGGCATGCTATAATAGGGAAGAAGTTTGTCTTCTTAAAGGGGCAGAGCAAGGCTTCCAGTGTTAGTGTTATGTTATAGGCCAGGGGCTTATGTTTGTGTTGTTGTCTGAACCAGTGGTTTGGGATGAGGCTGTAAGGGGAGATACGGAGGCCTCATTAGTGCCCAGAGGGCACATGATCACCCAGAGCCCTGACAACAGCCAAATCAAGGCTCCTGTAGTTGTAGAACCTGTAGTGGATGGGGTGTGCAAAGCACAGAGCACATGAGAGGCCAGAGAGCCTGGCACCAGAGGGGCAAATAGTGGGACCTAGCTAAAAGGCCTAGCCATATTAAAAGGGGAGTCAGCCAAGGCTCCAACAGGGGGAACAACATCTGTGTAACACCCATGAGGCATGGAGCATGGTATAAGGGAGGTTTGCAGCCATGCATTTAGCCTATAAGGCTTGAGGTGCCCTGTGTGGGGCACAGTACTGGATTGAGGTCCAGCAAAGGGCCCAAGAACGAGTTCTTGTGGGGTTCAGCAGACCAGGGCCACGCAAAGGCCAGTGGGCAGCCTCCCAATTCATTATTGGAGCTGGCACGGTCGCAGAGTTGGGGACAATTTCTATACCATTAGCATTCAGCTGAACAGCTTCTGGTACTAATCAGTCAGTTCCAAGAATGTGGTGAGTCAACATTTAAGATACCACAGTGAATTATTGGTGATGGTGGGCCTCAGGGTGGTAGCACTTTATTTTTACAGATTGCTATAATTCACAGATTGAACATGCTATCTGTTGTCACAAGTGGATTATGTCCTCCTTCTCAAATTAGGAGATCATGCCTGAATTTTAACATGGAATCATATCATACAAAGGAAGGACTCAACGGAGACCGGTACAACGGAAGAGAAATTCATATGCTTCCTTGGAAATCCTCTCCTGCTTTACATTGCCATACCTCTAAAAATAAGAAACATGCATGATTGTCAAAAAGATCATTGTCCAGCATGTTCCTGACCAGGTTCCCTGTTTATATAGGAAAGAGATGGCGTTAGGGCAGACTTCCCTAAATGTCCTTTCCTCACTTGTCATTTTCTGTGGAAAACACCTTTCTGAAAAACTACTTGGTCAAAGGAGGGAGGGTTTTAAACTTATGTGTGCGCCTCACACAGAGGTTTGAACCTGAAATTAACTTGGATGTACCTTGTAAATAATTTTTGCTGTGAAAGAGGATTTTAAACAGTATTATCCTATGGAATAACAGAAACATATGCATAAAAGGCAAAAAGAAGACCAGAAATGTGTTTGTTGACTGTGCTGCCATCATAATGAACATATTTCCTCCATACCTTCTTTGCTGGCCTCTAAGTACTTGTCTGGTTAGAGTTTTTGAAAGCACTAAGCTAAGCATCAATTAAGGCTAGATTTATTTCTAATTTCAGTGCAGCAGGGGATCTATTTTTCCTCTGTTGGTACAAATGGAATGAATAGCAAATATCCTTCCTAGCCACATTTCTGTGTGCACTATCATGGAAGAAGGAACCTGTAACACATTTACTTAGCAGATTTTTTTTCATATCTAACAAAGAAATAGCAAAGAGCTTTTCTATGCAGAATATAAATATGGATTGAAATGTGCTCTTGTAAAGTTTGTATTGAGTTCTCCTGAATAAAAAGGAAAGGCAAATTGTCACTAGTTGCTAAGTAACCAACAGGAACTCATTTCTCGTTAAGGGAAAGCAATTAGGCCTTTTAACCTATTTTAATGGTGGGGGAAAATCTATAAAATCTGAATTCCTTGCTGTCTCTCTTCTACAAGGTATGCATTTCCAGGGGCACCCATAAAATCAAATTCAGGTGTTCTGAACACAAAAAATAGTTCTAGGTTCCTCCTTTTCCCAGGCTATATTGCCTAAAAAGTAGGAATCTACCGTTTACTCCAAAACTTAAATTTGTCTTTAGGTCATGTATCATCTCCATTGAAATACTGCTAGATCATAACAGACCACACAATTATAAACAATTATGCTACATAAATAGCAACTCTGGTCAGTTACTGATAGTCACATCAGAAAATAACTACATTTGCAAATAAATTCTTTCTTATGTTCTCTTTCACTGAGAAGCTATGCAGATATAACAGAGTTTTAAATCAGTTTTTAAGCTAAAGAAGAGTAAGACAGTTTTGCCAGATAAATGCTGAACTACTAAACTTTTTCTTCTAGTCCAGCTGGACTTGGTATAGCCAGGTACAGTCTTTTCCTGGGGCTCAAATTTGTACTCACTGAAGACAACAGCAAAACTTACACATTCTAGTAGGAACAGATCAACTTCTGTTTTCCTCTTAGGTAAAGACCCACACAGAATAACTGGTATAAAAATAGAAGACATCTATTACAGCACTTTGCCTTTAGAATACAACATTTAATGATGCTGAATTTTCTCTTTTACCTTAACTAGATTCACTTAAGCAGCCTAAATGTGGGGCATTCTGACAGATTTTCCTTAGAAAACAATGAACAGCAATCCAGTACCTGGTAGTCAGGATATTTTGTGGCTAGTAGTAATAAATGTCTGTACTGTATCATGAGGGAGTTCTGAAGTACATGTGATGATAAGAGTTTCTAGTAATTTTAATGCCATGTTATTTACTATCCTCCAAAGAAGAAACTGGTTTAAAAAAGTAATTTTTTTCATGTCAAATTCTTATTTCAACTCTACAAACTGTCAAAAGGTTTTGACATAACATTAAACTACTGTAAAGGTGCAGATTAAAGAATTAAATTGGGAAAGGATTTTAGATTATACATGTCTAGGCTTTGCTTATTAGATATACCAAACCCATCACTAAAATATGTTTAAAAATGACTATTATTGTTTGCAGATTTTATACAAGCTCATTTTTTGTGCTTTGCTCGCCAGTCCTGCAGAAGAAGATAAGAAAAAAATGATTGCCAGAGGTCCAATGATGGTATTAATGATTGATATTGGTGTGTACATAAAAAATATAATTCTAAAAAGTCTTATTTGAGTAGTTCTAGTGGCTACTTGTGTGAAAGAAAGGCACCTATAGTTTGAAAAAACACACACATGGATGCCTAGTCTGCATAAATTGAAGCACTATTCTTTTGTTCCTAAACAAAACAAAAAAAACCAAAAACCAAACCCAGCAGGGTTAGGATGATTAATAATTTGTATCATTCACTGAAACAGCATAGGAGTGATCTATATTTCTGTATAATAAAATAAATATACATACAGTAAAATCCCTGTTATCTGGGATTTTACTAACTGGCATTTCTAGTAACTGGAATTTCAGATGCAGGTGGGGGCAACGGAAGAAAGCTCTCACACGGCTGCTGCCACCCACCACGCTGTGCTGCCACTGCTCTGTGTGGAGCTGCCACCAACCCCCCCCATCCCACGTGCAGCTGCCACCACCCCCACCCCCACGCTTGGATGGAAACCCTGTGCCCTCAGGTAACCAGCATTTTTACATTACCAGCACCCCGCATTCCCTACTCGTGCCAGATATCAGGGATTTGGCTGTAATAAAGAAAGCATTGCAACTCTTCAAATTCATTTCAGTTTTGTATTTGTAAGGCTTTAAAATTAGTTCCATTCCAGTATGGTAAGAGCAGTGTATCTGCCTCAAAAATAACACTGGGAATTCAAAAATGATTTCTATACATGCTCAGAGTGAATGATTGCTCTGGACTGGAATTGAAATCCAGACTCTGGGAATCTTGTTATTAAAGAACATGTATAGGATGTAGGGATACAGAAGAGGTGTGTATGAGAGAGTGTTATTGGTTCGTTAGTGATAAATCATTTTTAATACATTTTAAACTATGCCTTCAAAGTTGTGCCATGGGAGCTACTTAACATAAGCTGTTTCTTCACAAGTTACGTTAACAATGAGTGGATACAAACCTTTGCTGCACTGGGTCTATAATCACTTTTTACTTTTACTTTAAGCGTTGGGATTATAGTACTGATATTCACCAGTGCTGGTGCCAGAGTAAACTAGTTCTGATGTCAACATCTACACATGAGTTTAAGCGCAGTAATTTACTGCGCTGCTGGATACCGCTTCTATCTGATAGCTTAGTAAATTCGTCCTAATTGCTATGGATATGTAGATGGTGATGCTTTCCTGTGCAGCAAATGATCATGCTGTGAAGTAAAGCATCTCATGTAGATGCTCACATGGGCATTGAGCCTGATCTAACTCTAGTTATATCAATCTAGATGTAACATCTGCACATATCCTAAAATAATAAGCAAACTAGAGTTTATCAAAGCAAATGACATCACCAGTAGTCCACACACTGACTGGCTATCTTGCAAAAAAAAAAAATGAATTGCATTTTTAAAAAAATAAGAGGTTATGAGATAAATGCAATGTTTACATCATGAAATGTTATGGCATGTCTTATGTATGAGGCCAGACTGGCTAATCATAATAGATAATAAACTCATAAATCCAAATATAAAAAATCAAGAATTCTTGAAAATTCAACAGTTTTAAAAAATACATTACATTGGGGAGTAGCCGTGGCCAGTCCCAGAGCAATGGAGGGAGAATCTAGTACATGGCAGCTACCACCACCATCCACCACCCTGGGCCGCGGCTTCACATGTAGCTGCTGCTCCAGTACTGGCCACCACTATCCCCACCCTGCTCTATGACCAGCTGCCATTCCAGTTTCAAAAATACAGAATTTTCCAATTTTCAGCAGGTGCCTGGTCCTCAGCTTGCGCACGTATAAGGTTATACTATAGTACCCTTCTAGCCTTAAAAAAAACAACCCTCAAAACAACCCCCCCAAACAAACAAACAAAAAACTTCCACTGGACCAAATTGTAATTTTCTTTACAGTCACATGGATTTTGCCCCCCACCCCACTTTGAGATTCAGTTCTTATTTATATCTCTTTATTTATACCCCTGTAAGTCTCAATTCTTGCCCATATGAATTTCACACTGTTTCCTGATATCTTATTATATTTAGTTCATAGTCCTTATTGATGCTCTTATTTTATTTATTCAGTTCAATATCCTCAATAAAATACTGAATCTCCAAAAAGAACTCTTCAATCAAAGCCACGGGTCAAAATAAGTCTTCTGTAAATTTGCTGGCCAATTTAAATATATATCATTATACCTTGCACGTGTAATAGGAAGATGGGAATGGACTATGGCAGGATTGGTTTGTGGTGAAAATACTTACAGTTGATGACATTTATTTTCACTGCCTTACTACAAAGGCTTCACTTAGGCCATGCAGATTTTGGAGGAAGCCTTTGACAATTTGTTCTATAAGGAATTGTTGCAACAGGGAATTTTCTGAACAGGTCCCAAAATATTTCCCTGGAATGAGAACAGAATAATCAGGGAATTGCTATTCTAAAATCACCACAATAAACTGACTCACTTGAGGACAATGAATATTCAGAAATACTAAGATTCTGCATTTAGGCCTCACCGCCACTATCCATCTAGGATGTTCCACGCAGTGAAGATTATGACAGTTCCATTTCCCATGAGGAAATCTAGAAGTTTGGGGCCCAAATATCAGTTTGTTGAGCTACTAAGGACTGATACAATCTTTTCCCCCCTTAAACCCAACACATTACAGGAACTCTTCAAAGCATAGGGCCAAATTCAGAAACCACAGAGATGGTATAATTCGTTCTCAGGACAGGACATAAGTATAAAAGCATCTCATAAGAAAATTATACATAAGTGGAATTTAAAGAATGCCACTTACTAATTCATCTTATATTTATTTACTTCCTGCTACTTTGTTTCTGTTTATATAACCCCATCCTCACCTATTTCCTTAGTGTGTAAATTATATCTGTTTCTAATACTTGAAACACTAAGCATCAATTTTGAAGGGGATGTTGACAGTAGTGCAAATTATAGATCAGTGAGCAAGGCTGAATTTAAAGGAGTCTAAAGAATAATCCAATTTACAACCTGAGGATGTGAAACTTAACCACTTTAGACACTTCAGAACTAAATTTGAATTAAACTTTAGAATCCCCTTTGAATTTGACCCATATTCGCAACAGGAATCAAGCATGAACACAAATGTGCAATTATTGAATAGCTTTTCAGACGTTTTCCACTGGGTCTAAAAATTGCCTCTTCCAGTGGATCCGGTCATGCCAAAATAAATATCAGCACTCCAAAGGGGGTTGAACTTTAGGACTTCTACATTAATTCCTTACTTGCATCAGAATCAACTTAGAATTTCTTTTTCTGAAAGGATGCAGTGAGACTCTCCTTAGTATGGAAAACTCATATGCACCCATGAAGGAGAACTGAAAATACAGGACTGAAGAACAATTCTGTGGATCATGATGGCTGCTTCTCACTTAGGTAGAGAATTTGAGAAGATAAACTGTGACTTACTAACATTCTTTGTTCATAGGAGCAATACATTTCCAGGGCCAGATATGCTAAAGCAGTTTATAGTACAAGGTGTACAAATGAAGGACATGCAGAGCTAGAATTTGTTCTACTTAAACTTTTGACTTTGTTCTGGCCTCATAAATCCTTTAATAATGTAACACTATAAGAAACAAGTGGAAACCAAAGAGTTACAATCTGCAGATTTAAAGGTCTATGGGCTACATGACAGAAATGTTTATCATAGTGCATGGGATATAAACTTCCACTGCATTATATAGCTATCAATCATGAGACTGGCTCTTGATAGATCTCTAGGATATTGCACTAATCCAGTACTGTTTGGTGTTGGGCAAAATAATTATTCCTTTGCCGATGTACTATAACCAAAATGTGTTACAGTGCACTTTTATCCCTGCATTATAAATAAAATTAATCCCTTAAAATATTAACTAATTATGAAATAAAGAGATTGTTATTCTGAACTACAGTACAGAAAAGCTCCACAATGTGTTTCCAACATTTTTGGACATTTATCTTATCCTTTATGCTGCAATAATAAATATGGTGTTTACTTGCTGAAATGAGCATCTTTAACTCACTCCATTTGATGTTATACATATATGTTAGAAATGGGAAAGTAATTTTTATTTGTAAAATGTAAGCATTGCTTTTGAATTGATTTAATCTAATGTATTACATTCGGCACAGACCAATATACTGTCTAGCATAATGTGTTTCACGTCATGGTAACATATATTAAATTTGTTCATTACAAACTGAAATAGGAAGTATATAGTGATGTGTCAAAATCTGTTGATGACACAAAATTATCTAGGTTAGGTCAAGAGTACTTATTTATTATTCACATATGCCAACTCATGCACATAGTGCTTAAGACAAAAAGGGGGTGAAGGCACTAACACTGCATATCCATAATAGTAACACAGAGGTAGGTGAAATAGTCACTGTTGGTGCCTATCCACATACATCGAGGCTGCTCCAATGCACGGTAATTACATGGATGCTGATACACATGGTTCTCTGGGCTGCTCTAATTAAAGTGCCACCCCACCCCCACTGCCCAGAGCATGTGTATGAATGACCTACATTCCCAATGGAGCTACCTTCAGAAAGAGAAGTTCTGCTCTAAGGCTACTTACAGACACTCCCCACCCCCCCGTCAACCAGTACTTTACTTTAAACAGCATGGTCCCATGCCAAGCCAAGGACATACCCAGAAGAGGCAGCGAGTTAGTTGGACCCAGCTCACCCAACATCTGTATTGATTGGGTGCTTTTGTGGGCCTTTTCTGGTTCTTTTATCTAATTGCTGATTGAATCAGTTTGGAGAAGTCACACCTTTAGTTTAGAAATCTTCTCTGACTGTCCCCCACCTGCACAGCTGTGACTTGTCACTAGTGGCCTGATGAGCAGGGTCAGGACTAGGAGCTGTAACTGAGAGTTGCCATTAGAGGGCTGGTGGGTCAGGACAGGCTTCTATCCCCGCTCTACAGGTAGTGGTGTGACAAATCCTGAGATACTAGGGGACTTCAACTTGGAAGATACATCTGTGGGATATGGCCATGCTTTAATGGAACAGGAGCTGGTAGTGCAGATCAGAGACAATCCTGCCTTGGAGTGGTGTAACTTTGAGCTGGATAATGAGCGCTTAAAACCACTTTATGGTATTAATGTGTGGACAATCCAGGGGTTAAGAGCTCCAGGAGCTGCCCAGAATTACCATGTAACAAGGCCCTTTGAGCCTTTAAGAATCATGAATTAGTCATTCAAATCCAACCCTTTTTGAACATTATGGGAAGAATGGTTTGTTTATTTTAGCAGTGATTCAGGCTGAATTAGGGAAATAGTTTCATCTCCAGTTTATAGACAGGGAACTTCTGGAGCTTCAATAATGTCTAAAAAGACATAGCCAGGAATATTTAATTTTTTTAATTGATTTTTTTCCACCCTCCACAGACTCCTTATCAGTACCTCAGTGCTTCAGGAACTTTAGTGGAATTATCTTGACAGCATACTATAAAATAGTGAAATGTTAGGCCCATGTGACAAATGGATAAGTTCAGCAGACACAGTTCTATGGTAAAACTAGTAAAAGAGTTTTTGGGAGAAGGGGGTATTTCCATGACGGTGTTATCACAAGCTCTGTACTCAAGACATTTTTCTAGCAGGTGGGAGTGGGTTTACTCAGATTACTCATCTTTTAATAGAAAATTAAAAACTGATCCCATTGATTGTCCCACTCCAGAGGGAGTTGAAGTATTAATAAATGTGTTAAATTCAATTTGCTCTATATGAATATATGTGGTAGCAAAATCAAGAAAGTCTAGTTTCTTTTATTAGCATTATTAATATCATTTTCTAGCTGACAATAAATAGTAGAGCTATGTGACCAGCCAGCACTTCACAATCACCAGAAAGTGCCCTTTGGATCAGTTGGGAATCTCTGCATTCTGATAATATTTTTTTGGCGGGGGGGAATCTTTCAACATACATTTTCAGCTGCACCAGATATAAGCACGGTGCAAAGCTGAGGAGTCAGAGCCACAAATGGTAGCTCCTGTTCCTAGGGCTGATGCCCAATACACTTGAGCAGTTTTTGTTCAAGGTTGCTACAATGGCTTCCTAATTCAGTACTGATTAAGAGGAGAGAGAAGTTTCTATGAAGGTCTACATTTAAGTGTTGACCCAGCCAGACCTTTAAGTAGTGAGAACTGCCAGGATGATATCAAAATGTATTATAATAGTGATGGCTTTTACCGTCTTTGCCTATGTAAACATTTTCGAATAATAAATAATAAGTGAGATTTCCTGCTCATGTCTTTCAAACATTCCTGGGTTCTCCCATGTTCAGGAGGCTTAGTCCGCCTGGAATTCTCTGTTCTTTTTGGCATTTTGTTTTCTTCAATTGTTCCTATAGTAAGTAGTACGTTTACTGCTACTTACTAAATAATAATACTGTAGATACTCACTCCTAGGGATTGGTTCTGCTCATTGACATTGGTATAAATTGGCATTAGCAAAATCACTTCTGATTTACACCAAAGCGAGAGAGAAATGATTCCTGTAATATTTAACAGACTTGTTTAAATTACTATTATTATTACTAGAACTTTGATCAGATGGATTGTGCAGCCTAAAATGCATTATTCAAAGGGCTAAGTCAATCATCCTTCCCTTTCCCATTCTGATATTCAGGTTATTTCAGGTGACACCTCTCAATCTGTTTATGTGCAGAATTTTTATGCAGATGTTTATACTTTGTACATATAACTCTCTCAGTAAGAGCTTCAGAGAAAACTATATCAAATTGGAAAAGAATCCAAGTAGTTTAAAAGTTAAATATAAAGCATAATGTAGTATTTTAAGCCAGAAGAGATTTTGGCTTTATGACTATTTTAATCATAACATGGGCATTCACTAGAGAGATTACAGTTCTACATTTATTTCTCCAGCAACTTCTCCCTACAAAATTAATTTATTCTACCATATGTACATAGCTTTTCAAAATGGAGGCATGTAATATCTGGCATTGGTGTGCCTGCTTAGAAAGTCACAAAATAAATCATATCGGAATTCAGTAATTGAAAGTTCTGTATGTAAAACACACAAACAAACAAAAATAGCATAATCAATTCTCCACAAAATTTACATGTGGATCATGAATTGTTGGAAGAAATATCAAATTAAAACAGTGATTCATGTTTCATTTCTAAATATAAATCTAGTTTATGAGGGTTAAATAATTTCTTTTTAATTCCTAATTAGGTGTGCATTATCTGTGCAAGTCTTAAAAATGATCAACATATTGAACACATGGGAACATCTGGATGGAATTAAGATGCATACATATTTTATTGTACATCTGTAATATGCTGCCATTTCTGTGACAGCAAAGCTTGTATAATATATTTACCATAACACAGCCCACTGTAAACACAGAGAAGTACTGATTTACCTTTCCACAGGGGAACTGTGGGTTGGAGATGATTATGTTATCTCCAGCAATATGCTTTTGCAAAATGTCTAATCAGAGTTCTATTTTATCGAATAGTTATACAGTACTTTAATGCTGAAAAATGCTATGATAGAATGTTATGATATAAAAGTTATGCTAGTTAAAAACGGTAAATTTATCATTCAATCTGAATAACAAATTACCTTATTTGCTCACAAAACGCACACTCCAAAATAAGACACACACCTTATTTATGGAAGGCAGAATGTAAAAAATGTTTTTCCCCAGAGTCATGGCCTTGAGCTAGCTTTTTAATGGAGAGGCTAGGCATGCTTACACATACACATTTACTGTGCAGTAACCAAAATTTCTGCACCGTATGGGCATGCATGTGAAGACGTGCAGCCGTACTGTGCAGTAAATATGGTGAATTAAACTAACTTGAGTGTGAATTTGATACCTGCATCATGCAAGTATCAAATTCATGCCTGATTAGTTACTGTGCTATAATGCATGTGTAGATGCCTTACTGCACAGTAACGCCGTGTGTATGAACTGACTTGGGACTAACTTTAGTCCCAAGTCAGTCCACACACAGCGTTAATGCATTTTAATGCCTGTGCATGTAGATGCTGGCCTATTCCCACTTACTGTTCAGAAACCTATTGCACAGTAAATATAAATTGGCATAAGTGCACATATACACATGCCCACTGTGTTGCTAAATGGCTACCAGTTTCTCTCTCAGCCAGCAAGCTAAGCGAAAGTGTGAATTAATACTGAACTCCACCATTTGTTTGCTGGCTGAGAGAAAAACTCATTTTGCAGCCATTTTGCAGCCATTTTGCAACACAGTGTTCCTGCCTCTATTCTGGTGGAAATGTGAATGAGTTTCCCCTCTTAAGAATTACAATTCAGTTTTGGATGTCTGACTTTTGTGGAAAAGGTGTGTGGATTGCAAGTAAATAATGTATTTCAAGGGCAAGAGGGTAAAACTAAGGGTATTTGTACACACGCTTGCACTGAAGTGCAGGTTGCTTTTGAAAGTACTGGGCACTGCAGCGCATGAGCTTGTATAAACGGTGAAATGTATGTCAGTGCTGAGAAAATGGTGATGGTGCACTTTGAACTAAAACACATTAAAGGTGTTTTAGTTCAAAAGCACACTGCTGCCATTTTATCCGTGCTGACGCACATTTCACCATTTATACAAATACATGTGATGCAGTGCCAGGCATGTCAACTTGTGTGTGGAGCAGACTCCATTAATCAATTCTGCTCCAATGTACTGGACCTCCAGCATGTCAGAGTAGAAAAATGTATGTGTATAAGTGCTGTAATATTAAAGTACTTTAAAGTATTCAGTTGTCTTGGAGTTTAGTATTAGGGCTGTGCAAAGCTTTGGGTGCTGATTTGATTTGGAGGAGATTGGGCCCAATTCAGCGGCCGAATTTCTGAATCCAAATTGAATCAGGAGACCAGTAAAAAGGTCCAAATCTATTCAAAGCTCTCTGAATCAATTCAGAAAAGATTTAGAGAGCTTTGGAGATTTGGACAGTCCTCACTTTCCATCACAGGGAGTTGGACCTGGACTCCATGCTGGTAAGTAGTAGGTGGGAGGGAGAGGCTGGAGGTGAGGGGAGGGAGCCATGTGGGGAACCCCTCCAGGCTCCATCCCCTGCCTCCTCTGCCAGCCCCCTCTGAGCACCTCCCAAACTTCACCTGCTCTCCCAGCTCCCCACAGCTGGAAGCTTCCAGCCCCAGCACAGCCCCAGCTTCTAGCTCTTGATAAACACCCCCCACTCACTGGCTGCTGTCAGGCAGGGGTGGTGATCCCCACTGCCCTGCACTTCCCCACACTGTGTAGGAGGCTCTGCCTTTTTACTGAATAGCCTTGAAAAGTCCCCTGACCCCTGCCCACTCTCCCAGCCCCTGTATGGCTGGCCCACCTGCCCCAGCTTCTGGTTTGTTAAAAAAAAAAAAAAGCCCCATGCTCACTGGCTGTTGTAGAAGCCATTGGGAGTTCTGAGGGCTCATGGCAAAGCCCCTCATGCAGCATGGGGCATTGGGGGGCAGCAGGGATCGCCCCCTGCCTGGCAGCAGCGGTGAGTGGGTTTTTT
>NW_017728951.1:2947355-2955275 GCF_001723895.1 Crocodylus porosus | reverse complement strand
GGGGGCTTTATTTTTTTTTTAAAGAGCTGGGAACTGGGTCTGGGAGAGCAGGCGGGGAATGGGGGCTCATGACAGAGCCTCCCATGCACTCCCATGGAGTGGTGGGGAGGGAGGATTGCCCCCCTCACCTGGCAGCAGCCGGTGAGTGACAGGCTTTTTTTTTTTAAGAGCCGGGAGGCTGGGACTGGGCGAAGCAGCCATTGACAGGGCTGGGAGAGCAGATGGGGGATGGGTCTGTCTGATTCAGAGATTTGGCGGATTTGGCGGTGTCCAAACCTCTGAATCAAATTTGGCTGAATCGATTCAGGATAGTAATTCTAATCACTGAATTGAATGACTGTCCCCCAAATCAGCCGAATCCTTATCTGAAGCAAATACTACATGTTTCGCACAAGCCTATTTAGTATGTCTTTTAGCATTTTTCTTACAAATCTTCACTCAAATCAGCTTTATTTATTCTAGCACAGTGGTAGAAATACTTATGTGAATCAAGTTTTTCAGGACTGGGACATTAGTTGTAAACTTTTTTTTCAATGTATATTGAAGATGGCGAGAGAGGAAGGAAAAAAATATTAATATGTTTAGGTATTCAGACTACAATAGCAGCTTGTGTACTTGCCTAAGCTTTAAAAATTAAAAAACTTAAGTTTATACAATTATTTTCTCTCTAACAGATTTTTTATATGTTCTTTGAATATTATTCAATTGAATTTCCATTAGCTTTTCTCCTGCGTTCATTTTGATCAATACATTTGCTTATATAGCTCACTTCTTTTAACATGGTTTTGAAATATTAATTAATCTGTGATCTGGAAAAAGGATAAAACAGAGAAGGATAATACAGTTTAATAATAGATATCTTCTTTATCTTCATTATCTGAAGAATGATTGAGTATCTTTCCATTATGTTTAGCATGAGTTTTAAGAGATTGTTATGACACTGCTCACAGCTTTCAATCAAAGAAAGGAGGAGATGTTCTCAAAGACAGGCTGAAAACCACATACAATATCTGTTTTGTCATTTACTTTACAAATAGAGTTGTAGGGAAATGGTGAAATATTAAGAAGGGTAAAAATAATCTATTTTTTATTTTGGTTGTTACTCACACGGAGCTTGTCTGCTTTCAACCCCTTTGATGTTCTTCTGTGTACAAGGCTGTTCAGTAAAGACCATCATGACATGATGACATTCATAGAATAATGAAGTAAATCTTATGTTTGAAAGGTTTATGATAACACTACAGAAAACAGTTTAGAATGTGTATCCCCAGCCAATGTCACAAGGGAAGAGAAGAAAATTTGAAAGCTACAAAAGGAACATATAGACATTTTCTGAATACATTAAAAAAACCCAGTAAAATATTGCTGTCCTTTAACTAAGGAGCTTCTTAACTGCCAAATGGAAATAGTTTAACCAAAAGATTTATTCTCTGCACGAAGAATTTTGCTCTAAGATAGCCCACATAGGATTCAGTGGAAGCAGTGGAGTTATGTATATGCATCAGAAAAACCCCACAGTTGAAAATGCAAAAAAAATTCCATGAGATGGTAAAAGAATAGTTGTCTATGGATATGCACACATAGCTTATTTACAACAGAGTAATTTATTGATTTTATTCCATATGCACAGCCAGATCTCCCAGGCCAGCTGCCCAACACTGGTGGTTTTACACTGCCCGGCTAGTAGGTGGGGGGGAGCCAGGTTGTACTAAACAAATAGCTATCCTGGACTGATATTGACAATAATAGTGGAGACATGACATATATGGTAGAATGATTTTTTCCAGAGTAAGTTTACTTTTGACTTGCTCAGAATTAACTTTGCAGAAGAAAACGGCACTAAATAAAGAGCTCTCCAGAGTAAACATGTTGTATATTAACATCTGCTTGCTTTAATCAGGTTAAGTCCTCCATGGATGTATGTAAATCATTTGAGTTACAATAGAGAAAAGCCTGTGAGGTCAGACTGAGCTCAGATTTGGGTTTTGTATTTTTCACAGCGGTGTTCCAAGCACTTTGAACGTTGAAGGAGAAGATTCTAATGGCAAAACTAGATTCACATGATGAAATCAAGAATGCCTTGGATTCAAAAGCTTGTATAACTTTATCCCAACCATACTGTTGGTCCAATAAAAGATATCACCCACAAAATCCCTTGCTTCTGACAATATTGTAATCTGAAAGCCACATAACAGCATGACAGTAACTTGCACAACATCAGCTTGGGTGTAAGTAACGTGGGTGCAAGTAAGGCTACAGTTATATGACTGTTTTTGCCTGTTTTTAAGCATGGAAACCATTCTGTCCAGAAGTGGACCAAAGATATTAGACATCTCATAAAATAATAGAACTGGAAGGGACTTCTTATGGTCATTTAGTCCAGCCCCTGCCCAAGGCAGGATCATCCCTAACTAAACCAATCCAAGCCAAATGTCTGTCTAAAATCTGTCTAAACGCATCTCTCTAAAAGTATTTTTCTAAAAATTATATTCTACAGGAAATCATTTAAAGGAAAAACATTTCCTAAGTGACTGTGGCCTGCACTAGAAATATGAGGCTGTCAAGAAGCTTTAATTATGGCAATTGTTCAAATCGAACATCTTGTATAGAGTATAAGAATTCCACCCCGCACCCTTTTTTTTTTCCTTTTTAGAGCAGGAACAACATGAGTTTCTAATGGGCAACCATGTGAAAATCTAATTACGGTAATCCCATTTCATCAGCTTCCTTTTATAACCGCAGGGCACATTAAGCTAAGACTCCAATGAACTGGTTATCGGGTACTGCAGATACCTTTCTAATGCACTCATTGCTCTTAAGCTATTTGGTTCAGCAGGAAAAGAACTTGAAAGCTGCCAATATTTATAGATGTTGCTCATATGTTTTTGTCTGACTTGGACTGTCTGCTGAAAGAGGATGTTTGAACCCAGAACAAATAGAATACATTTAAGGCAAATGGAAGATTTCCCCAGTAACTGTAAAGTTCTCATCAGGGAGATGAATTTTGGGGCTCTTTAAAAGAAAAAAAGGAAGAGAGCTTATTTATCCTGTGTTTTTCCAAACTCTTGTGACTCCTAATTAAAACATTTGTAAGCAAGATGATAATTGTCTCAAAAGGCTCTGAGGAAATATTGAGAAATATTTTTAAAGAACAATCAGCTCATCACAAGTTTTCTTTTGAATTTCACCAGGCAGGATTATGACATGCAGTGAGAGAAAAAGGAATATTTGATGCTTTATTCACTGAATACACAAATATCTGCCTTCAGAATTGAGAAGATACCGTAGGGAGTTATTTTTCAGTACCCCTGTCTTACAGCATCCAGTCAGGGCTCATTCTGCCAGCAGATATACAAGCCAATTAATTTTGGACCCACTGAAAAAACAAATATCAGCCAACAACCTGTTTTTCTAGTGACAGATTTGTGCCATTTCAGTGGTTTATAAAAAGGACAGCAATGCATATCTCTGTTTCTCCAAAGAACAGAATGGGCCAACTCATTATACATCTTTTCCAACTTGATTCAAAGACCAGCTGCTCATCCTGCCCAATCTAACTTAAGCAATGGCTAGCTTGTTAACTGCCTCCAGTTTGGAAGGAATTTTAGTATTCAGTGCCTGAGTACATACATGAAATTTGGACACCTTTTGCAGCAAAAGGCTCAGACACAAAGGGAAAGAGAAGAGGAGAAGAAACATTTATTGCTTTTGTCTTTTGTACGGAGAGATTGTGAAAAAAAAACTTGATGAGCTACATGGATTAATCTAGAAACTTTAAAGTTCAAGTCATTAGTCATGTTCTTTTATAAATTTGGTTGAAGCTCATACATTTTTTTTTGCAAAGCAGATGAATCTCTATTCAAGGTTTACCCAGAGGCATAACAATTTCTGTCATCTGGATACAGATGAGTACTTTGAGCATCAATAACATTTACCAAGTCAGTTATGACTGCAGAAGACAAAGTACTTATTCTAATATGGATCACAATAAAAAAAGAATAGAGCATAAAACCTGGTCAAGAAATTTGATCACTGAATAAGGTAATAGGCTTCAATATATCTGCTCTATATAAAGTCTTAAAATAACTCCCAGGACAGTGCAAGTTGCTAAATTGAAAGTCCCTTATAAGTCCATAAAAATTAACACTGTAAGGTATATTAAAATCCACTGCATGTCACTGTGCTTGCTTTAAATTATATTGCTAAATATAGCTATGATATTAAAGGGAAAGTGGATTGTGTTGTAGATCTTCAAGATTTCACACTTTGTAAGAATAGATTTAACAATTCTGGTAAAGGATATTAATTGGTTAATACCATGAGTAATTAGTTTCATCATTGTACTTATTCTGTAGTATTTCTGAATGTAGGTACCCGGCAAAGAGGGAAAACTCCCATGTGGTGAATGTGACAAGGGAGTTTTAAGTCACCTTTGCACCCTTCAGTTTCTATACCACTCCAGCAGTCAGAGCTACTCTTATTATAGCCGACATGGTGCTGGAGAGCTAATGAAAGTATGATAGCCAATCACCACCTCTCATCTGGTCAACAGACCTGCCCCTGGCTTCTGCAGTGCTAAGTGCTTCTCTATTGCCCCACCACTCCAGGTGCACAGCTCTGCCCTTGGCATAAAAGGTTAGCCTGTGCCTATTTTCCTCAATTTGTGTGCCAAGATAATTTTCCTGCAAGTGACCCTGGGCCTTTTAGAACCTCCTTACATCTCTTCCAGCTCCCTTAGTCACTGACTGTATGTAGAGAAGAGATAAGGATCATGCCCTAAAACATTTTCCCCTTTTATAATATGGTATCATGGGGTGCATCCACATAAGCATGCCTGTGCTTTGCAGCACTTCAAAGACTTTTGAGGCACTGTAAAGTGCATGCAGTGCATGAGAAAGCAGGCCACAGCCACACTCCAGCTGCCAGCCAGGATCCGCATGTCTGCGTTGCTACTCCTGCAGTCTTGGGAGGCCTGCAGGACCCCAGGTAGGGCTGCTGGGGTCAGCCCAAGAGTTGGCCTCAGCCTCCCCTACGCCACCCAGGGCAATTTGCTGCATGCCAGAGTGCGCATGGAGTGGCTTTCCCTGGGGACAAGTAGCAGAAGCACAGCTATGTGCTACTGCTACCTGTCCCCATAGACATGCACATTTGAGCTTGACTGAATGCATTTGGGTAACTAAGGCAACTGCTTGAGGTGTTGACTTGGAGTAGGAGGGATGAAAAAAAATCCACTGCTACTGGGAGTTGTCACTGTCCCTGTGTCCCAGGCACCCAGCCACATCAGTGTGTGGTTAGTCAATGGAATGACTATGTGCTTATGGCACATACAAAGATCTCAGTCCTGCAAATGCTTCACCATATGTCTAACTTCAGTTATGGGCATTGCTTAAGAATGGCATTCATAAAAATGTTTACTGAACCAAAACCTAATACAAAAACACATGCAAAAATCCTTTGGTGAAGAATATCAAGAAATGCTTTGTAAATCGTGTTTGCATGTTTAAGTTAGGATGGAAGCATATGATCATTGCCTTTCATTTAAGATACCTGTGAAAAATAATTAAGTTCCTTGAAACAATAGGGCTAGGGACAGAAGTTAAACATAAACCAGTTTAAGTCTTCAGAAACTGGTCTAAATCTGTAACAGAACAGAAGTTCAGTGCACATAAACCAGTTTGAAAATGGCAGAAACTGGTTTAAGATAAACCTGGTTGAATGCAGTATCAGATCTAACTGATCTGGGTCAAACTGGTTCATGGAACTTCTGCCCTAGACCCCTTCCTGGTTTAAGTGAAATCATATCTGCTAGCATCCCAGCATGCTTTCCAGCCCCGGGTTGGGCTGGGCTGGGCTGTCTACTCCAGCAGAAACGTTGGGTGGGGTAGGGAGAGAGAGGCAGGGACTGCCCCCCCACAGATAAACCTTGGCTGGGTCTGGGGCCAGGGAGGGAGGTTAAAATCCCCTTCCTCCAGTTAAAACCCACTGCCTGCTGAGTACAGAGCTGCCCTGCTGCTAAACTTACTGAAACTTCCTGCTGGCTGTGACTGTGGACTACAAATCCCAGAGGCACCTGGAGCGGGAAGAGGCAGTAATGAGCAATCTTGCGGAGTCTTGCTTCTGTGATGTTAGACCGCAAATCTCAGATACCTTGGAGCAGCAAGAAGAGGATGTGCCAGAGAGCCATGCTGTAGCACCCATGGCTTCTGGTCTGAGCTACTGCAGGCATGTGGCTGCATTTCCTGAATCAAAGGTAAATGTGTGTTCAGTTGTTTCTCAGTGTAACATTTGCAAGTTAGACTAACCTGCAAAGACTGAATTGATTCAGGTTTGAGCTTTTTTACTCTCTGTACTTAGCCTAAAAGCCTACAACCCAAACACAGGCATTGGGGGCAAACTATTTTTGCTGCTTTTGTTTTGTACATTTCAGTGCCTGTGAAAGACAGACAGACCAAAGAAGCTGAGAAAGAAAACAGCAAGGAAGCACACCAGAAAGCAAGAGAAACTTTGGTACCACTGCCTGGAGACAGGGGAAAAACCCAACCTTTGAGAGAGAGTTATAGAACAGGGCCTGAATGAAAGGGGCTATGAGATAGGATACCATCTGCTGTTTGTTTTTCAGGGAAGGAAAACTTTGTACATTCCTTGCAATGAAACAGAACTGCAAAAGTTACTAGTGCCAATATCAATTTGCTTCTTAACAGAAATAATCCATATGGCCCCTAACTCTGGCTAATGGCAAGGATCACAAAGGAGAAACAAAAATTTAAAATATCTAAATAAACTTCCTTTATAAAGTTAATATTAGATTTTTAAAATACACCGACTTCCAATTATTCTGCCCATGATACTGATATGATTCATGGCTATTCAGTTGCACAAGGCTATGTTCTCTTCTTTGAGAAAAAGAACATAAATCTTCAGAGAAGCCATCAACTAGCTTTATGATGAATTCTGTATTATCCTTGGATTTTATGTCAGTGGGTGTGAGACAGGGAGGAACATCCCACAGAGGGGAAATTGAACATCAGGCAGTGGCAGTGTAGGAAGCTCCTTGAGGTTAATCATACATACTTTGTCTAATTTTTCCCTTGGAAAGAAGGTTCATCGGGGTCTCCTGACCCTACAGAGCTATGGTGAAAGGAAGGTTTTAAGGCAGCCGCTCTTTTACAGTCCTCCACTGACCATCTTGTTTTCTTACAAACAAAATATCCATGGGGTTGCCATTGATGACACATTCCACGAAATTCTCATTTCTGCCCCACATCTCACATACAGTACAACATTCAGATATGCAAGCTAAGATAATGTTATTTTACTAATATTACCATAATTTAATTCAAGTTTAAAATTGATATCCACTAGGACAGTGGTGGCCAAACTATTTGGGAGGCATGGCACAAGTCAAACCACCCTCCCTCCTTCCACCCCATGTACTACTCTGATCCATGCCCTCAGAGGTGTAGAGTTTGCACCCTGGGGCACTAGAATGGAGGCAGGAAGGTTCAAGCCTCTATCTGTACAGAAGTTGAGTTGGGGCAAGATGTTGCTGTAAGAGGTGTCACTGACAACAGTCAGTTAACTGCCACAGTTATATATTAGGCCTGTGTAAAGCTTTGGATGCTGATTCAATTCGGAGGAGATTTGGCCCGATTGGCTGAATCTCCAAATCCAAATCAAATCAGGGGACGAATAAAAAGGTGCAAATAGATTTGAAACTCTTGGAATCTTTGGAAAAGCTTCAGAAAGCTTCAGTGATTTGGGCAGTCCCCGCCTACTGCTGCAGGAGCTGGAGCCAGGCTCTGAGCTGGTAGGTAGGGGGCAGGGCGGGGGGAGAGCTGGAGAATGGGGGAGGGGACCATGGGGGTGTTCCATCTCCTGCTTGATTCCCCCAGTCTCCCTCACTACCTCCCACTCCCCCAG
>NW_017728951.1:2916262-2947188 GCF_001723895.1 Crocodylus porosus | reverse complement strand
AAAAAAATCCCTGGCCTCTCCAAATCCTGCAGCAGCCTCAGGGTTTCAGGGGACTGGTGGAAGAGCCCCCCACATGGCACGGGCCAGTGGGGATCACCCCCCATTGGTCAGAAACCGGTGAGTCTGGGGTTTTGGGGTGGGGTTTCCCTTGAAGGGCTGGGAGCTGGGGTGGGTGGGGCAACCATGGGAGGGCCCAGACAACAGTGGGGGAAGGGTTGGGAGCCTGATGCAGAGCCCCCCACACAGCATGGGGCAGTGGGGGGCAGCAGGGATTGCTCCCTACCTGGCAGCACCTGGTGAGTTGGGGCTTTTTTTTCAGAAGCGCCGAGAGCTGGGACAGGTGGGAGCGGGCAGGGGATGGGCCTGGGTGATTTGGAGATTTGGCCAGATTGATTCAGGACAGTGATTCCAATCACCGAATCAAACCCCTGTGCCCTGAATTGGCTGAATCTGAAGTGAATACTAGCCACTTTGCACAGGCCTATTATATATAGTGAATGAGTGTATTCAAAGTCCTGAATTTGGCAGAAGCTTCATGACCAGGGAGGGTTCAATTTGATTTCTTGGTGATGACTTCTGATGTAGCAGTTTCCTGCCCTGCTCCTACTCTGCATTATGTCTTGAGCCTTCCTACCTCCATTCCACAACCTTCCTTTACTGAGCACTTGGCACTGTGCACCACACAGCAGCTGCCTGTGCCAGTTTTGGCATAAGTACTGTGGACTGGCTTGACTTGAACTAGGATATCTATAGTTTATGGAATGAAGTATCCAGTGGGATTTTAGATCTTCCATGCAAAACGTCACAGCACCATAACCCCAGTGAGTAACAGGCAGGCCCTAGAAAGAAGGGGGGATTAGTGTTGCATTGTTAATTTAGACCTGTTTTTGTATTTTGCTGAGAACAGACCTTCTCAGTATGGATCTGTGTTTGGAGGGGCAATCCAGCCCATTGATAATATATTTCAGTATCTTAGTCGCTACTGTCCCTACTTGCAAAGAATGGCTCTGTAATTTTAGACTCTCTCTGCCTGACTCTGGAAGATGCATAGTGGTATCATATGAAAGGTTTAACCAATCTGGTTTTTCATCATTCACAGAAGTCTAGTAGGATTTTCCTAATTTCAATTTCAATAGGTCTGGAAAGTTCTTTTTATTCACTGTGAATGAAAAATAAAAATCAAGACATGCTTTTGAATCTGATATAAGTACAGAATCTAATAGAATCTGATGAAAGATTTTGTGCCAACTGTTACTTGTATTTACCACAAATCAGCCCCTGTCTATTCAGTCCCATGGGGTTTGTGGTCACTATGTTAATGTTAAAATATAGTTGCTGTAGTATAGACAGTTCTGTAGAATGCCACATCTAGGAAAAAGAGTTATTAATCCTAGGTAATGCTAAAATCCACAACATTGTCTTTTAAAAGCTTAGCTGTTCTAACGGATACCTTGCTGACAAATGAACAATATTTTTACATGGAAACACCGCAGAGGGCAAAGCAAAGAACTTCATACTGGTACTTACTGCAGTACAATCGTGACCTGGTACTGAAGCACACTGCTTGGACCCAGTGGGTCAGAGGGCTGGACGAGGGGACCATGGGGGTCTCCACCCACTCCCCCCAGCTCTGTGACCCCTTCCTCACCTGGCCTCTCCTCCTGCCTTCCTCCAGAGCCCCCCCCCCCAATCCCTTCTCTGCCTGGCCCCACCATCCGCCTGCCCCCTGAGCACCCCCAATCCTTTCTCCACCTGGCCCATCCCCTGCCTGCCCCCTGAGCCTGCCCAATCCCTTTCCCACCCAGCCTCATTCCCTGCTTGCCCCTTGAGACCCTCCATCCCTGCCCCCCACCCCAGCATCAGGGGAACCCCCCCCAAAAAACCCAACCCCTGCACTTACTGGTAGTTCCAGCTGGCATTGAGGTCACTGGGGCCCTTCCTACACAGTGCAGGGCAGGGTGACGCCCCCAGTGGCCCCAGGCCAGGCCCTGCTGCCCCCCACTGCCCTGTGCTGCCCAGGCAAGGGGGCTCTGCCAGGAGGGTCTGGAGCCCTCACAACCAGTTCCTGGTGAGTAGAGGCTTTTTGTTTGTTTGTTTGTTTTAAGTGCTGGAGGCTGGGGTTGTTGGGGCAGCCATGGGGGACTGGGTGTGCAAGTGGGTGATGGGACCAGGTGGGCAGCCATCAGGGGGCTGCAGGGGCCAGCAGAGGATGGGGCCAGGTAGGGCAGCAATTAGGAGGCTGGGGGACCCAGCGGGGGTGGGGCAGGGCATGTGAGCCCAGCAGGGGGAGATGTGGCCCCTGTGGGGGGGCTGTACCCCTGTGGGGGGCAGCAAAATATATATTAATGTATTCATGAGTTCATGATGCATGTATTTAGAGTTCACTTTAGTTTTATGATAGCGACACTGGTCATTTTCAAAATTGCTTTAACTCTGTCAATTATATCAATAAATTATTGCCCAACTGATTGCTGTCCCTGTCTCACTCTTACTCTTTCTCTGTCTTTATAGTGGACTTTTGTTTTAATTGTGGAGGAACATGGATTTTGGGGTATTTTACAGGGTGGCTTTGGCATTTTTCTATTAGGAATTTTTCAGTTTTCCAGTTGGGAACACCACAATTCCTGCTAGGGAGGCCAGTGGCAGGACCCTTCCTGCTCAGAGCTGGCACCTTGGACACAGCTGGCTGTGGCTGATGTCCTGGCCAATTGGGGCCAGGAGGACATGTTTTGAAAGTTCAAAGCAGACCACCACACCCAGAACATCTTTCAGGGGATAGCTGCCCAGATGGCCGGGCAGGGGGTGCACAAAGGCCAACACAAAAGCCAACTCTGCAGCCACAGCCAACTGGCAGCTGGCCCAGAGAGGCAGATGCCTCATTTGTGTCTGGCAGGTTTGCAGCAGGTCACAGCCAGGCAGAAGCCCCCACTGCCAGACTGCTGCAGTGAGTAAAGGTTGCAGGGAACTCTTAGGACTGGGACAAGAGATAGTGAACCCAGGTACCAATTGGCTGGGCCCCAGAAGCTCCTGAGAGCAAGTAGCCCTGAGCTACTTTCCAGGGCAGCTTTTTATACTGCTGGGGATAGCAGAGATGCTGGCCCTGGGCTCTAGCTGCCCTTGGCTGTAGATCCAGTAGGAGCCAGGCAGTGTTATTTTGCCCCAAGTGGCACAATTTGTTCCACAACAAAGTGCATGTCTGAGCACATATGCTTAGGCAAGAAGCCCCAGCTCAAATTTGCACCACTTCTATTTGAGCTGTTGCAAGTGCACATGCTTGTATGTGTGGATGTGCTCATCATGAGCAAGGGAAAGTACTGCAACATGTATGTAGTTGATCACATGAATAGAGTTAGGCCCATTGCAGTTTCCTGGAGACTAGGAAACATGTGGGGCAAACTGTGCAAACCACATTAAGTGTGATTCCAAAAGTGAATTTTCCAATCCTCACCTGATTGGTGATGGCTGAATGACAGCTGGGATTTGCCATTTTTCAATTAGCTATCACCAGCCGCTTTTCACAGTCAAAGAGATTTGAGCATTGATGATCTGCTCCCCAGCTCAGGGTAGATTTCTGTGCAGATTTTGAAGAAGCATGCTTTTTCTTATCCTAAAGTTTTTATGTCACTAATAATTGCTCATGTCTGCAACACTACCCTCTCCCACCTGGCCTTAGCTTTCTCTCCATGTCCAAACCCAGCAGGAAACAATCTGGAGATGGTCTTAAAATAGGCCATTGTTGTTCATATCCTAGATTTATTTGTCCAAGGGCACCTCCCAGTCACCATCTGGAACAAGCCAAATAGTTTTAGTATTAGCCTTTTCTGAGACTTGGTCAACGTGGTCTGCCATGGTCATAGCTCTAGAAAACCAATTAATGTAGCAGGGTTATGATGTGGGTCAGAACCATAGCTTAGACTCAAGTGTTGTGACACCATAAATATTACTAGAACTCAATGACATTTACCTGCAGGATCTTGAACCTCTAGGTTTCTATCATGTATCTGTGGTCTGAAAAAAATAGGCATCAGAATCCTCTGGATAACTTGGACTCAAAAGCCTCCAATGTTATGGTAGTTTATCTCGCGGGGGCTGAAATATCCCTCAGCTCGATATCCTCCACCCATGATGCCTAGTGGCAAAACAGCAAATAGCTACTGACTGGGCAAACCTACACATGCAAATAGTGCACATGAATAAATTCTGGGGCTTATTGCTCTGGATTTTTTTGTTTCCAAGCAAATGTTCAAACAGCATACAGGACCCCGTTGGAGTAGCCGCAGCTGGCAGGGAGCCTGGAGGATCAGCCTTCCAGCCCAGGGCTGCTTCAACTGGGCTCAGTGTACTGCTGAGGGGCTGGCTAGGGCACAAGGGTGTTTCAGTGTGAGGCAAGTCTCACGCTGCAGCCAGCCTGGTCACTATCTTTCGGGTATTGCTGCACACGAAAAAGCATCACAACAGGGTAGTATTGGTATCTACAAATACTACACTGCTTCAGAGTTTATTAGTTTCCTGTACCCTAATAGGGGTACACATGTAAATGCTGAGATGTTTATTGTAGAGGTAATAAATCAGCTCCACAGTAAACATCTTGTGTAGATGCACCCACTGTGTGATTTCTAACCCAGGATAACTGAGTGGTAAGTATGTATCCATTCATTTGTATTACTGTAATTTTACATCGATATATAAACTGCTGTATACTATACAGGTTTGTGTGTTCATGTATTCATGCCCACAACAAATAAAAGAGCTGCAGAATGTTTTAAAATTGGTTAGAAATTATCAGATACATAAAGTATAATTTCAGGAAGCAGCTTAGAAAACTAACAAAGTATTGAATGCACAGAGGAAAATCAAATGAGAGTACAAAAGAAAGCAACCATATATCTATCAACTAAGACTGTTCAACTGTGTGTACCTATGGAAAACTGAGAGATCATGAAAGGGTTAGAAGCCTAACTGAAAAGCTGAATATCCTAACAGGCACAAAAGGTACAAAAGTGGAACCTGGAAGCTGCTTTTCCCTTGAAAATCTCCCCTAAAATTTATAAAAAAAAAAAGACTGTATAAAGGGACATGGCTGGCATACTCAAAAGCAAAGTAGAGAAGGAGAAGGGGGGTGCTCTGATCAGGATCATCTGAAGTCATATCATGAAGTAAGGGAAAATTAAGACTTACCCAAGGCAATTTAAGAGCAACTTTATTCAGAAAAGCTTTGATCTTGCAGGTATCGTGCACATGCTTTTGTTTCATACAGGAGTTCAATATGATTGCACAAAATAACACTACAGAATTTCATACATATTCACAGGATTAGCGATTCAATTCATCCTCTGCTAAGAAGGGGATTCATATTTAACCTGCTTTAGAAAACCACCTGTCCTCCTTCGGGGGAGGAAGGAGGGGAGGGGCAGGGATTCTCCAACAAAGGGACTGATGGTTACCCAGCAATAATTCCCTTCATATATATTATCTGTTGTCTGAGTCTTGCAAAAATGAATGAAACTTATCTTCCTTTGTATGAAGCACATCATTCTTTATCTGCATTTGGTAGATCAACAATTGAAATTTAGAGGAATCAAATATTACATAGAAAGCCTGTGACAGTGCCAAGAACAGAGAAAGTGTCTCTTACCATTTTATTCAATTTTAACACAAGAGGAAAAACTCTGAACCAGTTCCAACACTGTCTATTCTGACCCCAAAGCTTCCTATTCTCCAACCTGTGAACAGCATCTTCATTAAAACTTTCATGTCCAGGAGGAAATGCATGTCACATTACTGACAGCAGTATCAATCTAACATTTATTTCACCAATTTCTTTTACATTATTTAATTCTTCTAACCTACTGTCTCCTGGTCAGCCTGGATTTACTTTCTTGTTTCTTTGTGAATGACAATGACTGCAAAGGCAGATGAAGGCTACAGCAGAATAGAAAGCTCTGGTCATTTAGGTTTTCCTTGCCATTGGATTACAGTTTTCTTCCCTTGAAGTATCATGTGGTTGTTGATGTGCAGTAGCACCCCTACATTAAAAGAAATCATGTGTAGGCATCTTCCTTCACTAGCAAGTCCTACAACAATGGGTGAGTGGTGATGAGGGCAAGTGCTTGCGATGATTACTAGAAGCCTCTAGTTATGGACCTACACTAATATGATAATTGTATGATGGCTATTTTGTACTTGGAACCAAGACAGATATACAATTTGGCTTCTGCAATCATGACTGAGCAGGCATCTGTTGGATTTACGCTGCTCACCCCATCTTGGAAGGGGTTTGGAAAAGGTGCCTTAAACAAAATCTGTCAAATTCCACCTAGACAGCGGTAGGAGAATTGCCACAAGCAACATAGACAATGATATTCAACACCAGAAAAAAATTGCTATTGCTGGCTTTGGATATCTCTGAAATCATGTCTTTGATAATCATGACATTGGGACCCAAACCAAAATTCTCATCTACCAGTCTGTTGTCACCCTTACCCTGTTGTATAGGTGTGAAAATTGGATGACATATTAGAAGCAAAAGAAAGCTCTGGAATGTTACCATCAGCAATGTCTTTGGAAAATCCTCCATATCAACTGGAAGTATGGAAAAATGAACACTAACACTCTGGCTCAAGCAAACTCCATCAACGCGGATGCTATGTTTATATGGCACCAGCTCCTTTGGTCAGGATATGTCATACGGATGCCTGACAACTGACTCCAAAAACAGGTCCTATATTCTCAGCTCACCAATGCTATAGAGATGGGCAAAGGAAGAGATTCAAGGACCCTTTGAAGGCCAAACTGAAGAAATGTGATATTAACATCAGGCACTGAATCAACCCCAGGGACACCAACAAGACATTGATCATTTTTAAGCAAACTTACCTCACTATTGAGTTGAATAGATGAGAGCAAAAGAGCTGTAACCTGACATTACTAGGCTGTACTCCTTCCTCCAAAAACTATTTGCCATATCTGCAGTCAAATGCGAGTATCTCAGACTGGCCTCATCTACAGACTCATTGATAGCTTCCCTACTTACTGGAAGACTGTCATCCTTGTATCCAGGGATTACTGCTGCCAACAACTTAAGTAAAATAATCTTGGCTGTAGCATCTATTGGTGTTGACTTTTACTTGGCAGCTTAAAGATTCAATATGAGATCATGTTATAGCATACTGGGAAAGGGATGTGCAATACTATTTTAAAAACATTCATGTACTTAAGAGTTCTAGGCAAAACCAGTCACATATCATTCTGGAAAATATTTTGAAAGTCATTCTCTTCCACATAAAAGAAAGCATAATAGAGCAGCTGGGCTAGGCACTGAAAAAGGCAAGTATTAGCTATGCTTCAAAGCTATACATTTTTAAATGTTTGTTTTGTTTATGAAATTATTTCCAAATCTATTACAGCCACAAAAATAATGCTTTAATTTTTATAGTTTTCCCTGGCAGATAAAATATGCCACCTGGAAATTAAACAGTATATATGTTAATCAGCATTGCTACTGCCCTTGCTATTATCAGTTATCAACATTTGTTTCCTGTTGTCATTCTTGATTACACATTTGTAGAATAGAGTACTGTAATAGCACAGGGCAGGCAAGCAGTGCTTTTGTCTTTGAATCAATCCCTTGGTTGTAGGTGAACCATATTTGGTTAATAAATTACCAGTCAGCTTTGCATTTCCTTATATACCTGTGGAGTATTTAGAGCCAATTTAAAGTGAATGATTTCAATCAGGTAGTTTTAGCTTAAAACAAAATATAAAGACACATTGTTGCAAAAGTTAAATGAAATATAATACTGGATGCTACTTGAAGCAAAACATTCAAAAACAAATTGATTCCTTTGTTAATTCTATTTCAGCAGCACCTAGTAATAAAGTCCTGCTCAGCTTTCAAATTTAAAAGCTACAATGTGCTCTTCATGGAAAAAGCAAATTGCATTATAATGTAGGTCACACAGAAATAAGAGGTCCTGGGAAATTTTAGCCAATTTCACATCATTTGAATTTCCCAAGTAAGCATTTATACAATTTGCTATAAAGATCTTAGTTTTGTTGTGATTATAACAATTTTTGTTGTTGTTGTTATTTGCTACATTTTCTGTTTCTGGGATTAAGATCCTCCTTTCATTTTTCAGAACCATAAAAAAACAGAATTAAATTTTTGAATAGCTGCAGTAGAACAGTTTTGATGCATACTGAAGAGTGCCATGTTGCTCTTTTGGAAAAGGTATTTTTACTTATAAACATTTTCAAGATGCCGCTCTATAGGGAAATTATTCTTAATGAACAAAAGGTAATTGTCATAAAAATACTTGTTTTGACACCAGTTTGCAATGTATTTATTTTAGTAAATACCACATGCATTTGTTTTACATATACATATTAACAAATCAACATATTTAAGTTTTATCAAAATAAAACCAACAACAGACATAAGATCAAGAGAACTGTTAACAACAGTTGTTCCATTTTGATTTATCTAGTGGTGTAGGATTAATTTGCAAACATGAGATACACTGGCCAGTGTTTTTCAAGATTTGTCAAAGTGTGATAATAAATTAATCTTTCTGTAAAGGTGAATGAATGAATTGTCAAGATGCATAAAGGTGGATTTTGACTTTGATATACAATAATAAGTATAACAGCAGGATGAGTCAGTCAAGTTGGTCCCCGTGGGGAAGGCCCCTGGAGTCACAACAGGCCATCAGTGGAGGGTCACCGGATGCCCGGTAAGGATAAGAGACAGCCAGTACTTACCTATAGGTGCAGAGATGATGGTGATGGTGCAGAGCTGATGATGACCTAGCAGAGAGCTGCGTCACCACAGCAGTTTATTACTACCTGCTCCCTGAGTGTTGGGTGGTGCATCGAGTGTTACATCATGCTCCCACAACCTGGCACAGCTAGGAAAGCAGAAGCAGGTCTGTATGGAGGAGGAGGACAGAGTGCTATGAATATAAAGGCCCTGGAAATGCAGGAGGGAGAAGAGCTGTCTACAACCTGGAGATCTGGAGTTCTTTCCAGCCAGTCAGTGGCCCAGGACTATACAGCAAGAGACTCCCCATCACTCACCTTATCTAGGGGTGCTCCATGAAGCAGCTGTCCCTACTTCAGTTGAAGTTATTTCACATTTTCAACATTTCTTGCATAAATATGTAAAGTTACTCTTTTAATATTGAAGTTAAAATTCTGATATAATGGCATGGCTTGGAAAGTAACAGCTCTACATTTCTTTTTAGTGCTTATCTTTGCACTCAGTCCTTCATGTAAAGAGCTAATAATTCAGAGCCTCCATGCAGAGGCATGTGGAGACAGGGGAGGAGCCAGACCAAGGCTGCCTGCTCTCCCGTCTTGAGGTACAGGGTGCTAGAGTGTGGGGACTCTTCATCATGCAGTGCCTCAGCATGGGGGCTCTGTGCCCCATTCCCAGGCTGCCTGCTCCCCCATCTCAACGTACCACTCCCTGGCTGGGTGGAGCACATGGTGCCTCAGCATGGAGGCTGCCTGCCAACTAGCTCTGTGCTGAGGCACCCTGTGCCCCAGCCAGCTCCTCTTGCAGCACATGGAGCAGCAGGACAATGTGTCTCACTGCAAACCACATGAGCAGGTGTGTGCACTGCAGAACAAAATAGCGGCACAAATTTGTGCTGCTATTATTTAAGCTGCTGCAAATGCTAGGCCCTGCTCAACTGGACACAGCAAACCTGAATAACAGTAGAAAGGTTCAGACTACTGATGTAGGCGGGTGACAAGCTATCAAGGTCACCAAGGTGGATAAACTGAAATTTAAAAAAATCTCTCTGAAGCAAGAGAGACAAAATAACTGTCAGTTCTTCCAAGGGTTTCCTTTTCCTACAAGAATTACTCCAGTCCTACCTTGCTGCAGTTTCAACCAACTCAAGATCAATGACTAAGGCAATGTACAGGCATTACACTTCTACTGGGAGAATTACAGCTCTTCTGGTAGAAATTATAAGCATACAGGCATTTGCCTAATTTCTTCCAGAACAAACATGCCCCTTCCAGAGGAAAAAAAAGATCTTCCAGATGCTAATCTGGAAGCTCTCTCCCTGGGGGGACAAACTTCTCAACTGTTTTTTTTCCTAAAATTTGGAAGTTCCCTGTTTGGAAAAGGGGGTGGGGAAACTTATCCTACTGTTCCTTCTGCTCAAGGGGACTATGGGTGAAGGCTTTGAATGTGCCACGTGGCAGAAGATCTGCCTCCATGGGACAACTTCAAAGCTGTCATCTGCAGCCTCACATGTGGGGCTGTGGGCACATGGCACTTAAAGTGCTATATGAGAGAAGCTTCCCTGTGGGGCTTTGCCCTGGTACTCCAGTGCCTTGGGACCACGAGTGGAGCAGTCTGGTCCCTAGAACTTCCCCAGATCGATCACCAGAGAGTACAAAAGGAGGTGGCATCTGTACTGCTCCCTCTCCCAGAAAAATTTCTAGCAGGAGAAATTTCTAAAAAATGTTCCCCTCTAGAAGGAAATGCCTGTTTGTAGTCTAAGTCAAAGGGAGTTCTCTCTGAGTAAAAATTGAATAAGGGCTTCACTTCAGGACATGGCCCTTAGGGAAACAAATGTATTGCTTGATAAATTATGTGCACTGTTAAAACTGAATAAGAGTTACGAAACTAAGTAAACTATGAGGTAAAGTAGTCCTGCTAATATGAATTCTGTATTAAAACAGATATTACTGTTGATCCATTATATTAAGCACCTCAGAGGCACCAGTTAACTACCAGTAAATATTCCTGTTAAAACCTCTCCTGAACTATACTCATTCATTTTGTTCATTGACTAGTCTACATGCATGATGGGGGACACCAAGGGCAAGGATCAGGACATCTAGGCAGGTAAAAGTTATGGGTTGCAATGTCTTTTAGGCTCCTTGTCTAAAATGGCATTCACACCCACATACTAGATACTTTGACTCCCTGTTTAGTACATAGGGAGAGATGGATGCCTCAGAGTGGAAGGAATGGCTTCAGGAGATCTTTACAGTATCTCTAAACCTCCTGGGAACTCTCCATACAAATCAAATCCCAGGGAGAGACTAATTGGAAAGTTTAGTCAATTGACCAGTCAAGTAGCCATTAAAAATAGTACAAAAAATTGCCAATAGGTCCAGATGATGCACATAAAAAGCACAAATTTTCCATTAAGAAATGTGTCAAAAAACAATTTAAAAACTCATATTTCTCTCAAGAAAACCACAAAAAGTAGGGTTTTTTTTTTTGTAAAATTACTATAATCTTTGACCAGTCAAAAAATGTCAGCCCTAGAAATCTTCATCCAACTGTGAACAGCAGAAATGTCCTTTGACATGCTCTTGTTTTTATTACATCTTAATATTTTAATCCAATCAGACTTTAATTTTAATCAGTTTAACTTATTTTTGTAATATTAAAAACTATGGACCTGATCCTGGTGGTACTTACACATATGTGAGTCAGGAGGACTGAACTGGAATCAGAGTTCAATCAATGTAAGATCAGAAACCTATTCTATGAGCTTTTCAAACTCAAGAGTGCTCAAGCTAAAACTACTTTGCTGAAACTCCGTATGAGAGTCTATAGTGACTGTTTTGTGAGCACCATAATCCCTTTCTTTTCAAGCATAACAATATATTAAAAACAAAGTATCTGTAAAGATATATGGTAATTTAATAGACTACTATAGGGAAATTAACTACTTCCTTGTTCAATATTTAATTTAATCTGCTATGAATTAGGAGTTGTGAATCCACTGATAAATGGACTGATTTGAAAGATTTACATTTACTGTAGCATCTGTAATTTGACTTTCCTACAGCCTTGCTCCTACATGATTTATGTCTTATACTCACATAAGCCTCTGAAAATAACAGTACAGTAAGGAGGGGAGGCTATTTTCTTTTTCTTCTGATGTGGAAGCATACCAGTGTCACAAAAGACTTGGCTACATGAGAACTCAATAGAACAAGCAATCCTCAAAATAAGAACTGTAGACCAGAAGCAGATATTTCCCAGTTGTTTCCATGTTTATATTTTTCTCTATTTTCTGCTTGACATCTTTACAAGGCTCACGCAGTGAATGGACAAACACTACAGAGAAAGCATCTCTCAACTGCTAGCGCAGGCCTCATTGAATAGTATCCCTGCTTGTCTTTGAACATACAATTCTATCCGTACATACAAGATGAGACTTGTATCTGAAAAGCAAGCTCTGAATGGTTTAGGTCAGGGGCTTTCATAGTACATATTGCATATTAATAGAGAAACTGCAACACGACATTCCATCCCATCCCATTCATAGTTGCCATCCAGGGTTGTCTAACTTTCCTCTGAGATGTTGCTTATTATTGAGAGCAATGTAGTAAGTAATACCAATGGTTAAGCTCTTGCACTCTCCATGAGAAGACCTTATTTTCAGTTGTTTATAATTTTGACATATTATTTGGACTTATTTTTTTCTGAGAAACGGAAACTGTACATATGCATATACGTGTATACAGTGAATGCTGCCCTAGCTTTTTTAGTAAAATCCTGGTGCATCACAACAATCACATTAGCACTGCAGCATAATATATTTTTATAATGAAACTTTAGGTATATAATAACCTCTGAAATATCCCTTTTATGTTATATAGCTGTTTATCCTTAGGTATCTTATTGTACGGTGGAATAATGCACCTATGTAAACACAGGAAAGAACGCAGTCAATTTCATATACCATGGGAGTTGACAGCAAAGCCATTATGTGGCTACTGCAAATTATATTAGCTTGATGGGAGAAGTTGTACTGTATGGATTTTGTGCCCCTTTCTCACCTCATCCGTAATATACTCCTAGGCTTAGTATGCCAGGAGAGTATGGTGTTTGTGCATGGTCTGCCTCCAAGAAGGAGTGGAAGCATGGCTGTCTCACAGTGTTGAAAGCCTTTTAATATCACAAGACTTGAAGGGAAAACATTTGACCCATGCAAACCAGTCACATTCTTGACTTTTTTTTTCTCCAGTATTTTCATGCAGTGTTGTTATAGTGTTTCTGTGACAGGAGATTTAAACATTTGACATGGAATATTTTCATGGAGCTTTTTTAGGTTCAGTGTAAACAGATTTGGTATTGAGAAGCTAATCCTTTCTAGGCATATTTAACTATCTCCCCAGGGAATGGATCAAGAAGCATACATTTCAAAGTTTATCAATCAGGTTAAAATGTTACATTTTTCTTTCAATATACATGATGCTTTCACTGTGCGACATAAGTCTTTATCCACAAAATCTCGCCCTACATAAACAAGTAGCCTAGTAAATGTGTATTTTGCTTTTATCACAATTTTGACTTCCTGAGACAGGTGTAGATAAAATAAATGAAGATAGAGGCCCATATGTGCATGTGCCAAGCAAGGATTACTAGTACAAGATGATGAAATCAGTGGACAAGTGCCAGCTCAAAATTTGCCCAGTATTAATACTGCAAGGATAAGAATGAAAGAATTTTTTTTCTTGTCTGCAGAGATCATTTATACAATAAATCAATCAATAAGAATATCCATACTTGCATTGGGCATTCACAACTCATTTCCAAACTTAGACACTTTATTTCTGTTTCCAAAGTGTTTGTGAACAACACCTGATGAAGGGTATTTATTCCCGAAAGCTTTCAAAGAAGAACTTTTCCAACTATTTCAGTTGGTCCAATAAAAGATATCAGATTTACCCAAAGAACCTTGTCTGCCTATGTCCTTAGACCAGCACAGCTGCAACCTATACCCCTGTGCACAACGTGGTGTTTTCACCTTATTTTGTATATTGTTTGAGAAACACTGGAGGTAACAGTATTTCTGGCAGATTTTGGACTAATCACACTCTCTCCTGGGTCTCCCCACAGTTTAAGTACTAATTTTACTATATCAGTTTAGAAATTTCAGTAACTATGGAAACAGTTTTATCAGTTTCAATTTGCTTATACTGGTAGGGATTATGTCAATAAATTAACCAATGTAATTAATTCAGTAAAAATAATTTTGTCTAAATCAGCCTTGGGTATCTATTATTCATGGTGTTTGATTATTTAAAGTAACACAGTAGTTGTTTGTGCTCCCTGAAACATTGACTACAACTTTTATGCAAAGAGATTTCAAGATAGTGACATAAATATCTCCAGTGATTTTTCATTAAGGTACTAACACAGGTATTCACAAAGAAGACGACCTTTGCTTTTTATAAACATCCTGGCAAACAAAGAAACTTCTCGATGAATGTTCCTGGAAAACGAATGCAAAAGGCGGCAAAGATCAAATCAAAAGTTCTGCTTCTACTGAAATGAATATTTACAATGCCATTTTATTTCAAGTCTTTCTAGTTTTGTTCATTTTCTTAAAGCCTCTACTTTCCTGAAGTCACATGGTAACATAAGAACTTCAGCTTTTATTTAAGAAAAAATAAATAACTCTCTCAGCTGCTGAGAGAAGCTCGATGTTTTTAATTCTAGAGACTCAAAAACAAATGAAGAGGACCCCAATCTAAAAAAACCCTGTTATTTTAAAGCCAATCCTTTGTTTCTTTGCCTAACAGTGTATTGAAAAAGTTACAAATCCTCAGAGATAATGATTCTTTTTCAGCAGTATTTGCCCCAGTTTAATTATAAAATTTTACAACCATACGTCTTAGAGGGGCAACACAGCTCCCTCTTGCTTCTCACTTAGAACGGAAGAGTTGAGCATCCCCACAGCTCCCCTTCCTCATGCCTCCTCTGGATGGTGAAATGAAGACTAATCAACCTGAAGTCTAAAGTGGGCCTGAAGTAGAAGCTGGTTCATCTTCTGGTAGGAATTATTACTAGAAGAGACCATGTGTTAGAGACAAGCAGGTGGGTTATGCAACTGAAAAAGAGTAACACTTTTAAAAGTCTTGGGCCCAGAGCAAGTCAGAAATGCCCATTGCTCCAGAAGTAAACATATGTTCAAGAAACTTTAATTGCAGAAAAATGGACCCGATAAAATTTCCATTAGAGCATGAGCACCTTAGAAATGTGAAAGAAAAAGGGAAGATTTAATCAGTGCTTTATTCTGTATCTGAGGAGATAAAGCAGATATCTCAGAAGATCTGAAGTATTTAAAGACAGAGACATGATGCAAAGAAGACAATCTCAGAGGATCTGATGCATTTAATTAGTTTAATGGTTTTTAATTAATTCAGGTAGAAAAGTGTAGCTATGAACCTGTATGAAAAAATAGGAATACTGGACTCCATTTAAAGTGTCATGTATGAGATGTGTTTCAAATTGAGGATACAAAAAAGGAGTGAAACTAGAGAAGAGGTTTTGATGGATCTAAGTCTGTGGAGCTTATCTTATGGTTTTGTGAAGCTGCATCCCCAGTAAGAAACAAACACATTCTTGAATACTCAGAATTAACACTTGACAAGGCTATTAAAATCATCTCTCAAACAAAATCAAGGAGTTCAGAAGAGACAGTGGTGCTCTTATGCTGGCTATGACTGAGGATCTGAAATGTCAGAAGAGATGTGGGAGGGAAGGCATGCGCTCAAAGTCAGTCAAGCAAGAACCAAACAGTACATATAGCTTGCACATGCTATGATATCAGTGCAAGACAGGATAATGTGTCATATTTGACAGATGAAAGATGCAATAGATCATGCTTGTCCAACACATGGCCCAAGCTGTTTTCTGAGGCCTGAGGTGCTGTAATGAAACTAAACACTGTACTTTCGTTTTTGGGGGTGATGTGATACTGCTTCCTGTGAGATCTTTGAATATGGCTCGCCGGCCCACTGGGTGATAAAAGGTTCATGATCTGGCCCCACATTCAAAAAGGTTGGACACCCCTGCAATAGATTATATCAGAGGTCCCTAAGCACTGGGCCACGGCCTGATACTAAGCCGGGAAGGGTTGGCTGCCATGTTATGGCACTGGTTCCCAGTTTGCACCCCTTCTATCTGCCTGGGGAACAGCTTTCACCACCCACAGTCACATGCAGAGTTAAAGCTGGGTGCTGGGGCAGCCCCAGGAGGGAGGCAGTTGGGTTTGTGTGCCCCATCCCACTCCCATGTCAGTCCACAGGCTGGGAACCACTGGATTATATCATTCAAAAGAGTTTGGAAGTACAAGCTACTAAGTACTAAGCTTGACAAAGCCCTGGCTGGAATGATATAATTTGGGGTGGTCCTGCTTTGAGCAGGGGGTTGGACTAGGTGACCTCCTGAGATCCCTTCCAGCCCTCACTTTCTATGATTCTATGATACTAAGCTGTATAGCATAGGAAAGAAGGAAATGGCAGTATCATTAGCTCAGATGAATTTGTTTTAGGAGTGGACACAATTGCAGCAGAAAAAGAACAAACTGTCAACTTGAAAACAAATGGGTGTTTGTTAGTGGTAAAGCTGGACAGAACAGCACAAAATAACATATATCCAGAAAAATGTTACTAAGGGCACTGACACAAGTGACATTTTGTCGTATGATCAGCCACTGAAAGCACTCTACAGCACAAAAGAGCACTGCTGCAGAATGCTTTAAAAGAGTCTGACCCTGTGACAATCTGAATCCTCATTATATGAAGTTTCAGATGAAGGTGCTCCAAAGCAGAGTGCAGCACCTTCATTAACTCGTGTCAGGGTGTGTTGGGAGCAGCGTTGAGCTGTGCTGGTGCCCAGCTCTGCTCCCAGTGCTGTCTTCAGAATGGGATGGGGGGAAGGGAGTGGAGGGAGCACGGTCTTGGGATTGCCCAGCTAGCACTGGAGGGTGTGGTGGGTGGATTGGAGCTCCCCACCCTGAAGTGGGGGGGGGGGGGCTCCAGACTGACGTGACAAACTCTAGACTGAGTTCTCTCCACTCTGTTCCCCTCACCCCATTCTGAAGACAGCGCTGGGGCTGGGATTGTGGAGGGTAGGGCTAGGGGGTAGTGGAGAACTTCTGTTAGGTCTGGGGGAATGCTGTAAATCATGGTGCTTCCTGTAAAGCACCATGAGTTACAGCAGGGAGCTGTACTTCTGTCTATGCCTTAAGACCTGAAGGACAAGATACAAATCAAGGTAAATGCTTGTGATTCAGAACTTCCAGTGATGAACTTATTTCCACTGAAAACATATATGAACTGGATTTACTGCCCTACCACAGCAAACTAAGCATAGGTTTGTTTATACTGACTGAAAAAAGCAAAACACTTGTAGTTATTTTTATCTATAATTCTCACTTCCATGAGATAGCTTTACTAGAGAGAGTACACTAAACAAATAACTGTGCGTAGTAAATTATTTCTATAGAACATTTTTACCCTACATAGTAAATGTCTTATGATGACTTTACAGGATAGTGGACATTTTAGTTGACTTTCCAATTTGCATTGAAGTTTGTTTAGATATATAATCACTAGTCCCAACAATCTCTGATCCAGTAGGTTGGTGGAAAATTCTATTAAAAAAATATAAAGCAGCACTGAAAAGGCTGCAGATTCAGATTGTAATCTTTAATGTGCATTGTTAAGTTGTAGGAATGTCCAGTGAAATATAATTTTGATTCCATAGGTATCTGTTTAATGGAAAACTGTGAATCAAAATGCCTTTAAAATAGTGGGTTGGTGGTTGTAGCTATGTTGGTCTCAGGTCATGGGAAGCCAAGGTTCCTTGGGTAAATATACATTTACCCAAGGAAACTTATCTGCCTTTAAAATAGTGTACAGTGAGTGGAGAGGAACTGGAGATTTTGATGCTAAACATTTAAAGCTAAACAAAAAAGCAATAGGATTTGGAATGCCATCACTTCATGAACATGAGGCAGTGTGCATGTATGACTGAAATCCGTGGAGACAAGCAACAGTGGTGTCATGTGAGGTTGCATTGGAGTTTATGAGCTTCTCCCAGGAGATAGATGTACACCTAGGAGGAGGAGGTGACACTTTTCCAACTTGCAGAAGGGAGGGAGATAAGAGGCAGTAAGCTCAGTTTGCCTGAGTGTATTAACAACAACAAAGGGTTAAGAAAACCAGCCTTAGGACAAGGCACTGCCGGAACAGGCGGTCTGCAGCTTTTTGACAATAGCCGCATGGACACCTCAAGGGAGACCTGAAAATTAGAGTGACAGTACAGGGCAGCTTGGCAGTTGGCCAGATATTGACAGTAATTTTAGTGAGGCTGAATATAAATATTGGAACTGTGTGCTCGATCAGTGTTGTATTTAAATGTTAAGTTTGGCTGAGGTTAGAGATACACAAAAAGTGAAGTGAAGCTCAAGGCATAAACCTGGAGCAAACCGCGTAGCAGCAGCTGTGTACAAACAAGCAGTCTGTGCTTTGAAAAGTAAGAGAAATTGGCAGGGTGGGCATGGACAGGCAGGCATATAAAAAAAGACAAAACAAAGCTCTAATTTAGCCAGGGTAAATTCTCCACCATTTGGGAGGGAGGAGGCTATTTTTGAGGATATATTTTTTAAACTAGTGCAACTTAATTTGCCATGGTTTAACTCATTCATGAGTCCATGGCCTACAAAAAGAATGTGTGGCACTGGGCTTCTTCTCTTTAAATGGTTTAGCCACAGAGACAAGAATGCTATGGAAAGACTGTAGAAATCTATACGGTCTTACACATGTGCAGTGCTTGTCACCAAAGTGCTTACTGAAACACTGCCATGCCCTGCAGTTCACTGACCTCTAAGACATCTCGTCAGTAATCAGAGCAGCTTATACACTGGTAAGAAAAGAATCATCCAAGTCATGCAGTGCTGGAGCAAGTGGTGGGTGAGCAGAGTGACCCCCCTCAGCCAAACGGGTACCAACAAGCACTGCCCAGCCAGGGCAGTGTGTGGGGTGGAGCCACGAGTGGCACATTTTGCGGGGGGTGCAGGGATGGGGGGAGGGTGGTTCGTACCGCTGTGCGCACTCTCAGGCAAGCATGGGGGGGGTGCCCCCTGGATCTGTGTGTGGGGCAAAGATGGGCTGCTACTGAGGGCTTGCCCCGGGCACCAAACTTCCTACGGTACTGAAGCCCTAAAACCTTGTGTCGCCTCCTTTCTTTTACAGGAAGATCTGCTGCTTCCTTTTACCCTTCAGAAACTATCCATTTCCATCTCTGGATTTTTCCCACTCCCAGGTGATAAGGAACCTTTATCCAGGGAAAGCAGAATCGTTCAGTCAGTTTCCATTACTTTACCATACAACAGAGTAGGAGGATGGTTGGGACCACCACAGAAGTTTCTATATCCAGTTTTCCAGGGTGTGGACATACCTCTGCCTCTTCAGGGGGATTTGGATTCTTTCCAGACATATGTTCCTTTGTTCCTATAGTCTTCAGGGTTTCATATCCAATTGTAATGTCATTTCCCCATACGAAAGTTGCAGCCATGACACTGATTTAAGTGCAGGAAGAAGTCTCTTTCTAGGCTTTAGGATATCAAGCCAGAACTACCGAGTTCACCTTTCTGCTTGCACCTGCTTTACCAAGAGTTTAGTCATTTAATAATGTGAATAGAAGGCCTGCCTGAACAGGAGGATCAGATGCATCAGCTGTCCTATAACAGCTCCCTAATACATTTTACAGGAGCCTTCACTTCCAAATGCTTTTTTGCTTGTACATTTAGATTCTGCTTCCTGTAGCATTTACTCTGCAACTGAAAACGTTTGCCTGAGTTTTTCAGGTACTTTTATCTTTGCTTTTACTATTATTGTATTTTCATAGCCTTCTTTACACCAAATATTTAAAATCCATCCCTTTGGGATAGAGCACGGCTTTGAGTGTGAGTGCAAGCATTTTTCTGCACCTCCTGAGATTTATTCCTCCTTTGTCCTTTGTTCTTACCTTCTTGGTGTATTGGATTGTTTTCTTCTTAGAGAAATTTGAATGTGCTTAAGGGTATTTTCTTGAATGCTTAGTTTTTAATGCCTAAAAATGTCAAACACCACGGATAAATTGAGAAATTTATACTACTCACTGGAGACTGAGTCATGTCATTTACATCACTGATGAAAAGAAGTACCACTTAACAGTAAGTGAACTTAAATTGTGATTGAATATGAAGCACTTTTTCATTAATGAAAATTAAAACAGAAGGTTTTCCTTAGTTGAGTAGATTTCACAATGGTGCTTAGGGAAGTAAGGAACAAAGTATAAACTCTACAACTGAACTGAAATTGGGGTACAATCCATCTGTACTGTCAGGGCTTTGAGAGCTGACCTGCAAATAGAGATATAGGGGGAAAAAAACCCTAGTTCTAAATAATTTCCAATTTGCTGGTAAAGAGAAGTCCAGACCTTTTATATATGAACTGGGTTAAAAACTTATTAAGGCAGGTTTGATCTATAGGAAAAGAGCATACAAGATTTCTATTAAGAAGTCTATAGACTAACCAGATCAGCAATACCAGTGGTAATGCAATATCTCTCTGTGATTCTCATGACAGAGATTAAAGCCAGCAAGCAGCCCTCAAGATTAAGAAAATTACTTCCATGAAGCATAATCTATTACTCTTTCTGGACACTGCTTAACAGAAGCAGCATAATAAGCAGTTTCCTTTTTTTGTTTAAAAAAAGAAAGAAAGAAAAACCCTTTAATAGTGATGCTTCTTTGCAAAAATGGGGGTTTTTATGGGATAACCAAATCCATTTTTCTTTGACCTGGCTTCTGCAGGACAGCTCAGCAGAAACCTAAAGAAAATGGTCAGTCTGGATGTCAAAAGCCATTGCTCAAACTTTCTAAGAATCAATGAAGTACTCAGGGCTGCCCACATTCAACTCCTACACTCTGATTCCAAGCAGCTGATCAGTGCAGGAACAAGTCTCTTTAAGATTTAGGATATTGATGATTTGCGCTTTAAGATTTAGGATATTGATGATTTGCACTTTGTAGACAGAGCCAGGCCTTACTAAAGGTCAGACTAAGAGAATGTGTTTGATTCTCACCATGTCTCATACACAAGGATGGAAGGCAGCATTTGGGGGAGAGGGACATGAAGGAAGCAATTAAGCTCCATGATTCTGCACTGGCTCCAACCTTAATTATAGCAGCTTCTAGATTTATTTAATTTATACCAGGGGCACATCCAGATAAGCATGCATGCACATGCAGTCATTCCCCATGCACCTAAAAATGGGGCAGCGCACATGGCCCTGGAACTTGGCCAGCAAGATGCATGCATCCCCTGAAGTTCCCCAAGACCTGAGGTAAGCCTCCCATGCACCACCTAGGGCAACATGCCATGTGTCAGAGTGCACAGGCATTCCTTGGGAACAAGTAACATATTGTACTCCTGCTGTTTGTTTCCAGGGAAATTCATGTTCCCACTCATGGGAATGCACCCTAGTGGTGTAAATTTAATTTATCTTATTCTAGTATAAAAATGATATAGAGAAAGACAGCTCTGCCATACCCTCAGTCTTCCCCTTAACTCTTATGGCCCTTCCCTCATAGACAGTTTGAACTGGGGTAGGGCAGCTTGTGCCGTCTGGTAGTTCTTTGTAAAAGTTTTCCCTTTACAGAGTTTTAGCCAGGATCCAGCCACTTTTTGCCTTCCAGGTCAATACGTGACAAGCACAGTGCAAAATCTGGCCAGATAGCTTTATAGTTATATTATTTGCAGCCAAATATATGCATACAGCTTCCATTACTGTCGATGAGAAATATTTGCTGATAGCTGAGGGAAAACACAGAACTTAATATGTTCATACATTTACCAAGTCAAACAGGCTAAACAAGCACATACATAAACATTTGGCTAGTGCGAAAATAATTATGCTTAGATTTGGTCTTCTAGACCTAAAGCAGGCAATTTGCATGGAGAAATTTTTCAGTTGGCTTCAAATCAGGCTCAGCTCCCTCACCTTCAAATATGTCTGCAAGTTTGCATCTGTTAATCTTTGAGTACCCATATTCAGAGAGACATATCAAACAGTCTGATCATGCAAATGTCTATGTGCATACTTTTGTGTCCCAAAACTGAAAGCTTTAGATAAAAAAGTAACATTTATGGAAATATGCTTAACCCCACTCTCTCCCTCACTCTCTCTCTCCCATTCCCTGGAAACAGTTCTCCACCTCTGAGCTAGAGAATGCACATGGTTTCACACCCCATAGCAGACTGAGTACAGACTCATAGATGTTAGGGGCTGAAAGACATCTCTCAAGATGATCAGGTCCAGCCCCGCTGCACTTGGGCAGAAAAGACTGCTGGGGTCAGATGACCCCAGCAAGGTGAAGTTCCAGGCATTTTTTTGAAGATATCCAGAGTATGTGATTGCACCACCTCTGTGGGGAGTCTATTCCAGACCGTGGACACTCAAGTTGTAAAGAAGTTTTTCCTCGTGTCTAATCTAAAGCGGTCTTCTAGCAATGTATGGCTGTTAGTCTAGTCTTCCTCTGGAGTGCCCTGGTAAACAGATATTCTCCTTGATATGTGCCCTTTATGTATTGATAGGTTGCCACCAAGTCTCCTTTGAGTTTTCTCTTCTCCAGGCTGAGCAGACCCGTGTTCTCAGCCTATCATCATATGGCCTGCTCTCCATACCCGTAACCTTATGCATAGCCCTCCTTTGGACTCTTAAACTTTTCCACATCCTTCCTGATGTGACTCTCAGCCTGCCTCGTGGTACCTCCTGTTCTGTAAGAGAGTCATGCGCTTTAGCCTGTATCTGCTACCATTTATTTTCAGCAGAGTGGAACTGCTGCTTCATTCACTCTTGGTCCCCAAGTTCCCACCCACTTCTTACTCCACAACATCCTACTGTGTTAGCAGGCTACAGTCTGATCAGCAAGGCTCAGGACAAACTCAGTAAACCATCCAGGCAGAACAACAGCCATAACCTCTGTTGCCTATACAGCACTTCATCCATTTCTTCACAAGAAGATTGTTAAAAAAAAAGTTACATAAATATATATATTTTTAATAACCATTCTCAGTTGGATAGTTCTCAAACAATTGTGTATAAGTTAGGTAGCTTGAGATAGCAAGACTTTCTCTGTTGAATTCTTAGTACCATTATCATAGACATGACCAATTCATCCATTAATCCCCATTGAAATCTGTTGTCTATGGATGCTTCTGGATTTTTGTTCACAGATGGATATTCAATTGTTTTGTATCATGTTCATCACATGAGGAGCAACCATGCACTTTGGAGCAATCATGGACAACCATGAACACTGACCTTGGACATTGAGGGGACAAACAGACATCTACATTAATTTAAGTTTACTATTGGAGAAAGCCATAACAAGATTCAGGGATTGAATGTAATGATATTAATATTCTAATATATCTAAGACTTAGTGTGAAAGCCAGTTATTGTGAATAAGCTCATTAAAATATCAACTAAATGATTAGATAATAAAATATATTTATATAGGCTAAATATATTTCATAGTTTCATAGTTTCTAGGGTTGGAAGAGACTTGAGTATATCATTTAGTCTGACCCCCTGCCATGGCAGGAAAGAGCACTGGGGTCAAACGACCCCAGCAGGGTGTTCATCTAACCTCCTCTTGAAAACCCCCAGGGTAGGAGCCTGCACCGCTTCTCTTGGAAGTTGGTTCCAGACCCTAGCCGCCCTGACCGTGAAGTAGCGCCTCCTGATATCAAGCCTAAATCTACCCTCTGCCAGCTTGTGACCGTTATTCCTGGTCACTCCTGGCGGTGCTCGGGGGAACAGGGACTTCCCCAATGCCTGCTGATCCCCCCCTGACTAGTTTGTAACAGGCCACTAAATCCCCCCCTCAGCCTTCTCTTCTGGAGGCTGAACAGGTTCAGCAAACAGTATTTGCAAAATCCCATGATATTCAAATGTATCATTGGAGGAATATTAGTTGACTGACTAATCATGGTGTTTGGAGTGAGGGAGACAAGTTATTTTTTTCAGAATAAATATACTGCTGTTGAAACGTTATCCTGTTTTGTCTTCAGAATAGTCACGTCTGACATGATTTAGAAATTGTGGCAGAGATGAGAGATGCAGCACAAAATGTTATGGAAGCTGAAAGTATATTTAGTCTGCAGAATAATCATTCCCCTTCCTTTCACCATCATGTAGTCGAGACCTGTGGCAAGCAAAGGGCACACAGTTGTTTAACACTCCATTATCCTTGACTGATACATTTCCTTAGTCCTTGTAATGCTCTATAAAATAGCCTTGAATATTAGTTTGTCATTTGCAAAACAGAAGATCTGTGCAATATTTATAGTTTAAGGACTAATAGCTTCTTGCTGTTTTGCAGTTGTGCTTTAGTTTTCATATAAATATCTCCAAGGACTTAAGTGCGGTTGTTATGCAGAAAATACTTTTTTTCTTTTGAAATTTTTATTTTTATTAGATTTCCAATATGCCTTTTGTTCAATATACTTTTCAAAAGGTACCAAATGTACTGAAAACAGTATAAGTGGTTCAACTGAAGAAATGATAAAAAACCTGCAACCCAGAAGTGTGATTGCACTGAATGAACTAATTGAATTGATAGTATTTAACTGTACTGCTTGATAACTTGAGATAGCAGGACCTTTTCTTTTGAATTCTTTGTACATTACATAGACATGATCAATTCATCCATTAGTCCCCATTGAAATCTATTGTCTAGCTCCTGGATGTTTGTTCACGGTTGCGTATCCAATTGCCATGCATCATGTTTGTCACATGATGAGGAGTAACCATTAAACAGAGAATATGCCATTTGTGATTCACTAGTACTGAACCTTTATAACTTTAAATTAAATCTCCAGATTTTAAAACTATTTCTCAAATGCTAGCTCTGCTTTTCATAACTAAATTTTTTTTTGCATAAGCCTAAGTCACCTTATGTTTATATGTCAGTCATGCAAAAATGTACTGTTCACAAACTTAGGCACCCTTGAGAGAAACACTATTCAAAACAAATTTTGTATTATGATGTGCCCATCCTAAATGTAAATTTGAAGTGCATTAGGGGGAGCATCTAGGTTATCTTCAGACTGGTTATCTATGCTAGACAAAGATTCAGGGAAAACAGTCACTATTTTAGGTTGCAAACAGCAGTGACGATTTTCACCTGATCTGGCACAGAAAGCAGTTTATAGCCATGACCAAACATAAGTGCGGCTGCAGGAATTTTGGCTGGAGTCAGCTTAAAGAATGGCCAATCACGTGAAAATCTGACCTCTCATTGCGTGAGGGGTCAGGTGGAGATGTTTCAAAACAGCAACTTCTGTCATTTCTGCCTGCCCGCCAGCCTGTCACTGTTTTCAGAATGGGAGGGGGCAAAGGGAGTGGAGGGAGTTTAGTTTGGAGGTTTTTCAGCCCTAGCTGGAGGGTGCGGTGGGTGTACTGGAGCCCACCCACTTTGGCAAGGAGTGCCCCACCCTCCAGAGCCGGCTGGGGACCCCCTACAATGCGTTCTGTCTACTGCCTTTCCCCACTCCCATTCTGAACCAGGACAGGCTGGGAGAGAGGAGGGGCTGTTGCTAAGGGAAGCCAGCAGTGAGATTCCTCTTCTCTCTGGAACCAGCAGTGAACTTCTGCTTGTTCTGGGAGATCACTGTAACTCAGAATGCTTCCTGAGCAACCGTCTCAGTTACAGAGGGGAACTGCACTTCTGTCTGAACCCTATATAGACACTTTAAAAGTATTGCAGAGGAATCTAAACATCACTTCCATAAAATCAAGGTTGAAATCAGACTCTAGGGAGTCCTTGCACTGCTGCTTCTTTAATCTTGCAGGTTCCCCCATAAGCTCCCCTGCCACTGATTGGTGGAGGGGCCCCACTTGTGGCTCACTCCTGATTGGCAAGGAGGCAAAAACTGTGGTTTTAAATATAGTCCCATTTTTGTCTCCTGCCACTGATTGGCCAAGGAGACTCAGTGGCCCCACTGCTTGCTGCTGACTGGTGGGGAAGCAAAACTGGCACTGTGTTTAAAACAGTGGTTTTCACTTCCCTTCCACTCAGAGGTGGGGGAAACTCCATGATTAAAGGGGCTGCAGTGCAGCCCTCTTCCACTGTGAATTCAGTAGGGCCCTATACGTGATTGATCTAATGCTCTGTCAGAGCAAAATTTTGTATGTATGCTGATAACACAGAGAGTTAGATCTGAACATGTGCAGACAAGCCCAGCAAGCGGAAAATTCCACTGCATGCCCAGCACGTGCCCCGTGCTCGACCCCAAGGCTTGTCAATCAAGACTGCCATAATGCACATGCTCAGTTTACTCAGAGAGCATGAGGTAATCTGATCTAACGCACATGCTCAGTTCACTGACTGCATGATGTAATTGGACTAGAAATTTCTATGAAGCGAGCAGCCTGATTGGCCGCTAAATTCATATAAAAGGCTTGTGAACCCCGGGGAGGTGAGGTGATGTGTGTGTGTTTTGGAGGAGAGACTGTGCTCGACCTGTGAGCAGAGGCTAGGGACTGTCTCACAGGGAGAGAACAATCTTTAGAGCAGGGGCTGCGGCTGCAGGGGCTACTCCTAAGGAGGGCTTCTAGCCACTGGTCTCTTCCTCGCTGCGATTTTGGCTATTCAATTCCTCTTCGTTTCCTGTCTTGATCTTTTGGCTACCAGACTGATTCTGGCACCAACCCTGACCATGATTTTGATCAACCCGACTTACTGAGATCACGGCTTTACCTCATCGTACCCGGCACTGACCTCAGCATCGTTATCTATCAACTTCGGCATTGATTCCACTTTGGACTGGTGTCACAACGTGTTACAGTTTTGTTGTTCGTATCCCTTTAATGAGCTGTTGACCAGCCCTGGGACTAGTGAGTGGGCAGCTGCACCTATCCTTCGGGGTAGAAAGCAAGGGCTCACTCGGGAACCCCGTGGGCCAACAGACCCCTCTGTTGTTCATTTTGGTAGCACTGTAACTGAAGCAAACTTCCTACCTACACTACAGAAGTGTAAGTAAATAAAATTCAACTATTTTTGAAACTGCGCGATTCCGTGTACCGCTCAGACTCCTCGCCGCTAATCCCGCCTGTTCTGTATACGAACCCTCGGCCTACCGTGACCTTGGGGCCTTTATTCCCCGACATGCTCTAACATTCAAATTCTATGCAGAGAAAGTAAAAAATGGTTTTAGTCATATAGCAGTTTCTCAACCAGTTGCTGTTAGTCTACAATAGCGTTCTACTGCTGAGTGGAGCAGGACCTGGGCCACAACCTGACCTCCCATAGTTCTTTCAATTGTATAGAAATCTGTTCCAGTTCAGCCACTTCCAATTCATACATTATTTCCAGATGCTTTGGGACATTGCCTGTGTCTATTGTGGGTGTTCCAGTTAAGCACATGGGGTCTTTAGACATGCAACATTTTGCCCTTTTTTGCGCTGCAGTGGCATGGCTGTTTCCATGAGGAGGTTTTCTGGACATTTTAAAAGTCTTTCTGGTGCATTAAAGTAAATCCCCTTGGACATAGTTTAATTTGACTCTGCAAATTAAAGCGTCGCGCCGATGGATTTGTTGTGTGCAAACACAAAGGCAGTCAAAGATATGTAATGAGCCTCTTTGTACATGAAATGGTGCTGCAACTTTTTTGTAGTTTACCCTCATCTAATTGCCTCCACTTTTGAATTGCTTCCACTTTTTTTCCCCTTGTGCCATTTGGTAGCTCCGTGCTCCCAGAGGTGCATGGCAGGGCATAGGGTAGGGGCCCCAAGATGCGGGGGAAGCACTGGACTGTTCTTCTCTCTTGCAGTGCTGGCTGGGGACCAGGCTTAATTTGTTTGAAAACCAAGTGCATGCAAACATTAATGCAACGCTCTGAAATAAACAAGTTTAAACTTTATAAACCTATTTAACTTAATTAGGATTAACCATGGGGTGTTTACAGGCACCCATGAGGGTAAAGTTCCTAATACAGACTCTCAGAGGTTTTGTCCAAATATCTTCATTAGGGTGTAAAATGCAAAGCAGGTGAAGATGATGTCCGTGTCCTTGTATGGCTTTTGAAACAGCTTTGGTGTATCTCAGGCAGTGGGAACTTGTTAAACAGTAAAGAACTTTGTGTATGATCCATCTCAGCTGGAATTCTGTAACAAAAAAATCCAAATTTACTATTGTTTAGATAACAGAGGCATCTGGTTCTGATTCCTCACAGTCATGAAAGGGAAAAAATCATAATGGGTTTCAGTTATCGTGTGTTACTGTAGTCAAACACTTAGTGCTTTCCTGTTTAAATCAGCAAAAACATGGAATCTGGCCTTGAAACCTGTCTTAATATAAAATTACCCAGACTTTCCATTTTTTAAAGTTACATATTCACAGTGGTCTTTAACTATTAAACAGTTCCTATCTTTATGTCAGAGAGGACATATACAAGACGGAAGCACTTATGCTAAGGCCTCTAATGTGTTCCTTACAATCTTATCTCATGGGACTACATTGCTGGTAAAAAGAAAACTGAAATGTACAGGGAAAATAAATGTAATTCCAATAATGAGAAGTGACATTTTAAAATAAAATAACTGTTTTACAGGGCGATGGCACTTTTCACCCTTTGAATAAATATGGAGGCCACAGAAATCATCTGTGAAAAAAACAGTTTTCTACAACTAAAAACATCTTATCTTGTGGTTAATTCTTTGGAACCTGAATTATTTTTTGTCCATAATAAATGATGTGCTAGTTTTCTAGGACAATCCTGTAGAAATAACTTTTGTGTTTGCCCTTCGATACAATATAAGGAAAAAAATCCAACAGCTTTATGAAACACGTTTTTAAATATGAATCTTCATTAACTTTGTCTTGAATGAAATCCTGAAACAGGTGCAGTTCTGTCCAAGTGTTCATGAGTTGTAGAGCACTCAGCTACTCTCAGGCTTTAACCATGTGAAAACCTGCCAAAGTTGCTGACACAGATGATGCAGAAGAGAAAGGCATTGCTTTTTGAAGGAGTCAGATGAATCTTGTAGATGATTGGAAACTCAAAATCCATTAATATTACAGAAGGGGCCAACAAACACGGGGAGTGTCTTGATGCAACATTTGTTTCATGCCTCCTGAGCAATTTAATTCTCTTTCTCCCACAGGATTTGGAATGTGTGTCAGTTACACTTGCATGTGGAATTAATGCTTCTAAGCAAACCATTTTTCTAGACTCTGAAAGCGGCTGTGAAATATAATCATGTGGCAGGCTAGGCCAGCCTATAAATTACAAGACAATGGATCAAACGTTATCTTCCACTACAGGGCTCAAACCCTAACATAGGAGTAAGGCAAAGCAGCTCAGGGTCAACCCCTGAATAGAACAGTCTTTCTCCTTGGAACCCGATATGTGAACACTATGGCTAGGTAGAAATGCTACACCTATTGTGCTTTAGGCACCCAGAAAGAGCCCTAAAGCCATAACTGAACAGACATTCATGGCTCTTAAAGTGCTTTAAAAATGGTGGATCATGCTCCTTGATGGATGTGTACTAAGTTCATGTTCTTTCCGCTAAAACACTGTATTGAATGTGTGTACCAGATCCCACTGAGGGTTAACTTAGAACGCAATCACTACCATCCCAGGCAGCCTTGCAGAGGTCTGTGCTCTAGTCTCAGACACAGCTCTGTGCTCTGCTCCAGGTCAGCCCTGCCTCCTTGGCTGTCACCGACCTGTGTCAGTGAAAACTTCTGTTCTTAGTCCTACCTCATCCCTCTGGCCAGCTGTGAGCTGCAGCCTGGCCAAGAGACGGAAGTGATCAGGGGTCCATGTTCCTGCAGCAGCCTCAGCCAGGCAGCAGCACACCATAGCCTGGGTACTGGAGCCACAAGGGAAGGACTCCAGAGTCTATGTCTCTGCAGCAGCCCTACCTGGACAGCAGTGCACTGCTGTCCAGCCAGGGTGCTGCAGGGGAAAGGGTTCTCTCCCTACAGACAGTCCAGCTGGGTGAGGGGCCACTCTGGCAGCCTCCTGAGAGGTGTGCAGGAGCACCTCCAGTGGTCAATGGGGGCCCCACACAGAACAGCAGACTTCTGCTCAGTTGGTGCCTGCTCTAATTTATCATGCTTTAAGTAAAGCACAGAAAATTAGAGCATTTCCACCAGAGGCTTTCAGTGAACTCCCCTTTCATGACTGCAACTGCCTTCTAGGGACAAGACGAGTTTAAGGTAGCTAACAGTGGTTATTCTCATAAGGACAGACGACCATCTATGTCACTGTGTTTGATATCAACCAGGAAGAATGTAGCCAAAAATACTCTTTCGTGCTCTGCCTAGGATAATTCTTGCCATTGAACTGCATGCTTGCTCCTTTTGGAGCTTGGGAACAGTTTGCCTGACATCGGGAGCCTCCCTGTTAATGCAGCAACTAGAACCAAAGACATAAGTGTTCCTTCCTTGCTCCCTGCCTTGCTTCTCTCTCTTGAGGCCTATGTGTAGCTTTGGGCAGTTGCAACTCAAGTAAACTAAGGCTTTTTCCTTTTCAGTCCAAGAGATAAATGAAGAAACAGCAGGTGGCAACATGAGCAATGAATTTTCTCCCACTAGTTCAGCGGTAATACTGTGTGCATAGTACGCAATAAGCTTTCATACCAAATACTAGCAAACTAATTCAGTTATATAAGAAAATCTGTTTTATCATCAGCACCTGCACTGGTCTTTAATTATTAAAAGATGAATTAAATTGGCACAAAACACTATGGCAATGCAGATATCAAACTATGTTTTGTTTTGTTTTTTTAAAGCCCATGTAAAGACAATTTTCCTGTTTATGCATTATTAATATTGATACTAATATCTATTAATAACAAAAAACCTTTGCCTGAGACATTGCCTGATAAGTTGTTATTGGTTGGGCTAAAATACTTCTTGATTAGGATAAAAATTCATCTGGACATTTGTACTGGTCATATAAAAGCTCCACCACACATATGCACAGGCAATGTTTTTTAAAATAATCAAATTGCTAACTATGTCAAAATAATTATTTTTTCTAATGGCAATGGTTCACATTATTAAAATTCAAATGTCATCAAACCC
>NW_017728951.1:2889477-2916162 GCF_001723895.1 Crocodylus porosus | reverse complement strand
AAAAAAAAAAGTGGCCTGACTGGATTCATTCATTCACTGGGTATATTTGGCCACTTGAATTATTCCTCTCATACATACCAGCACAAGAGTAAGATGTGCCCTATGTTCTCAAACCAGATGTGTGCACTTTTTTCAATAATTTATATTTAAACTACATGTACACAAATAAGTTGTACACAACATTTACATTATAAATCTGCCATTTAATTACATTTGAATTACAAAAACAGTTGATTTAATAATCATAAGCAGTTCTTTGGCCAGATTCTTTTTCTCCCCAACAACAAAAAGTAGCTTAAATGGAAAGTCTAAAAAAAACTTGCTTATTAAATGGGTTTATTATTTCCTGAGCTCTATTTAATCAGCCTTTTAAAGCTGTGTTTGGTAATTGAATGCTTCCCTTTTAATCAGAAGTAGAAAAGAAAGTGTTGTTGTTGGAAATGGTTGCATGTGTGCATGTGTGTGTGTGTGTGTATTAGTCCTTTTGAACTGTGTGTATGTATATATAATACAATGTGGCTCATTATATATATAAAATGAACCACGTAACAAATGTCACATTTGATAGCTTTAGATGAAAAAAAGGGGGGGAAACTCCTTGATTTTTAAAAATAACTTGTTTTGACAAAGACCTTTTCCCTATTTAATTCACTTACTGGGGATGTTTAATCTGCATGCTCATCTTAGAGTGGCAGCAGTACAACTTAACTCATTACAACCATAACTAATTAACTTCTCTGGAGTAGTCAATAGTTAATCCTCGGAAATCTGCTAGTTCAAAAGCGCTTGAAAAATACTAAATGTATTCATAGAATGATCAGGGAATTGTAGAAAAGTAGGGTGGGAAGGGACCCCTGGAAGTCATCTAGTCTAGCCTCCTGCCTGAGCCAGGGTCAGCCCTATCCAAATCACTTCAAGCAAATCCTTGCATAACCTGTTCCTAAAACTACACAGGAAACCCTGTCATACAAGCAGAAAGCAGAGCACCCTGATCTGCCAGAAGTAAAGCAATATTTCAGAAATATTGAAGGAAATAACCCACTTTTGAATACCCACTTGTATACACACAATGATAGCGATATAGAACTTACAGAGCAAAAATAAACCACGATTGAGCCACGTGCTGAGGTATGCAATACCAATCTCTAAGTCATCCTGTGGTGCACTTAATGAGCTATCAAAGCTTTCTTGTTCTTGTTCCTGTAAGAATCTGATCCAGCGATCTCATTAAATTCATGAAGGAAATTATTTTTCTACACATTTATGATAGACAAATTAATTAAGCCAAAATTAAAACTATGTCTAACTCCAAGGACAAGGCAGTCCCGACAATATCCTGCTGCAACTATGCTATTGTTCCAGAGATAAAACTAGCAGTATGAACAGCTGCCTGTGAAGGCAAGCATGCATTCCCTTAAGGATAGATTTCAAAGCTTGGTACCTGATTCTTTCAGTGGTTAGTTGCTCTGCAGAGATTCCTCTGCTGCAGGAGGGAGGGATAATCACAATTTCATTCCTATTGCTTTTTTACAAAATGATAAAAATGTTTTTTATTGCAAGTGCAATTTAAAGTGGGAGTAAAAACCTTTTGGAAAATGTAAAATATGTTATGTCAAGAGAAAAAAGATACCCAAATGAAAAAATAAATAATAATGTGAAAAGAGCTTTGGGCTGGACTTTTCTATTGAGACATAACCATTTTAAGGGATTCAGGAGACACAAAAGAGACAAACAAAGGATCTAAAGAAAATGTAGGGGTGGAGAGATACTAGAGATGTGCCATAACTTTTGTTTCCCATCTCCACTCTCAAACATATTCCCAGTAAATATGGCATGTTTAGAGGCAGGAGAGGACATGATGCGATAAGGAGAGCTGATGAGAAGCAAGGTAGATTTTAGCTCTGTCTGATTCATGCTCACTGGTGTGGGGCTAAGGGCCCTGTGTCAGTGGCATAGCTTAGAGTAGACTGCAGCTCGGCATTACATTAAAGCTCAGGCTGACACAGAACATAAGGAGAAAGAACCAACTCACTGATGCTGTGAGTCACTTGAAGCGGAGTTCAGAAACAAAACAGTCTGCCCATAATTTGTAATTAGGTGTGGGCATTTCTGCTGTAAACCCCCCCTCAAAAAACAAACAGAGGGTTTTTTTGCAAACTCTCATCTCCGCATTCTTATTAACGGATGACTTGACAAAAATCCAATCAAAATCCAGTCATGAAAAAGGTGGAAAAGAGGCCTGAATTTGACTGTAGATATTTCCTAATACATTTGCCTAAATTCAAAAGGGACCTTTATGTTTCCAACAAATACGGTTTTTACCTATACCTGTATATTGCATCTTTAACACTTTCAGTTACTCCCCCATTTACATCCAAACTGTCTTATAATTCCTTGTTTCAATGTTCTGATGCAGTCAACTTGTAACATATTATTTAACATTACTTAAATGGGCAATCCACAAGGGAATTTCAGACCAGACCAGACCAGTCCCTTGTTTTGTTGGAAACACTTGGTGTTATAAAGGATTCAGGGCACATCTGCAAGTTCTTGTGTACACGATTTGGCACTTCTTTTGTGAGGTACTAGAAAAAGGTGCATTTGCCTATTTTAATGAGCATAGCGAAAGAACTTTTTTTTGTGTTTCTTTAATTTACATTAAAATACATTAAAGCACAAATGTAGACTTACCCACAGTCTCTTGTTTAGATATAGCAATTCAGCGGTGTAAAATTGTGGGATCATCTGCATGAACAGCAACAGGGAAATTACAAAACACTTTTCACAGATGAGCCTATGAACTTCAGTTCATCAACCTACTGGATACAAAAAAGCATGGACTAAATACAGAGATTGGATTTAGGACACATTAAAACCTGTCCAACATCTGACTCCCCAAGTACCTCTCCACTATTTACCAGCTACATTCATTCTCTATATGAGTTCTGTGGTGGAATATTTATTGAAATAAATGGTAGGATTTCATGAATAGCAGGTAGCAGCTGCAGGATTTCTGGCATTCTGGCTAGCTTTCCTTGTTGTATGTTGTGTAAAGTTCCTCCATGTCATAACATTATACATTAATGCTGGCCTATGTCCATCTTTCCCTTATTTCACATTGGTACATAAAATGCTGAAGACCAAAATCATCTATTTTGTTATAGTAGGCTAGGATGCTCAATGTAGGTTTGAAAACTGCTTAATAAAGTTAAATGTTGTCAAATTGGCTGTGTCCAGTGAACTGGCTGAAGCAGCCTTTATGATGATAATTTCTTTTGAAGACATGGAGGAAAAACGAAGGACTCCTTACCCTCAGAAGACTGAGATAGACAATATATGGAGGAAGCAATCACAATTCAGAAGGATCTTGACAGATCGGAAATTTGGACTAAAGCTAACAGGATGAAGTTCAATATTGACAAATACAAGGTGCTACACGTTGGGAGGAATAAATCAAAAACACAAATATAAAATGGGTGACAACTGACTTGATGGCAGCACTGTGGAAAAGGACTTGGGAGTCTTGGTAAATCACAGACTCAATATGATTCTGCAATGTGATGCAGCCACAGAAAAGCCAAATGCAGTTTTGGGATGCCTCAGTAGAAACATTAGGGACAAGACATGGGAGGTAATAACACCTCTCTACTTGGCACTCATTAGGCCTGATCTGGAGCACTATGTGCAGTTCTGGGCTTTGCATTTTTACAAGTATGTGAAGAAGTTAGAGAGGGTCCAGAGGAGGGAAAGAAAGATGATAAAGGGCTTGTAAGTGAGTCATACGAGGAGAGGTTGAATGAGCTAGGTGCAGAAAAACTTGCAGAAAAAAGCACTTGCAGAAAAAGCACTTAAGAGGGGACATGATAGCAGTCTGCAAATAATTTAAGAGCTGCCATCAAGAAGAGGGAAAGCACCTTTTCTCCCATGCTGTAGAGAAGAGGATGCAGGCCAATGAACTAAAGCTGCAGCAAAGTAAGTTTAGATTGAAAAAAATGTCTTCACCATGAGAACAGTGAAACCTCACTATGAGAATAGACTGCCTAGGGAAGTTGTGGACTTACTATGACTGGAGGTGTTCAAGAAGAGGTTGGACAGCCACTGGTCAGGGCTGATATAGGCATAACTATGCCTATGTTCTGCTGTGGGTATTTCCCATTCTTCTGGGCTTTGCTGGTTGCCTTCAGCCCCTCCTTTCTGCTACATGTGTTTGGGTGTTTTTAGGGCTTCCTCAGAGGCACTGGGTGTTGGCTATAGCCAAGGCAGGGAACTTTGACTGGGGTATGCCAATGATCCTGCTGGAACTAAAGCCAGAGCCTCCTGGCTGGAGCCTGTTTGGCTTTGGGTCAGCTCAATTGCCACATGGAGTCAGGAAGGAATTTCCCCCAGTCAGATTGGAATAGACTGTGGGAGGTTTTGCCTTCTTCTGTAATAGGGGGCATGGCACTCTACCTGCAATCCCTTGAGCATATATTAACAACATTTCATAGAAGCAGGTTATCTGTGGCAGGCTACGGTGTTAGGTCTGTTTTGTGTCAGGGTTGATGGTAGTCTTGTGTAGAGTTTAGATTATGTTTTGTATAGGATGGTTTGCATAGGGATGATCCTGCCTCAGGCAGAGGACTGGATCACATTACCTCTGGAATTCCTTTCCAGATTTACTTCTCTACAATTCTATGATATGTTTAATCTAGCTTAAAAAAAAAAAAATCAAAGGTGGACCAGTTAGCCAAACTTCAGATAGAAAAGAAATTAAAACAAATAAGATATCCATAAACACAAAGAAGAAAACAAGGCAATAATTGACAGCTAACATGAACTTGTCAAGAACAAGTTATGCCAAACCAGCCTCATCTAACTTCCTTCTATAACAGGCCTTATAGATAGAAAAGAAAATAATATATTTGGATTTCAGTGAAGATTTTGATGCTGTCTCATGTGACTGTCTGTTGGCATTAGGAAAATAGGGTGTAGGATGTGCTACTTTAAGATACATACACAACTGTTTGAAAATGATTGAAAGAGCAACTGTTATCAGCTCACTCTCAAAATGGAAAATCTATATCAAATGTGGCTCTACACAGGTGTAACTATGAAAATATTTTAATTAATAACTTGGATGAGGGAGTAGAAGGGACACTTATTAAATCTGTGGATGATACCAAGCTTGGGGTGGCTTCAAGAACTTTGAAGGACAGGATTGGAATTGAAAATGATCTTGACAAGTTGGAGCAATGGGCTGAAAAAAATAGAATGAACTTCAATTAGGGCAAGTAAAAAGTAATGCCCTTAGGTAGTAGAAATCAGCTGCACGAAAACAGTGGGAATGACTAGCTACTAGACAAAAGTTTGATGGTCAAGGATTTGGGGTTTGTAGCAGATCACCAGGTAAAGAGGAGTCAACAACATTGATGATGTTGCAAATAGCTACCATTGGCTGCATCTACACATTCATTAATTTGCCATATTTATTGTGCATTAAGTTTAGTAATTGGTTAACTAAGTACTTAAATCAATGTGCAGTAACTCATGCTACTGAGCAGTAGCACTGGTATATGGGTTTTTAATGATGCTTACTGCACAGTAGCAAATACTACAGTGCACTTGCATATTAGCTTGATTTTTTTCTGGGCACACTACTGCACAATGTTATTAGGCTACTGCAGACATCTCTTGTACATGTGCCCACTGTGATGATAAATATAAACAAGCAAGAGTATATTATGAAGTAATAATTACATCCTTCTCAGCACTGGTAAGGTCTCAGCTCAAGTAGTGTATCCAGTTTTGGGCATAGAATTTCAAGAAATATGTTGACCAGTTAGAAAGAAGCCAAAAGATATCAACAAAAATGTTCAAGCATCTAGAAAACATGTACTACAAGGAAACACTGAAAGAACAGAATTTATTTAGTACAGAAAAAGAAGACTGAAGGGGAGACAATATGTATGAAAAGAGGAAGGTTATACATTTTTCTCCTTTTCTACTTTTTATAGGACTTAAAGTCAGAACAGGGACTATATAGGAAGCACCTTCTAACTAGAATAATAGATTACCTAGGGATATGTGGAATCTTCTTCACTAGAGGTTTTAAGAGCATGCTAGCAAATAGCTGTCAGGAATGGTTTAGGAAGTGATAAAGTCTTGGGGCCAGAAGGACTTCTATCTCTATTTGCTATGTATCTATCCTAAAACATAGTTGTGGCATACTGTGTATGTGGTTGAACTCTACCATGATTCAGAACTAGCATTCCTTCATGTTATATTTGCCATGCAAAAACCCCAGATACCTCTACAGACATGTAATCCTGCTTTACTGTACTGGTTCTAGTCTTGGCTGAATGAAAACTCTAAAATGGTAAAGCAAAAAAAAAAAAACAAAAACCAAACACACACACAGAGAGAGAGAGAAAGAGAGAGAGTTCACCAGCAAAAGTCAACAGTAAGATGTTTTTCAAACATACAGATTTCACATGGATCTTTCTCATACTAGTTGGAGGATTGCTAAGGGGAATGGAAATCATTAATGTCCTCTTACCAGTGTTTGGGGTTCTCCTGGAATTTTGGGAGATTTCTGAGTTTTAAATTATGTTTTATATGAAACCTATTTTTACATACTGCAGATTGATTGGTTCTTATTCAATGTTTTTGTTTAGGTAGATAATGGGAAAGGGCATAGTTGCCTTTTTCCTCAGACATTCCTAAGGGGTTGGCTAAAGGACAAAGGGTTGTTGACAGGACATATAGAAACTCAAAGTTTTCTAGTGCACTAATGGCTTTTCATTCAGTGAAAAATATCATGGGAGTGACTAGCCACATTCCTAATTAAAAGCTCTTTTTCATAATGCACATCTGGTACAAGAAGCATGAAGTCAATTGATGGCAATCCTTTCAGGTTGTTGTTCGCACATGCTTGAAAATTGGCATGCTGAAAGGCTGAAAGGACAGGTTAAAAGTCATGGGTAATTAGGGACCTATTTAATTCATGATTTTGCAGATTTCCTGGAAACCATTAAATCAGGCATTGTCTGTGAATTCGTGGAAAAAAAAAAACCCTACTAAAAATAAAATGCTGGCTCCCCAGTGAGAGCCAATGATCCTAATGGCTGCCATAGACCAGCCCTGCAGCCTGTTGTGGGGAGGGAGGGAGAGGGGAAGCAGCTGTTGCAAAGGGGAGCAGCCAAGCCACCTCCCCTGCCCGTTGCTGCTGATAGGCTGCGAGTATTGTCCATCATGCAATCCTGCCCCTCTTGGCCAATCAACAGCCAGGGGCAGGGCTGCACAATGGACAGCCTTCTCAGCCAACCAGTGGTAGAGGCAGGGGCCATAAGGGCCCCTTGGCCAAGCAGCGGTGATGGGAGGCTCACTGCAAAAAAGGCCATGAAATAGGCTCCGCACACCACAAGCTGCCAGTGAAAATCCTTTTTGTTCACCACGACTTAGGTAGATCCCTAGTAATCAGACTGTGGCTCAAGTGCAGGGACACTAACATAATGTATATTCTTCCCCAACTCTAAATAGTTTGATAACTGTGGCAGAAAGGATGCAATGTATTGGAAATTATAGTACAGAGCATTTCTTTACTAACCAAACTTCATGTTTACTATCAGAGAGATCAGCTGGTCAGTAGTTACAGTTCAGTGTATTTCTCACCCCCTAGTACTTTAAAATTGCCTGCATGTTGTTTTTATTCCTTACTTTCAGTATCATCCAAAGGACATCAGCAATGATGACTCTGACGAACACTGCCAGAAGAATAAGAGTGCATCTTCCACCTATCTTGGCAGTTCAGTAAACTGGGTCTTGCATTCCTGTTTTCAGTGTTGTGCCAAACTGCTCATAAAACACTGCCTCATCTAATAGTTTAGAAATATTTCTGGGCGGGTGTGAAATGATAAAAGCCGTGTCAGCTTTCCTGATACTCTTGGTAAAGCAATATGATTTCCAATTCATTAGAATTCGTTTTCAGCTGTATTACTCTGACAAGACTATACCCACCAGCTAATATCTTGCATACATAGCCTGAGCAGCCTTGTGAAATTGTTTTAGGTAATCTTATGTGTATGTTGTGAACTTAACTTTTCCTGTGCATGTGTGTATTTGCCCTTCCATAGGACAGCAACTCTGACACTGTATTTATTTCATTAGGGTAGTTGTGCCTAAGAACAAGCTACTGGAGCAAAGATACAGAAATTGGATGCATGTTGTACTCCTTTCTGAATGGATTGCAGTATCTTTATGTGTTGTTACAGGTGGATAAACCAGTTGAGTGCAAACATGCCTCTTCAACAGCTGCAATTCTTACAAAGGCACTTGAATTTCATAAGTAGGATATAACACCACCAGGGACTGCCTTGTGCCAGCTTCTGGCAGCTGTTACACTGAGAGCAAAAAAAATAATCATCATTTATAGGTTGGTTCACCGAGCACAAAGCAACCCAAATTGCTTGGACTGTATTTCTTGAGTATGTGAGTTTTGCTTTGATTTTTAAAGCCATTATGCCATTTAGAGCAGTTATAGTCCTTTTCAGCACAACTGTTGTAAGAAAAATGTGAAGGTCTGATTGTGTATGAGTGACTATTGTGTTATATGCTGTCATGCATACAAGAACATAACATTTCATTTTTCCTTTCCTCCACACTTGCTAAATTAGTGATATAACATGAGGTTCAGATTTATCCAGTGAAAAGGCAACAAGATCCTCATTTTACAATCATGAAAATTAAATAGCTCTCATAATAACACAAAGACAACACATCTGTGTATGTGGTAAGTCTGTAGTTGTATGCATATATTTGTAACCCAGGTACACCCAAGGGTGTGCCCTATTCTCAATTGAATGGGATGGGTAGGCAGGAGGGAATGCTGTAAGAGTGATGCCAGAATTTCAAACAGATCCCTCTTTCCTCTATAGAATTAGCCCAAGCCCAAAGTTCTTAACTATATACAATTTATTAACTTATAATATGCATAAACCTAAATATCATATACATATATTTACAGTGAACACTAACCAAGCTCACACCCTAAATAACACTATTTACAACACCACAATACAACATATCAATTACAAAATATATGGCACAAACATAAATAATCTTAATATCATCTATTCCTTAATATAGTCCCTGACCCATGGCAAGAGATAGTCCTCCTTCCAATGGGGTCCCTTGAGGGGTGTCCAGGAAGCACCAGGGGTCCCTCCCTTTAGGGCCTTGACTGGGGGGGGGGCTGCTCACCCAGCCCCTTCTCTGGGTTTGCCTGCCCCAAATGTTTCAGTTTCATAGTTGGTAGGGTCAGAAGGGACCTAAGCAGGTCATCAAGTCCAACCCCCTGCCATGGGCAGGAAAGGATGCTGGGGTCAAACAACCCTGGCTAGGTGATGGTCTAGCCTCCTTTTGAAGATCCCCATGGTAAGGGTGAGGACCACTTCCCTAGGAAGTTGGTTCCAGCTCCCAGCCACCCTGACTGTGAAGTAGTGCCTCTTGATGTCTAGCCTGAATCTACTCTCAGTCAGCTTATGGCCCTAATTCCTTGTAACTCCCGGTAGTGCATGGGGGAACAGGGATTCTTCCATTGCCTGCTGGTCCCCCTTGACAAGCTTGTAGGTGGCCACCAGATCAACTCTCAACCTTCTTCTGTGCAGGCTGAAAAGGTTCAGGTCCTGTAGTCTCTCCTCATAGGGCCTACCCTGTTGCCCCTGATTATGTGAGTAGCCCTCCACTGGACCCTCTTGATGCTATGCATATCCCTCCTGAAGTGCGGCACCCAGAACTGGATGCAGTACTCCAACTGCAGCCTGACCAATGTCACATAGAGGAGGAGGATCACCTCCTTGGACCTGCTTGTGATGCATCTATGGATGCATGACAAGGTGTGGTTAGCCTTACTGACCACATCCCCACATTGGCAGCCCATGTTCATCTTGGAATCAATAATGACTCCAAGATCTTTTTCTGCCTCTGTGCTGATGAGAAGGGAGTCCCCAGCCGGTAGGTATGCTGCTGGTTATTCCTCCCTAGGTGCAATACCTTGCACTTGTCCATATTGAAACCCATCCTATTCTCATCTGCCCACCCCTCTAACCTGTCAGATCTAGTTGTAGCCTGTCCCTTCCTTCTAGCGTGCTCACTCCTCCCCACATCTTAGTGTCATCTACGAACTTGAACAAGGTGCTTTTCACCCCCTAATCCAAGTTGCCAATGAGGATGTTGAACAGTGGAGGCCTTAAGCTCCCCCTGGGCCTATAATGACTCACTTTCCCTCAGGTGGTGGTAGTCTGGGCACAGCTCAATGGGGTCTCCTCTGCTGGAGTACCTCTTCAGGCCTCTCTCATGCTTCTGGGTTCTTCCCCACCCTGTGGCCCACTCTGGGCACCGAGGACTCAGTTCCTCTTAGCTGCTGCACCACTGCTGCTGGCTCCTGGCCAACCATCCTCACGCCAGGTGGCTAACCCAAGCAGCCTTCACTGCTCCCTGATTCCCAAGGCTCGGGCCTGTGTGCCACCCTGCGTACCATGGGACTTGGCTGCTTGCTGGGAGATGAGGCCTGAGCCACCTCACTGCAGCCTCAAGGCCTTTGCCCCATGCACTGCCCTACGCACTGTGTGGCCTGCTAGCCTTGCTGGGGTTGCAGGCTTGAGCTGCTGCTTGTGGATCCCAAAGCTTAGGCTCTGTGCACCGAACTGTGATGGGCCTGAACAGTCTCACACCACTCCCAGGGTTGGGTCTCCGTGCACCATTCCTGTGCACCATCAACAGCCCGAGCAGCCTCGCATCACTCCCAAGGCTGCTTCCCCAGTGGCAGCTTCAGGATCCTTGGGCCTATTGCCTGCTGGGAGAGAGCTCCCCAGCTTTCCTTGGCTCCGCTCTTCTTGAGTCCCATGCAACATCTGTTCTCGTGCTGGGCACGCAGCTCTTTTTATACACTCCAGGGCTCCACCCCTGAAGTCTTCTAGACCTGACAGTTTACAGTCTTCAATCAGGTCCAGGGGAGCTCTTCTCCCCCTCCCCTCAGGAAAGACTTTATTTCTCCTGCTGCCTCGTGATTGGTGGATGGGCTTCACCAATCAAAACAGCAGGATCTCAAGGCTGGGACTCAACCCAAACTCTGAAAAATGAGTCTGTTACATATTTTTTTGCTCTATCTGCTTTTTAGTTTTGATAATGTGTGTATCTATATATCTATATCTATATAGATATATATATACACATATATGTATCTAAGGAAGCAAAAGACATATTAAATAACCTGTTTATCATTGCTAAAAAAGGGACATGCTTTTTGGCTTCCATTAGTGCAGTCTTCTTGACCACTGCCTGAGATCACTTGTCTTTTGTGCATAAACAATTCTTTATAAGATACTAAGGAGAATAGACACCTGACTTGGCCCCTGCTCCTCTAGTTCATGCACAGAAAAGTTACTATAATGCAGAGGTGTGCTGCCTGCATTTCCTTCTTCTACTAAGTTACTGAACACAAAAGAATAAAATACTTGGACTTTTCTAATTTATTTCAATAATGTGATTTTAATTTCAGGAGTTGTTCTGATACCTTAAAATGTGCCTTGAAAAATGCAAGGATTCTAATTTTGTTGTTATTTAGCAGTAACTGTAATTTGAATGACCGTTATTGCCAGCAATGCTCACTTGATTGCATTCTACTGCAGTAAAACCACTGCTGTTTCTTTTTAGTTCTCTCTTTCTGACTGTTTCAGTCTTTGACAGCTACAGAATTACATCTGAGAGAAGCTGTGAGTCAGCATACGGGAGGACACTGATTCGGAGTCAAAGATGTCAATAGATGATGCCTCCTCTTGCCCACTGAACAGATGCTGCTAATAAAAATTACCCCCCTGGTTTATGGGGAGTGCTTCTTGAACTGCAGTTGTATATGCTACATGCTAGTGAGAGGGGGGAAAAATTCAAAGCCTTTGTTTCTGGAATGAATGTAGAATTGGAAGTGGGAATTGAGTACCTATGATTGCTCTTGCAAGTGACGAAGAGAAATGTAGAATTAAGCAGTATGCATCCTGGAACTGATTAATTCTGTTCAGTCAAATCATGTATTCAGTGATTTCCTGATTGTTTGCAAATCATTTCCGAAGTAGGCCTAGCATTTGTGAATGTATTCAGTATTTGAAAACATGTACAAAGCTTTTCAGATAAACATATCCAGTCCTTTCAAGTTCTTATATGGCATTGTTTATGCTCTATGACTGGATAACTCAAAATATCTGGAAAGTAATGAATGGCAAATAGTTAATATGAAAACAGTGCATGTTCATTTTATGAAAATCCTTCAGTCACTCAAAAGCTGTGAAGTAATGAAGAGCATAATATCACAAGAGCAGTGGATCAGATTTGAACTATACATTTGAGTTTCTCTACTTTATGGTGCTTGCTCAGCATAAGATTGTAAGAATACAGTGGAGAAACTGTCCTACCAACATAATATTTCCATTTATGAATGCTATTATACTAGAAGTTTTGTAAGGAAAAAAAAATCACCTGCACATTAAAATGGTAGGCCAGAATGTAGCCTTTTCCTCACTTCTTATCCACTAGACTTGAACAGCTAACTCCCAGTGAAGACAAAGAAAGAAAATTGAGAGCTTGTTTATAAGGAAGATATGATAAAGAGCATAACAAACAACTATTCCCTTTCACAGTGTTGCAATAGCTCAAATAAATCCCTTTACTAGACTCAGCATAATTTGTTAAATCACATAAAATTTCTTTCCTACTGGAGATAAAGCATAACAGAATGCACCCATCCCTTAAGCCCAATTTCTCCCTTACGGTCTTACTCTGCTCCCCCTCTTCTTTTAATATACCCAGCAGCCGGGCATGATATGTTACAGGACCCAGCTGAATGTGCACCACACCCCTACTATGGACCCTTTGAACCATTTTAAAAGGAGAACATTTCCAAAGGGCAGCAGCAGTCACATTCTAATTGTTATGTATGATTGAGCAGAAAACAATGTTAATGTAGCAAAACCTCCTGCAACAGTAACACAGCTTCATCCAGGTTTAAAGTTGGAAAGGTTTTTCTGCATTTGACTCATTCTCAGCTTGTTCACATATTTCATTAGGACACAGCAGCTGCTGCCCTTTGGAAACTTCCTCTTTTGAAATGATTCCAAGTATATGTATGTCCACACTGCCTGCCTTCATGTGTGCAGTAATATATAGAGGTGGAGCCAGGGTGCCAGGTGAATCCAAAGCCCAATCATCAGGGACCTCAGTGAAACACATTTTGTTCTCCATCTGTTCTAAAACATAAGCTTCCTTAATGCTTACTGAGATCACTGTTTTGATGGACATCGTAATGTTGGTATATTTACTGCCTTTCTGATTTACTTATTATCCTTGTTGAATATAACTTCAGGGTTGCAACCAATGAGGAAATGAGAGAGGAACAGAGCATTTACAACCCCCTGCCCCCTGCCTTAGCACCTGGTATGCTCATTCCAAGTGGAACTGTCACTTGAGAGTAGTGGCACCACAGAAATGGTTGTCTTGCATATGTTACCAAAAATTACAAATAGAAGCACTTGAGTGGGAAAACAGATAGCATACAGTTTAAACATACACAGAAAGGAGCAACTAAAGTAGAGATCTTCCAGCTTGAGCACATTCTAGACATGTCACTGAGAAACTGCACTGTAGTAACATACACCACAATATCTGCAAGGTGAGCTAGGTTAATATACACCCATCTCAGTACATTTTTATTAAAAATGGAATCCAGTAAGAACAGTACAGTATTAGCACTACTACATATTTTATATTAGAGTACCCTTGAAAATGTTTAATGAGGCTATTCAGTTCCCTTTGTGAAAGATTCTAGCTGGGAAATGTAAAGAAAAATTAATTTCCACCAAAGGTGGTTCTTAATTTTTTTTGGAGGTCACTGTATGTGTAGATGTAATATGAACTACTTATTTCCTTTAATGTGGGGGTTAGACAAAAGGGAGTGTGGCTATAAATAAAATACCTGGATTAATTTGGCAATAACTATTATTCACAACGGCAGCTAATCTTTTTTTGAGAAATATAATCTAGTTCTTTGCTACCACCAGGTAGTTACCTTGTGTGACAGACCATGAGGTATTTCCATGTTACCTACATTCATCATGTTGGTAATGTTGAGTGACTCAGTTCACATGTGATACTAGCACACAGAGGAAGAAAGGAAGATGAGGAAAATTGTGGGTCCCTTACTGAATGGGGGAGACAACTAGTGACAGGGGATGTGGAAAAGCTTGAAATGCTCAATGCCTTTTTCACCTCAGTCTTCACAGGCAAGTTCAGCTCCCAGATTACTGCACCAGACAGCATAGGTTGGGGAGAAGGTGAGCAGCCAACTGTGGCAAAAAAAAATGGGTTAGGGACTATTTAGAAAAGCTGGTCATATACAAGTCCATGGGGTGGAACAGGATGCACCCTAGGGTGCTGAGGGAGTTGGCTGATGTGATTGCTGAGGCATTGGTAATCGTCTTTGAAAACATATGGCTATCAGGAGAGGTCCTAGATGATTGGAAAGGGGCAAATATAGTGCACATATTTTAGAAAGGAAAAAAACAAGTATCCAGGGAACTACAGACCAGTCAGCCTCACTTCAGTTCCTGGAAAAATCATAGAACAGATCTTCTTTAAGGAATCCATTTCTAAGTACTTGGAGGAGAAGAAGGTGATTAGGAACAGTCAGCATGGATTCACCAGGGGCAAGTCATGCCTGACCAACATGTTTGCCTATGACTGGTTCTGTGGATCCTAGAAGACCAGTGGATGTGGTGTACCTCGACTTTAGCAAGGCTTTTGATATGGTCTCCCACAACATTCTCGCAGGCAAGCTAAGGAGGTATAGGCTGGATGAATGGACTGTAACATGGACAGAAAACTGGCAGGATCATCAGGCTCAGAGGGTAATAGTCAATGGATTGATATCTAGTTGGCAGCTGGTATCAAGTGGAGTGCCCCTGGGGTCAGTCCCGTGGCCAGTTTTGTTCAATAACTTTATCAGTGACTTGGAAGATGATATAGAGTACACACTCAGCAAGTTTGCAAGTGACACCAAGCTGGAGGGAGTAGTAGATATGCTGAAGGGTAGGGTTAGGATTCAGGGACACCAAGAGAAATTGGAGTAATGGATTAAAAGAAATCTCATGAGGTTCAAGAAGACAAGTGCAAAGTTCTGCACTTTTGATAGAACAATCCCATGCACTGGTATAGGCTAGGGGCTGACTGAGCAGCTGCTCTGCAGAAAAGGGCTTGGGTTTACAGTGGACAATAATATGAATGTGAGCTAACAGTATGCCCTTGTTGTCAAGAAGGCTAACGGCATACTGGGCTGCATTGGTAGGAGTGTTGCCAGCAAATTAAGGGAAGTAATTATTCCTTTGTATTCAGTATTGGTGAGGCTACATCTGGAGAACTGTGTCCAGTTTTGCCCCCCCCCTCCCCCCATAGTAATGATGTGGACAAATTGGAGAGAGTCCAGTGGAGGACTAAAAATGGTTAGGGTATTGGGGCACATGACTTATGACAAAAGGCTGAGGGAACTAGGCGTATATAGTCTAGGGAAGAAAAGACTGACAGAAGATTTAATAGCAGCCATCAGTTACCTGAAGGGTTGTTCCAGAGGATGGAACTAGATAGTTCTCATTGCTAGCAGATGATAGAACAAGGAGCAATGGTCTCAAATGCAGGAAGAACTAGATTAGATATTAGGAAGGACTTTCTCACTGGGAGGGTAGTAAAACAATGGAACAGGTTACCCAGAGAGGTGGTGGAATCTCCATCGTTGGAGATTTTCAAGGCCTGGCTAGACAAAGCCTTGGCTGGGATGATATAGTTGGGGATGGACCTGCTTTGAGAAGAGGGTTGGACTAGATGACCTCCTGAGGTCCCTTCCAACCCTAACTTTCTATGATTCAATGAAAAGGTAATAGAGTCCCTGCTAAAGTCCAGTGTTGCATTCTAAATGTTTTATCATTTTTCTTATTCATCTCTGAATTTTCTCCATTAGGAGGGGGGCCACATTGTGGGGGCTTTCCCCCTGCTTAGCCAGGCCTGACTGCACAGCCCTGTCCTTCATGAGTCAGCGCCTCCGACCTACAAGGTGGGGAATAGTCCTGGCCGTCAAGAGCTGGAGTCTTACCAGCTGTGGGAAGCCCCATGCAGCAAGGCTCTATGGTGTGGGTGGGCTAGAACTGGTGTGGAGGATGTCATTCCCACCCCTCCCCCTGCCAGAGCTAGAGAGATATTCTGTGTTGGTTCCCTCCTTTCCTATGACTGACAGCAGCAGTATGGGCACATATGCCAGGCAGCCAGTAAGTCATGGCCTCCACTTTACGGGGCTCAGCCGCCCTCAGAAAAGTCCAGTAGGCTGGGAAGTGTGTGGGAGTGCCTTCTGCCTTGTGGCCTTGGCCAGCGTGGGCATCTGCCTGCCTCCCCAAGACAAAGAGACAACATGAGTTCCATGCGTTAACGGTCCAATCTGCACAGTCAGTCATTACTGACCTAATTTTTTTTCCCTTTTTTAAAGATATTTTAAAAAATATATTGGAATAACATGTATCCATTTCAAAGCCTTCTGAACAAGGACATCACCACGCAACCACCAGATAGGCTCAAATCTAGAAACCCCTTCTGGAAATACACCAAGAAGTTCTATGACAATAACAAGAGCAAAAACAATGAAGGGAAGCTTGGATAAATACCAACCTACTGGAGAACTAACCCTACAGTTCCCCAGCCAGGATTTGTCCTACTGAGAAAGATTTGGTCCTTCCTGAATCACATCTGGATACTTCATGGAAAATGTGGACATTTACTTCATAAATGGAGAATCAAAGAGATTCTGGGCTGTGATTGTGGTGCTATTTTTCAGACAGTCCAATACTTTGTGAATGATTGTCCAATTAGATCATTTAATGGTGATCTAAAATCAATCCATGAAGCTACCTCTGAAGCAGTTGAATGGTTCAAATTTATCAAATTTAGATATGAATCTATGAATGTTGCAATCCTAAAATGTCATACGAAAGAAAACTTCATCAGATGTTTACATAGATTGTTACCTACATAAACTCATGCCTTTCTGCAGTACAAAGATGCTATCTTGACCTGCCTCTTGCCTGACTTCAGATTAACACTGCTAACCACCTGTAGGCAGTAAAGGGAGCCTTCTTCTTGATTAAAACAAATGTTGTAATTTAGAAGAATACACTAATACATTTCAACACTAGCAACTTGGGAGAACAGATCTCTATATAATTTATTTACAAACTGATATCCTCTCAAATGCTTTTCATTTGCAGTAACTGTAAGGTGATGGTGGCAATTAAAATATTTAATAATTTTTAATTAGTTGATATTTGTAAAAATTGGCAATGACAAAAATATTATCCATAGATTGCATCTGTCATACTTAATTCTCAAATTTGAAATGCTAAAGTCCCTGTCAGTACTTTATTCTGCACTTGTCTACTCTAAATGTCAGAACTTCATTAATGATCAGTACTACTTTACTGAGACCTTTCATTGCTCATCAGCAAGGGTAATTTATTACTCACTCAACTAATACTCACTTAAGCTTTTCCAACATAAAGAATTAACTTTGCTTTTAGGTCAACAACATTAAGTTACTTTTTAATATAAATGACAGAAGCTCTCAACTGAGTACTGTATCATAAAAGGAAGCAGCAATTATGTCTCTCTTCCTGTTGGTTTCTGTTCAAAAGATTTAAATGTAGCTTTATTTCTAAAGATGTTTCTCACTTTGCAAATGAAATACCATGTAGAGTATACACAATGTATATGAAAATACCCTGACTGATGCCATCAATAATTCAGCTAGAACGACTCAGCTGGGAGTTTGGATATGATGCACAATCATGCCAAACAGCCCTTTCGCATGTCACCACAAAATTTCAGGCTCTACATTCTGAGCTGTGAGCCTCCAGAAGGTATCAGTTAGTAGTTAAATGGTGTATTTGTGACAGGATAATTGTATAGGTAAATATAAAATGACTTGGGTGCCAAAGTGCATACATCCCTTATGAGTTACTTCTTAACTCTCCTGGCCAAGTTAAGAAAGATTAGGGGTGTCATTTTGAAATAGGGCAGAGTTTTTTTGTGACATTGGGTGAATATTTTAAGATCTCAGGAAGTATATTTCAATGGTGTCTTAGGTAATTATGTTGATTGGAGGCTAGAGAGTGAAGGTTCAATGAGGATCCTTTTGAGCCATTTGTCAGTTGAATATAAAAGTGTTCAGGATTGCCCTTTAGGTAAGGTCTGTAAAAAGAAAGTCCCTGGGATAACTGCAGGCTGAATACATAATTTATCTTAGTTGAATTGTATTCTGCAATGCAAGTTTGGACTGACTGACTTACTTGGTCCTCATGTGCTAATTTGAGTAGAGGACATACCCTTTTTGTATGGTAAGTGACTGTGGGTTATCCAGTAAAAAATGATTTCTTTTTGTGTAAGTAAAAATCTTAGGAGACTGGAATTTCAGGTGGCAAGGGCTAATAAGCACCACCCCACACACACCACACCAAAGCAGATTAGATCTAGAAATCTGTTGAATTTAATCTATAGCATGTTTAGTCCCTTTTTTTACTCCTATTCCTTATAGTAGTGGTTTTGGGCTTAAAAGACAGATATATGAGGTCTTATGGCAGTGATTGGTTAGTTGTAGGAACAGCAAGGTAATATGAAGGCAAGGTTCTTTAAGTAGATGTGATATCTTTTATTAAATCAACTAAATATTTGAAAAAAGTTATTTGCAAGCTTTCAGGCACAAACACCCTTCTTCAGGCAGTGGGAGCCTTCCAGTGCCTAAAAGCTTGCATAGAACCTTTTTCCAACAACTTAGTTGGTCTAATAAAATATATCCCATCTACTCAAAGAACCTTGCCTGCCAATGCCTTGGACCAACACAGCTATAACCAACAACCCTGTAACAATGATATGAAAGCTCTCCGCAATCCTGGACACAGAAGGGGATGATTTTATTCTCAGTGCAGAAGATATCACACAATTCAAAAGACAGTTGAACACCCAAATAGTAGAAACAAAGTATAAATATACAGGAGGTAAGGACAGCAGGTGATATACAATTTCTGGGGCTTATTTGGAGCTGGGCAAGATTATATCAACTGAGGAATAGGTCCAACTTCTTTTATGATTTTTTAACATTAGATGGGTGTACATTTCTTGCCTGCACCTTCGGAAATATGCAGAGTTCTGGTTTCCCTTTAGATAGTGCTGGGAAAGTGAGAACATGCTAATGTAACAGTAGCTAGGGAATGATTCATACAAGTATTCCATCTGCAATGAAACAAGGGAGAAACAAAATCCTTTATTGACCCAGCTTCCTGTAAAATTAATAGAAAAGCTCCCATTGGTTAGTGCAAGAATATTAGGCATCTTCACACATGCTCCAGGGTGAGAAGGGGGCACTTTAATTACAGTGGCTCTCTCATGTATTCAGAGTGTGGTGCTTCAAGATGGTGGTGGGAGAGCTTTAACTAAAGCTCATTGGATGAGCTTTAGCGTGCCCCCACTGCCGTTTCGAAGAGCAGAGATACTGAGTACATGAGATACTGAAGCTGGTGGTGCATGCTAATTAACACACTCCAGCAGACTCAATTAATCAATTAATTGAGACTGCTCCAATGTATGCTAATTAGCATGTGTCAGAGCAGGCATCGGGCACGTGTGTAGGCAACTATTGACACTGAGACACTCCATTGTGTTTTAATGAATTCAATAATACTGGTACACTTGATATGTTGGTATTATGAATATTTCACATTCCTACATTAGTCATCTAAATTTGTCCTCCCACAGTTTTGACATTGACATTTAAATGCTCAACACACCATAAAAGAGAGAAAACATTAAAAAATTCACTGTACAACTCATTAGTTACTAACTTTAGTAGGAAAAAACCGTGTATAAAAACAGATTTAATTGATTGTAATCAAATGTGACTATAAACAAGTAATCATAAAGTAATGCAAAAGATAATCAACTTCAAGTTTTCTCTGTAAAATGTAGTTGGTTGGTGCATGCAAATTTATGCTAAAGAACAAGTGATCGCAGAAATTAATACATACATGTGTTTCCTTTTGGAGAGGGAATAATGGAGGCTGGGGAGTATTTAGTTTATTTCAAAAAGTTGAGAACTTGGAGCTGAAATTCAAGCTACTTCCTTTTTTTTTTGAGTTGGCAGTGTTTGCTGTTTCAATCTTATAAATTGAACAATTTGTCACATAATTGTGGACATGGCCCTTTGCTGTCTCTAATGCCATTGTGATGGAATCAAGTGTATGATAGAATCAAGGAGCAAACACTGCTCAGTGCTACCTATGCAAGAAATCAAACATCATGAGGGAAGTTTGCATAGTTGCAGTGATTCAATTTGTGCTGGCACTTGCAAGATAGTTGTAAATAAACACTTCCAGTGGTGCACTTTTGAACTAAAACACCTTCTATGCCACCATTTTCTGCATGGTGATGTGCATTTTATGCTGCTTATACAACTGCAAGTGATGCAGCGCTGGGTGGTTTTTAAAGCTCCCAGTGCTGTGGCACTTGCATGTGTTAAAATGCTCTAGGTGCTGGGGAGGCAGGGAGGACAGTAGGCCTGATCTGGACCATCAAGGGAGGGGGAACCACTGGGGTCTTTACTCCAGGGTGTAGCCTTAAGTGGCTACATGTTAATGTAACACAAGCTGGGTATAAGGGATCAGAGATAATTCTCTCCTGAAGTGGGGTGACTTTGACCCACCTAACAAATGCTTAAAACTACTTTCAGGTGTAAATGCTCAGACAATCCAGGCGTTAAGAGCTTCAGAAGCCACCCAAAATTACAGTGTAACAAGGCCCTAAAATTGTGCTAATCTTTTACAAAGCCATGTGTAGAGTGGAAAGAAAAGGCATTGGTTCCACAATAGACTTGGATACCAAGGATCACTTTAAGCACCTAAATTCAAAATGTAGATCCCCAAACCATTGCAACTGTGCTGCCTACCTCTGGAGATGGCCTAGGCATGTACTGGGTCAGAGAGGATGAGTGAGAAAGACTCTATAACTTGCTGATTAGCATACTCCACCTCAGTAAATATTTATTCATCTCATACAAAGTAGAAGAGCTTAATCTGGAAAGGTGGGAAAGATATAATTTAGGGGGTGGGGGATGTCGCTGGTTCAAATCAGAGTGGGAATTTGAATTCTCATTTCATGCATTTTAGGTGAGTTAATGAGCACTGAAGATGGGAAAGGGGGTCTGGGAAATCCCTCTCTTCTATTTATTTATTTAGTGATAACTCTGACCTGCCTTAGACATCCAACTCCAGGAGAGTGAATGTTAAAAGGAAGGAGACAGCTCCTTTCAGCCCAGATTTAGGAAGTCGGCTCTCACTCAGCCTTAACACTCCTTTTAGCATTCCCTACAAAGCTTCCATGAACTGATTCTTTTATTCTCATTTCTCCCTGTGCACAGCTGAGCACGGGGAGATGTAGGAACATTGTGCATTTCTTCCTATGTGTCTTAACCGCCACACGTACAATGTGAATAAGGACTATCTACAGTCTGCAACACAGAGTTGACTCTCAAATGAGGATAAAATGTAAAATAAAAATAAATATTCCATTATTTCCTGTAAGTGTGGCAGGTGTTGTTTATGTTTTTATCTGCTTGAACAATACAGAGACAACATCTTCTTCCTGTTGTTACTTACAACAAAAAGCTCATGCCAGTCATTAATACTGAGCAGAATATTAATTAAAATAAAAGATATATTCTCAACAGAAATTATTAAAGAAGCAAACTGAACAGCATAGAGTGGTCTCCAGTGGCCTGTAAATAACTTATTTTAATTAAGGCCAATATTTCACCTAAGGCCATCTAGAAAAATTATGAATAGAATCGCTCTCATGTTGTTTGAAAAATAACAATGTGGAAATGAAAGCACTTTCAATGATCCCTCCAAAATCTGGTGCAAGTATTGTTTGCTTTTTTTTAGTGTTCTGAAAAATATTCGTGAATGCCAAGTATTTATAAAATAATCATGGGGAGAAATGTCTTTTTCCATAGTTGAGGAGGAAACTAGGCTCTCGTTATAAATCTATTTCACATGCCCCTAATCCTCTAACTTTGACTGAAGTAAATTAAACTGTAAAATTTCACAGAGGTGATCTTGTGCTAATCTAGAAATTTTCAACTTGTTGGAAAATGTCTTGAAAAGAGCAGCTAGGAAATACAAGGTAAAAAGATGCCCTGACTGCATTTTTAAAAATATCCTTAGTTTTTTACTCTTCTTCTTGCCTTGTTGTAGCTTCCAAGTACCTTGATTAAGAAACTATTTGCTTTAATCTGTTAGTCATGAAGTGGACTGGTGCCTTTCTCTATGTTTTAGAGGCCTGTTGTTGGCTAGTCTATGGCTCACAGCTTTGCCTGACACAGATGATACCATTATATAGTTTTCAGGGAACACCCAAATACAGATGAGAGAAGTAACAGGTAGTGGATGAAATGGGAAAGTAATGGAAGCCAGAATAGGGCTTCCATTACTTTCCCAACAAGAAGGAGACAGCAAAATGTGCAAGAAGGGGTAAGGCAGGTGGTGATTAGCTGTCAAGAGAACACTGCAGGCAAGTGACAAGATCTAGTTTGCAAGGTTTCTCCAGACTCCGGACAGCACCTGGGAAGGCAGGTCTGAGGAGGAGAAGCGGGGAAGCAAAGTGGGTAAGTTGATGGAAAAGAAGGTTAAGTTATCGGGGACTATATCTGTGCAGCTGGCAATTCTCATGAAGACTTCTATCCTGAGCATCTTGTGAACATGCTGCTATGTACTTGCAGGGTGATGGAGGGATCAGACTTCTATATTGGTGGTATATTCTGTACAAACAAAGTCCGGTGCATGTGTCCCTGAGTCCCTTGACTGCATACAGTTCCCTGTATCCAAGTAATGTATACAATAAACAACAGCCTGCTAGAGGAGGAAATGAACTCATTTTACTTTCCAGCCTAATATTGATTTTTAAGAAACACTTATTCTCACAGAAATCTCATCTACTTTTCCAAAAAAGCCTCCTTTTAATAACATTTTGCTTGTGAATGATTTCTAGAATCATTTCTCTCTTGGATTTTTGGCCTATTTTGAAATGTAAATGATAATCTGAACTAAAATAAAATGTGGAAAATATGTAACGCACCCTGAAGAACTTTTTGGTGTCCTCTAGTCTGATGCTACCTCCAGGAGATCTTAATTTAAATGAAAGAAGTGTAGAAGTCTTCTCTGTGTCCTGGAGATTTCTGCCCCTTACCCCCTCCCCCTGCCTCACACCTTTCTTTTCCTACCTCACCTCCACAGAAATTGTTGGCTCTGTATTTTTTTCATTCCCACTTTATAATGTCAGCACTCATTTGCCTGCAGTCATAGTCACTCAGTAATTCTGATAACAAGCTAAGTCCTTTGTATTCCTTTGTGCCTACCAACAGCTACAAGAATGAGCAATCTGCTTTTAAACCGTAATCTACATTGTAAAAAGCTCTCTTTTGGAAAGATCACTGCTAGTATTTTTACAACACAGTAGCTAGCTTGATAATTCTTTGAAAAATATTAACAGCTTTTGTTTTAAAATATGGAGCATAATGTTGCAATTTGTAAGATCTCTGCAATTTAGAATTATAAACCTCTAGTTTACTGTAATCTTCACCCTGAGTTATTAAATCAATATTTTATTTTTAGAAGAAAAATCTAGCAGTTTATGGGAAATTATTTTTAATACAAACAAAACTTAGAATCACAGCCTATAGTGCTTACAGTCAGAGCCTCGTGAGAGGTACACTCTCTCTATTGCTGATGCCCTTTAAATATATTCTTGTTTCTCATACAGTGTTTGTTCCACGCTTGGAAAGTTGCTTTGTTTTGATGACAGAGAAAAGCTTGGCTTTTAAAGTGGAAAAAGAAACAGCATCTACAAAAGACAGTTTGCCTTAGCTGGTAAAACTAGATCTGAGGACATGAGAACAGATTTTTTTTCCCCAACTTGCAGTCCAGAGAGCTATAGTCACAACATACTGCTGTTCTCCTGAATATTTTTCAGAAAGTCTTATCCATTATCCCTCTCCATTATTTCATATTATTAAGATCAGGACATCTTAATGTGGCACCATCACCACTTACACTGATCACAAAGTTTGGGCAAGGTGGCCAAAAAGAGCATTTTAGGTAAACCTTGAACTGTTTGAAGAAGCTCTGGGTTTTTTTTTTATAAGACTGAATAATAATAATAAAAAAAACCTCATGGTATCCCCAAGATCATTTTGCCTCACTAGGAATAGCTCCATATTTATGCAGTATAAATTAAGTTCCAGAAAGAATTAGCTGCAATTTGTACATTCAGAATGACAGTATTGGTATTTAAACTACCCTACAATTGATCTCAGCTAAGAAAGTGAGAAGTGACAGAATTTAAATTAACTACTGTACTTGGTGGATCATTTCCTGTTTCATTTAAAAACATAATAAACCAAAGGTGGGACTTCAGATTTTTTATAAGCTGTGGAGGATCTTATAAAAGTGTTGATTTTAGAAAATAACCTTGGTTCAAGGAATCATAAGTTGATTCTGTTTAAATTAATGGATAGATAAGCAAAAACAGGCCTCTAACCAAGGCATTTTTCATTTCAATAGGGCAAACTTTTAGAAATTAAGTAAGTGAAATTAAATAGACTGAAGAGCTCAGGGAATTGAATATTGAGGAGAGACAGAATCCTGTTAATTAAGATGCAAAAACTATATAGAATTTGCATCCCAAGCAAATAGGAAAAGCCTGTAGGGAAAGGTTCCAAACCTGCTGGATAAATAATAGCCTTAAAAAGGATATTAGCAATAAGCAGGGAAGCTGCAAGGATTGGGAAAAGGAACTGATCAACATAAAACACTATAGCTTGGAGGCCAGAAAGTGTAGGGAATCATGAAAATCTCAAAATGTCAATATGAGTTAGACCTTTCAAAGGAAATTAAAACAAATAGTAAAAGGTTATTCAGCTATAGAAATAAAAAGAGAACAAGGAAAGAGGAAATAGGACTCTTTCATAGAGAGGGATGAGGCTGAGGTTAAAGATAACTTAGCTATTTACCCAGAACCTAAATGAATACTTTTCCTTGATTTTTCAATAAAATGATGATGTTAAACAAGAGGAAGAAAGTCAGGTTGCCTAATGGGAATGACTGTATGTGGATGGAAATAGAAATTATCACATGTGAGCTGGAAGAAAAACTCAAAGACCTTAATATGCTCAAATCAGAAGCAGTGTATAATTTCCAAACCAGAGTACTGAAAGAACTGGAACAGAAATTACAAGTCTAGGAGCAAGGATTTTTTAATAAGTCTTTCAGTGCAGGAGTGGTATCACAGGACTGGAAAACAGAAAATGTAGCTCCCATATTAAAGAAGAAGCTATAAAATGATGCGAGAAATTGCAGATCCACTAGTCTAATTTAAGTAAACTTCAGTATTAGAACAAGTTTTGAAGGAAAGAATAATTAAGGACATGAAGGAAAATGGGGTAAAATACAATATGGAATTTGTAACAGTGAATTGGGATAACTGATTTCTGGTACAAAGGTAACTAATTAATCTGGACTTCAGTAAAGTATACAACACTGGGCGCATCTACACACAAAATTAAGTCTACACACGCAGCCATTTGGGACCAGATTTGCTGTTTATGGGAGTAACCTGCTCCAGGCCTCCTCTGGCCCTGCTCCACTCCTCTGCAGCAGCTAGGGGGAGTTGGAGGCTTTGTCCACAGCTGCCTAGGTGCCAGGGGCACTATTTAAAAGATGGCACCTAGTGATATTCCCTGGCAACCTGTTTTTCTGGCCCAGACAAGTCTGCAGTGTACTGGCATAGCCCTCTATGATTCTGTCTGCAGAGCCTATGCCCACCCTATAATGTCTGCCTATAAGGTCTGTCACTCCCAAGGCCGCGGCAGCAATGTCCTGTGTCCTGGGCTTCTGTTTTCCACTTGCTCACTGTGCTTCACTGCCATAATGACCGCAGCCTGCCCCAAGTCAGTCTTGACCCTGTCTGGCCCCCATCCTGCACCACTCCATCTGAGGCCCCCTTCCCCTCCGCTGATAAAGACCAGCTTGTGAGCTGCCATCCAGACCCTGACAGGGAGGCTGATGACACACACATGAATGCTGTCATGGGTGTTGTCCATGAGCTTTTGCCCACAAGCCTGTGCTGCACTGGCCACCTCTTTGGGGTGGGCAAGGCAACCGCTGGAGCGGCTGTCCTGGAGGTCTGTGGCATCCTCCAGGACATGCTGGGGCACACTGTGCTCTGGGTCTACAATCCCCTGAAGACAGTGGTGGGGTTCTGTGTTCTGCCCTTCCCACTGTGCACTAGGGACCTGACTGTATCCATATCCCTGTCACTGCCCATCCCGGGATGACCACCCGTACTACAGCTGGAGGGATATCATAGAATCATAGAAGTCGGGTCGGAAAGGGCCTTGCAGATCTTCAAGTACAACCCCCTGCCTGGGCAGGAGAAAAACTGGGCTCAAATGACTCCAGCCAGGTAGGCATCAAGCCTCTTCTTAAAGACCCCCAGGGTAGGAGCCAGCACCACTTCCCTTGGAAG
>NW_017728951.1:2851773-2889377 GCF_001723895.1 Crocodylus porosus | reverse complement strand
TGGTCCCCCCTAGTGAGTTTATAGATGGTCACCAGGTCCCCCCTCGGCCTTCTTTTGTGAAGGCTGAACAGGTTCAGGTCCCACAGTCTCTCATTGTAGGGTCTGCCCTGTTGTCCCTGGATCATGCGGGTGGCCCTCCTCTGGACCCTTTCATTGTTGTCCACATCCCTCCAGTCTTTCCCTCCCTACTAGCGTGTTTAACTTTCCCCAAATTTTGGTATCATCAGCAAATTTAAAGAGGTTGCTTTTCACCCCGTTGTCCAAATCGCTGATAAAGTAATTGAACAGCGCAGGCCCAAGGACCGAGCCCTGGAGAACTCCCCTGCCCACTTCTCCTCAGGTCGAATATGACCCGTCCACCACCACCCTCTGTGTACAACCCTTCATCCAATCTGCAATCCATCTAACTGTGTAGCCATCAGTGCCATAGTCGCCTGGTTTTTTTAATGAGGATGGGGTGGGAGACAGTGTCAAAGGCCTTGCTGAAGTCCAGAAAGACTATGTCCATCGCGACACCTGCTTCCAATGCTTTTGTGACCAGATCATAAAAGGCAATCAGGTTAGTCTGACATGACCTGCCCCTAATGAAACCATGCTGGTTGCTCTTGAGCATCATCCCTGAAGCCAGCCCATCACAGATGTGCCCCTTGTTGATATTCTCAAAGAGTTTCCCTAGGATTGAGGTAAGACTGATGGACATATAGTTACCTGGGTCCTCCCTCCTCCCTTTTTTAAAGATGGGGACCATGTTGGCTATCTTCCAATCATCTGGCACCTGGCCCGAGCACCACAAGCACTCGTAAAACCATGCCAAGGGCCCTGCAATAACTCCTGCTAGCTCCCTCAACACCCTGGGGTGGAGAGCATCTGGACCCACGTCCAGCCCCTCCAGAATCTTACTAACCTGGTCCTCCCAACCTGAGGTCTGGAGGCATTCCCCTTACATCTGTCTTGCATCACAGCGGGGAAGTCCCAGTCCCTGCACATGAAAATGGAGGTGAAGAATTGGTTAAAGAGGTCTGCTTTCTCCTCTGGCGCAACCACCAGATTGCCCAGCATATCTTGCAGGGGCCCCACATTTCCCAGTGCCTTCTTCATCCTCCTTATATATTTCAAAAATCACTTTTTATTATCTTTGATCTTGGACGCTAGTCCTAGCTCTATGTCCGCCTTAGCTTCCCTGACAGCCCCTCTGTAGGCCTTAGCAGAGGCCGTATATTCCTCTTTGGAGATAGCACCCCCCTTCCACCGGGTGTATGCCACCTTTTTGTCAATCAGGCATTCCCAGATGCCCTTGGTGAGCCAGGGGGGCTTTTGGGTACTCTTGCCCCCCTTGCTTCTTGTTGGGATGGTCACCCCTTGGGCCCTGAGTATTATCTCCTTAAGGAACAACCACTCATCTTGGGCACTGAGTTCCCCTGCCCTCGAGAACCCCAGTGCCTCTCCCACTAATGTCCTCAATTTGTTGAAGTTGGCCCTCTTGAAGTCTAGGGCTACCACCTTGCTGCAGGCCCTTGACACCCTGAGCTGAATGGTGAATTCCAGCAAGCGATGATCGCTACCACCCAGCAGGTCAAGAACCTGGATGCCCCTTTCCACGTCATTCCCTGTGGCCAGGACCAGGTCTAACAGGGCATTTCCTCTGGTGGGCCTGTGCACCTTCTGAATTAAGTGGACGTCCTGTATTTTGGCCAGGAACCTCCTGGAACGGTCTGACCTGGCTGACTGTGCCTCCCAGCAGATGTCTGGGTAATTTAAATCACCCATGACAACTACATCCCTTGCCTTAAGTCCCTCTGCAAGCTGGCTGAAAATTCCTGGTCCAGCTTCTCCCCTTGGTTGGGGAGTCTGTAGTAGACCCCCACCATTAAATACCTCTCCCCACAGCCCCCTTGTATCTTGACCCAGAGCACTTCAGCTTGCCCCTCCTCTGACCCTATTTTGTTGGCAGAGGATGTGTATTGCTCCTTGACATAAAGCGCCACACCCCCAGCTTTCCTTCCTTCTCTGTCCAGCCAAGTAGGGCAGGGAGGAGGGGTAGGGACAGAGACAGGGAAGGGAGTGCAGGAGGCTTCACCCAGTGTGGGAATTACCGGACGGGTATGGTGGGCATTCCCAGTGGCCCAAGTTTGTCCCCACTGGTGGCACCAGCATCCTGGGGTGCAGAGGCATGATACCTGGTTGTGTGGGTACTGGCCCTCTCTGGGAAGAAGCTGGAGCTCATCAGGGTGGGTGGTGCCATCTGCAGGCTCTCCTCCTGGGCAGGGCATTGCACCCAGACCTAGTGTGGAAGCTGCTGACCCATGTTCCTGGAGCTGCTGGGCAAGGCCAGGGGTGGGGAATATGCTTGGATGTGCTCCTGGTGTCCCAAAAGGCCTGTCCCATAGAGGAGTCACTGCTGCCAGGCTGTTGTGGAGGCTTTGGCAGGCTGTCCAAGCTGGAGAACACAGTGCAGCTTTATCCAGGGTTGCAGAAAGTGAGGATGTGGTCAGACAGCCACATAAAGGACATGGTCCTGCAGGCAGCCCCCAACCTGTGGTTGTGATCAGTGACACAGACTCACTGTATCCACAGGTCTTTGACCTTTATGGGGCACTACCATGCCAACCGACATGCCCACACTCTCACATGTGGCCAGAGCCTCATAGATGTGGGCACTGGGGCTCCCACCCCAGGCAAACTGGCTGTGGACCTCGGCATCACCCCACAGTGCCATGAGGTCTGTGGTTTCATCCTGGGATCATTTGGGATCCCAGGAAGTGGGGTGTGACATCAGAGAAGATGCCAGTGTGGCTCTCTCAATGGCCCATAAGGGGTTCCAGCTGTGAGTCTGGGTGCTGCTGGGTCTGGAGAGGTGCCTGAAGCCTGGGGGCATGGCACTTGTGACTGGGACCAGAGGCCACCACCCAGGTCCATGAGCCTGCTACAGCTGCCACAGGACCACTGCTGTGGGACCCAGTGGACAGGAGCAGGCAGCAGAAGGCACAGGGCCCAGGGTCACAGCACAGTTTTAAAGGCCAGTTTGGGGCAGACAAAGAGCAGGCTTAGTCCCAGGGCTGGAGAAGCTCTGGGCCCTATCCCCATGAAGCAAGCCTGGTGGTGGGGCTGACTGGGAGAAACTCCCAGATAGCATCTACACATGCGCTACTGCATAACTACTGCGTGGTTAATTTACTACCTACAGTTGCACAATCTTCAGGTTATACCTTCCTTTTATATACATGTGCAATGAATTCCAGTGGCCCTGAAAGAAAGGGATCCAATTGTGGCTAGAGTCTGGCAGAAGACTAATAATGTTACCAGATCATAATTTACCAAGTTTATGATTTCACATAATGTAACTTAGAGTTCTGAACTGAAACACTACTGCTATTCCATTATTGAGCTTTCCTGAGGAAATATGAGAGAAATTCTTGATTGTGTTGTAACTTTGGGCATCTATAAAAATTAATCGGGGGCCATGCTGAGCTTACCATTTGTAACTTTAAAAATCAGCATAATTTAATTAGAGATTAAATGCTATTAACTAAAACAAACAAACCCAAAAAAGTCAGTTTAGAAAAAAAAAACAGTCTTAATTGTGAAAAGATTTTTTTTTTGCTGTGAAAGCAGGAGGTACTTTACTTTTCCTTGCCACCTCAATGCATTATTAAATGTAACTACCTCAGGACAAGAAAAAGAATAAACAGATGTGAAACTACATGACTATAAAATAGTTCACATACAAATAACTTTGCAAGAAGTGTATTTATTATGGAAAACAAGTGGAGAGGCAGCAATTCTGGACATTACAGACAGTGCTGAGGAAATACAATATATAGATATTTCACTGATGGTTGGGAAGATAAATCAAGTTAAATTGCCCAAAAAAGCAAACCTAAAGTATGTTGCTGCAAATCTAGAAAACTAAATGTGTAGTTTCTTGGGAATAATGCCATCATTTGTTTTCATTTTCTTGACTTCTCTTCATTTATGTTAGAGATTAGCTCTCCAAATAATGATAACAACAATACAAAATTTGTTCCCAAAGGAGTGAGGGGCTGAAAGATATATTTTCTAAAGTAAACCCAGGTGAAGAAATCAAAATAAGCAACAATATATTTAAAAAGTAAGTAGCAAGAAGATGACTGTAATTCTCCCTTATACCAAGAAACTCCCATCCAAGCAAGTCTGGCTTTAACTGGCAAGCTAAAGAAAAAATGAATGGATGGATAAATATGTCTATAAACATGCATTACTATTATTACTATGATTAATTTACTATTTTCTATTTAGGAAAATAAATTAAATACATTATTTAGGAAATCAAAATTCACCAAGAATGGTAAACTATTTAAACCATTGCAATCAGTAGTTCTTTGTTTTTGTGTGTTCAATACAACTGTTAAATTAAGCAGGAGAGGCAATATTGGGAAGTTTAGATAGCTGCAGGCTGATAAGCAAATGCTTGCGCTCAAGGGCGGATCCAGAGCAGCTGCAGTGGCCTGGCTGCACCCCACTTTTCAAGTGGACCACATGGCGGGATTTTCTGGTGACTTGTTTAAATTCCCCAAAATTGGTGAGAACTTCCCTTTTCTTCCTGCTCACAAGCCTCACTCCATGTCCCACTTCCCCCTGCCTGGGCAGGGGCAGCAGCTTCAGAGCTCCGTCTGCTCCAGCAGGGCTGTGTGGGGGCTGAGTTAAGCTGAGAATAGTGGCAGCTGTGATGGGCAGGTGATTCTTTCCCCCTGCACCGGCTCCCAGAAGCAGGCATGGTGGAAGAACAGATCCTCACCCATCACCACTGCCACTGGTAATGTTCTCACTTGAGCCCAGCCCTTATGCAATCTGGAGTGGGAAGGAGCAGCTTTACCTGTGGCAGGTTAGGGTGTTATGTCTGTGTTGTGTCAGGGTTGATGACAGTCTTATGTAGGGTTAGATTACTGATTGTATGGGTGGTTTGGATTGGGATGATCCTCCCTTGGGCAGGGGGTTGGACTAGATGACCTCCAGAAGTCCCTTCTAACCTTACTTTTCCATGACACAATGAGTCACCTGGCTTTGGGGACTTAAAAAAAGACCTCAGAGGCTCCTGCCACATGGTCTGCTCTCACTGGTGGGGGGCGAGGAGGTGAGAATTGACTGCAAGTTGGAGGTGCAGTCATCTCTGTACTGCAGTTTGCTGCTCTCACACCCCACTTTGCCAAATGCTGGATCCAGTCCTGATTGCACTGCACCTTTAATTCGTGACTGCCCTAAATTTGTTGTTCATGCTAATGAGATGCTAGAGAATGCCAGATCCAATAGCACCCATATCTATAGTGGGTATAATTCCACAACGAAGCATATAGATCAGTATTCAAATCAAATAATTTTGCTGGGTTACTATACTACTTGATGGGCTACAACAATGAAATCTTAGGTGAACTCAGAACCAATAAGTCACCCTCAGTAATTCTCTTCTTGATTTGAGTCATAAAAGGTGTGGTCATATGCATGTAAGTACACAAAACCAAAAGCCTCTTCCTAGGTTGATGGGCCTAGCTTTTTCAGGCTAATCGTACCAGGTAATATTGTTTATAAATTTATTAAGATCCATCTTGAAGCCAGGTGAGTTTCTTGTCCTCACAGCTTTTATTGGAAAGATATGCCAGACCCTCATTGCTCTGGTGGTTAGAAATCCTCTTGTTTCTCACTTAAATCTATACCTGGCTAGTTCATAACCATTTGTTCTTATACCAAGTATTGTCTTTTAGCTTAAATAGATCTTCTCTCTATGTGTCTCTGGTGCTTACCTCTTTTTATTTGTAGAAGGTTAATCACTTTCCCTTTCAGGCTTTGTTCTACTAGCCAAGCTCTCTTTGTCTACTGGAGCAAATAAGCTCTTCATTGCCAGATCATCCTATCAGCCAGTTCAAATTTGTCTTTCTTGAAAATGTGTGATGGGAATTTTACCCAGTATTCCAAATGGGGTCTTTACTAACACCTTGCACAATAACATCAATACTTATCTATATCTAATGGAAATATTGTACCTCAGGCACCCTTGAATTACATATACCAGTTGCTAGACTGGATAGTTAGATTTGAAATCAGGTAGTTACATAGAGTAATTACGGCACATTATTGCAATGATTCAGCCCACGTGGCAGGGGAAAAAATGAAGAAATATGCCTCTTTTGATCAGAGTCAAGTTGGAAAAATTAGCAGAAAAAAAGAAAAATTAGCAAAAGAAAAAATTAAAATAGCATTACACAGATCTTGAGGCTCCTCAATCTTGTATATTAGTTATGTTTTATTAAAGTAATGTCAATCTAAGCAACAATGATTAAATGAATTAAAATGTCATGAATATTATATAGTCTGCATTTTCTAAATCTATAGGAAGATTCTGTACAAGCAAGAATCTCACAATCCAGATGAGACTGTACTGTAATATGTTAATAAAAGGATTCTTTGGCATATTAGGCATGAACACTAGAGACTATCTATTTCAAAGTTTATCACAATGTTCCCTTCTAGTTGTTTTGCATTTTGCATTTATAGATGACAGCATACACCAGTGATTCTCAGTCAGGGTGCTGTGGCACCCCAAGGTGCCTTGAAATCCTTTTAAGGGTACTAGGGAGTGCTACACAATGTTAGCCTTTTTAGATGTGCAAATGCGATTCGCAAAATAAACTGAGTGATATCAAAAAAAAATCCATAGTGTTGGAAACATTCTGACCTGTTGGAATCTTTCTGGGTTCTTTGCAACAGAAAACCTGTTTTTTCTATAGAAAACAGAACAGAAAAAACAACAGAACAACATAGAAAACCCCCCAGAAAAACTGCTGTTCTTTGCAACAAAAAATCTGCTTTTTTCCATGGTCAAAAAGGAGTTAAAGCTAAGAGCCACCATTTTCTGAAGGGACCCTTGAATCTAGCAAGGGGTATCTTGAGCCTACAAAGGTTGAAAACCACTGGCATAGTTATAACCCCACATACCTTGAAGGGCAAGTGCTCCCAGCACAGGGGAAATGTCCATATCACAATATGCCCTTTAATTACAGATGTAAATAAATATAGGGGTAGTAGTAGCATATCTAACCCATCTGTTCACAAGAGAGGTTAGCTTTTGAAATTAGATTAGAAAACATGTTCCTTTGTTCATCTGTTACTCTGATGAACAAATATGACATTCCTTTATCAGTTGAGTTTGTCTATTAGTTACATTACTCTGGGTGTATCTACAGACACAATTAACGTGAAGCAATAAACTCGGGAGCAGTTTGAGCCAGAGTAAACTATGCCAGGAGCAGTGTCTACACATGCAACCAGGACAGCATCAATTCGAGTGGTGGGAGAGCAGGTCTGGGCTGGCAGGGAGCATGGTGGTCAGCCCTGCTGGCTGGGGCATGAAGGTAGTGAAGTACGAAGCCATGTGGCTAGGCAGCAGGCAGGAATCTCATCCCTGGCTGGCTGGTCTGGCTTGGTGCAATTTATGCCTGTGGTTAGCATCTACATTTGTATTTAACTGCAACAATTACTCTGGAGTAATATAGTACTGTCTTGTATTTATAACTTAGTTAAATTTCATATTGTGCTACAGAAAAAAATGGGATAAAAAACATTTTTGAGAACAATTCTGATGATGGCTTACAGTAAGTTGTTCTTGCAGGACAATATATTGAGAACAGTGGGTATGGAGGTTTGAACAGACAAATCTCAAAGTCATTTTATGTTTTTTCAACTTTTGTCTGTGGGAAAGAGCTATATTCCTTGTAGGAGAATAGATGTTTTTATTTGAGTGTCTAAAATGAGGTCAGGCTAGGTGTTTGAGCACACAGATGAAATAAATAGTATAAGCAGCGCTGCATTATGTTGGATGAGATTGTATCATAATGTATAATCTTCAAAAGATACTGTCAAGGCAAAAATCCTATTTTATAAGTGCGGCTATTAATATGCTAAATTCTGTTCTAATATGACTTCTTTTTTTTAGATACACCATTATAAATCTAGAACTACATCAATTTTAAAAGAGTTTCACCAGATGAAGAATACCAGAACAGAGAAAAAACTGACTTCCAGCGCTTATTTGTACAAAAATACCACAGCAATGAAAATACTCGTAATTTACAGTTCTTAATTTTTGCTTTTCATTCCACTTCCCCAAGAGAATGAGATTGATTCTAATTCTTATCATCACCAACTAGCACAGTCAGGTGGTATTAAGTGTTTCCAAGAAAGCCGAAAAATGTTTAAATTAAAAGTAATCTTAAAAAAAATCAAGAAATCATTTTATTTATATTGGAAAGGTGAGGGCAACATAGGATATAGATATGCACATACATTTTAAACATAAGGCAACACAAGTGCAAATCACTGGAAGTAGGGTAGTCTCTCTCTCTCAGTAAATGAGGCCTCATTATTTCCATGCATCTCCCTTTAGTTTCAGTGGGAAACCTCACAACCTATAAGAAGCTATAAGACGTGTGCACTTCTAGTGGTTGGTACTGTACAGTCACACAATATTTACAAGTGAACTTCAGCTCTCTAGGCAAGATACTTCACATGTAACTCTGAGCAACACACAGTTAAATGCACATCAGGGTTTTTGGATGACATCAGGATACCTATCAAAGCAAAGCTAGAGCAGAATGGGTTGTTATAAAGCCCCAGGGTACATATATAGTTACATAGATCATTTTTATACAGTTGGTCTATCTGTGATAAATCACAAAGTAAGGATCATCGTCTGTTGTCCTGGACTCCAGCTCTGTTCTGAAAGTATTAAATCCTCACTTTCTTGACTATCTGAAGTGATGGTGTTCAATACCTGTAGGAATTTTCAGCAAGATCCTCTTCTTATGGGAATAAATGAGGATTTTGCTATTCAATGGCAGCAAGATTATATCTTCCACTTGTTGCGTGCTGCTCAGTTGCATATGATTTATTAGATACATTCCCAAAACCAAGCTTAAGGAAAGTTAAAAGAACAAATAAGGATAAAATATATATACCCCAAAGAAATAAAAACCCAGAATAGCGAGTAATTAACATGTTGGTTAAAAAGTTAGCTCACTGAAGTTCCACGTATATTAAAAAGTTCAGGTTTCTTTTTAAATGTCTATTCAAATTCCTTTGGGGCCATTATTTACACTTTAATGTTTTATTTTTATTGTTTAAGAAACATGTGGCACAGACCTAAAGAAAACTTACCATTACTTGGAGAAAATTCCAAACTACTAGTAGGAAAAAAAGGAAACCTACAAAGCATCTGGTCATAATAAAACATAATCCAATTAGGTTTGGTATATTTTAACTCACAATGTTTGTAAAGAACGCATAAAGCCAGCATAAAATGGAAATTTGGAGTTCTGCTGATATATGCTATCTGATTTATGTGATTTTCGTTATCACAAGGTCTTTTTTTGTCTTCAGCATGCTTGTATCTCCTGTTGATAGTGTTGGAAGTTTATGTATAAATTACCTGTTCCTCAAATATGTATTAGTTTAAAATAAATTGTCAGAATTGTGTCATTCTGTTTAAAATTTCCAAATGTTAGAAACTAAAAGCTGAAAGTTAATTGGCTTAAAATATTTATTAATTAAAAAAAGTTAGAATATTTGTGTATACAAATATGATGAGAAAAAATATCATGCAAACTCTGCATACAATAAAAATAACTCAAATATTAATATGGTTTTACAAAATAACTTTTTATAGTAACTTTTATGAGAAATGTTGCTCTTATCTCTGTGTCTGAAAGCACCAGTCACAGTAATTAGAAAGCCATTTTTTAAATTTAGAAGTTTTTCTGTGGAACATATATCAATAATTTCACACTTTTGCACTATGATCAACAATTAATACTGTGTTACTTTTACTCAGAAAACTAGACATAGACATATGAACATAGAGTAATGAATTCCTTAATACCACTGTATTTCTAAACAATGTATGTTAATGCATAAAGTTGCCAAAAATTTGCTTTAGATAATTCCCTTAAATGATGACAATATCTTGAGATTGTTACGGATGACATCTGTTTCTGCTTAATTACAAATCTTCATTGGATTTATAATTTGTGTATATTACAAGTGATTTGCATAATTAAAACAATTAAGGGATTGACATATCATGGCAATTAGAAATGCATCAAACTCTGAATGTTATACAAAAGAGAGCTTCAATATGAAACATTAATTCTTTGAGAACTAAATATCCTACAGATTCCTGCAGAGCAACCTTAATACATTTAACTTGTGTTCACTGAACTTCAGTATGAAAAGGTTTTTCTCCAGGATATCTGGTTCTTCTTTACGTTATTGGACCTTTAACCAAAAAAAGACAAAAAATGCTTCTTCCTTTTATTTTCTCCACCAGTCACAGTATTGACTTGTGTGCTTATTGCAGATTTCCAGAATTTTTATCTCATTTTCCGGAGCCTTATTCTGTTTTCTTTGTCTCTCTTTTTAAGAATAAGTATGAACTGGTTGAAAAAATGCTCTTGGTCTTTCTTTTTCTGAACAAGTCGAAACCGCTGATCTCTGCCATGTTTCTCTGCAAATTCTTTAAATGTTGTTCTGCAGACAAGAAACAATCATGAGTAAAGCAGCGTTTAAAAGACTTGTCGCTACAGATTCAGATTCTTTGACCATGGGTTTACTTGTTACATTTCATATTGCTGTGTCACACTTACTGAGATTGTTCTCTACTTGACAAAGGGAGTCAATCTCTCCATTCTGTTGCCTCTTCCAAAATCAAAATCATCGTTACTCCATAATTTACTTGACTTACTTGCATTAGTCAGTATTCCCATTCTTATACGCTGTAAATGTATTGCTTAGCAATTAGTTTAGAGTTAATTATCTTAAATCATTATTACAGTATGGCTAAAATGAATTTTCACTGCCGCACCTAGTTGGTGAATTCTACCCTTCTTAGAGGTATATCAGAATTTCTATTATTGCTATATCTTGTAATGGAAAACTCTATTATGTCTAAATTATAGCAAATGCATTTGACTGTCCAAATATGAATACCTAAAGGAACACTGTAGCTTTATCTTCTTTAACAGAAGCATAAAAAATGGAGGAGAAAGGGACTTCATGTATCCCAAACCCCTTTGTAAAGTAGAATCATCATGTAGGGAAATGTGGTACTGATCTATAACGTGAACTGAAAAATACTGGAGATGTTATGTGCTACTATGTGTTTATTTAAATGCTGGGGGCTGGGTAGTTTGCATTCTGCTGTGCTTACATGGGTAAATTATTTACTTCACATTCACTATGGGTAGGGGTGTACCAAACTCAAGGAGGTGGCTGGCTGATTTTGTGGGCAGACCCCAGGGCCAGCCACCATTTTTGTGGGCTGAGTGCAGAGTGGGCATCCCCATTCCTCTGATTGGCTGAAAGGCCCCACAGACCTGCCCTTCCCCATAGATTGCCTGAAATTGCAGCTTCATTGCCCTGATTAAGCCAGGGAAAGCTGTTAATCCAAATGTTATTAAGCATGTATTAATGGCTTCCGTGGGTGAAATCAGGGTAATTCAACCACTGTTTCAGGCCATCCCCTAGAAGGGATACTGCACAAGCAGCTGCACTGGGGTCACAGGCTGGCTGGGGCAGGCAGCTGGGAGGCTATACTGGGGTCTGTGGAGCCCTGGCCCAGCTAATTACTGGTGGTGGGTACAAGCACACAACAAGCTAGCCCAGGGCTCCACAAGCTCTGATGCAGCCTCCTGGCTGCCTGCCACAGCTAGCCTGGGGCCTCAGTGCAGCTGCTTGTGAAGCAACTTTGCTTCTTGCTGCAACCAACATATCCTGGCCTCCCTCCCCCTACATCTGGCCTCTGCCCCACTCCACCAACCACTCCAACTCTGCCCTCTTCCTCCCCCTCCCTCCCCTGTTCCCTCTGCCCACCCCCTTCCTGTCCCCATCTGCCATTCTCCAAGACTGTAGGGCTTGCTGGTAAGTAATTTTTTTTTCTTTACAGTGAGCCCATCAAAATTGCAGAGACCACCATTTTTCACAAAGCCCACCTGATTTTGAATTTTCCACAAAAATTGTACAGTCATGAATTTGGTAGGTCCCTAACTATGTGCACATACAGATTTTCACGGAGGCTAGGGGGAAATAGATTGAGATAGAACAAGAATAAATAAGCCACTGCCCTCTTACTTTCCATAAAACCCTTTTTTTTTTTTGCTATAGACATTACAAGTAAAACATCAGTGAGTTAAAAGATTGATCATGATCTAATTTTTAAAAAGTTTCTTTAATTTAAAATGTGTGAAAACCCATTTCTTTTGAAGAAGCTTCATACCTTGGTGATAATTTGGACTCCTCTAGCAGTTTTTTAAATTCTTCTTTGGCTAGCAATAATTTATTTTTCCTTTCTTTGTATTCTTCTTTCATCCTTGTCTTGACAAACTGCTCAAATATCTTTTCAGGAAAAAGAAGACAAAATACAGCATATTTATTAATAGTTCCTTTGCCATACACATAGTTGATTAAAGGTTTGCAGAATTCCAGAACTGCACTCCACTTGACACTTGCTGACCCACATACCTATACAATCTAGTCCTAAGTCCTGATAATGTGTTTCACAGGAAAAATATCTATTTGGGGCGTTTATGTCTGCATTCAAATACAGAGTGCAGCCTTCTGTCAGGGGTACAGGTAACCAGTCCTGTGCACAGCTCAACATTCATAAGATTCATAAGATTATACATTTCCATCTCATATCTGTCAAACAGATTGCATTTATTAGGTTTGAAATCTGCACCTTTCCTGACCTATCTTAACTCCTGACTGTGGGCCAGAAAAGTGTCCATGATGTTAAGCAGCAATTTCATGTCCATTACAGAAAGAAAAATTGAATCATGTTTCCACTGAGCTTGCACATGGGCTTCCACATGATGCACACAAGCAGACAAAGCTATCGATGCCAGTAGAAGAGCTGTATGCCAGCTACGTAAACATATTTAGCCACACAAAGGTGCAGAAACACCCCGGTAGGATTTCTTTGTTGCCTAACTCCCTTTAAAATTTATGGACGTTACAACTGTAGGCAGTTTTGAAAATTCCCCTCGGTACCAATCATCATCTATAATCACCTTAAAACATCTTTAAAAATCTGGCCCTTTCTTTAGTTTGCATTATAAAGAAACACAAAATAAAAATCAAGTATTTTGCCTTGAAATATCTATAACTGTTTAACACTAAAATACCTATTTGTAGGAGCACTGTGTCTGTTCCTTGTTTGTACTGGAAAAGGTAAACTAGCTAAAGTAGGTCTCTGATGACCTCCCATTCATTTACATGTGCAAACATATTTCAGGAAAGAGAAAGCAAAAAATTAATTTGGCAGGTAATTCCAATTGTTATCTTGTGCCTACATAAAGGAAGCAATGTTTCTGCAAGCATTCAAATTTAAAAGTGGAAAAAGAGAGAGTTAACATGTAGCTCAAGCCCAAATCATATATTAATTGATTCTATGTGCTCTTAGAAGGCGAGTAAGTAAGTGCATGTAGGGCAGAAATGAGGCACGCAAAACTAAGTAATATTGCACTGCAAATTCTATCACCATGTTATCAATATTAGGAAACATACTATGATCAGTTTTGATTACTGCAAAAAGTGCTTAGCTATCAATCATGCCACTGTATTGTTCTGGCTGTTAGTCAACGTTTATTTTCCCACAGAAAAAACCATCAAAATCGCCCTTAGGTTTTATATGTGGAGTCAGAATATTGTGACCCTTGGGAAACTTTTTCTTTGGTACCTAGGATACTTTTTAATTTCAGTGGCTAGGGACAGAATCACATATTAACTGGTATAAGTGATCAGCAACTGGTTCAAATCTGCAACACAGTGCACATCAACAATTTTCAAAATGGCCAAAACGGTTTAAGATAAACCAGGATGGATGTAGCATCAAACTTAACTGAGTTAGGTTAAATCAGTTCATTGAACTTCTGTTCAGATCTCCTCCAGATTCAAGTTAACTCACAGTCTCCCAACACCCCAGGATGCTTTGCACCTTCCCCACAAACCCCCTCCCCCACTTCATTGCAGGGTACATGAGCTAGCCTTGGCCCAAACTGTCTGTTTCTCCTGAGCAGGGAAGACTTCTCTAGCACCCCCAGCTTCTACAGGCATGTGACTGCATTTCTGGAATCAAAACTGAATGTCTGTTCACTTGCTTATTGGTTCAATCTATACATCTTAAACTAACCTGCAAAGACTGAAATGATTCACCATCATGCTTTTTGACTGTCTGTACTTAGCCAGTGTGTTTATGGATTTAATTCTTTGGAACTTTCCCTTGATTATTCAATTCTGCTGAGGAATTTTTCCCTTTTTTGGGCGGGTGGGGGAAGGGAAATGGGGGACAGGGAAAAAGCAGTTTATCTGTATTTATCTACCTATATTCAGGGGAAAAACTGTGTCTCCTAAAACTGAACATGGAAGTGTGGGGTTGATTAATAGAACAATACAGCAAAATGTTCTAGAAATACTAAAACATCAAAAATAGCTTCTCAAAAAGCATTAATTTCCCCTGCTAAGGCATAAGGTACATTATAGCTTCTGCTATAACACATAATTATTCTTGTCTGAATTTCATCTGTAAAAAGAAAATGAAAGACAAGAATAAAATATTAAATTCTTCTTTGTCATCTGAGAATTCCAAACAATAATAGAATTCTTAAACAATTTATTTATTAATGTTCCGAGAAGTGATTCTCCAAAATGACAGTACTTGTTGACTATAATAAATCCATCTAATATATTTTCTACTACAATGCTTTTCAGAGTTTCTTGGCATAAGTTTCACTCTATTTTCAATCTAAGTACTATAACATCTTTCTTCTAACTGGTAATAACCCCTTGGGAAATATTGATAAATAAACCTACCTAACTGCTATTCTTCAGTAAAAGATACTTCCATTCCTCAGGCAGCCTCAGATAAATTACCCAGAGATACAAAGCAGGGCTCACATCATGATCCAACTAATCTTAACACATGTTAGAGTCATGAAACACTTTTTTTTGGATGTGTGGATAAAATGCTTTCATGCCCTCTCTGCTTAGGGCCATTTCTCTCCTGCCCTTTTCAAGCTAGAAAAGGGAAGAAAGAGGAAACATTAATAAGTTATTGTTTAACTAGCCATAGCCTGGATTCCTCTTTTTAATTTGTATGTGGTCTTCATGAACTCATCATAGAAGTAGGGCCAGATTTCAGCTCTGAGTCTTCAAAACATTAGCTCATTTACATAATTCAAAAGACTGCATGGAAATTAATCTTCTGAATGTCAAAGACTTGCACAGACGTATAGCAGAGATTATTTTTCTCCCACAAACTCAATTTCCACGTAAAATAGGGCATCAGTAAGCATCATTCACAGCAAAACTTTCCATGCATCTGATGACAGCATATGTAATTTCTTCTACAATACATGAGCATGATGATTAATTAAGTCAGTGATCTATTTTTATTCTTTTCTCAGGTCACATGGAATCAAAGACAGTAATGTCTAAATAAACAGAACAGTCTGAAACATCTGAATACCTACAAATCCATTATTCAAAAGCCAGCTATAAAAGAAAATGTTGGACGTAGAACAACAGGTCCTTCCATTTATATTTCTATCCAGCAAATCTTCTAAAACTTTAAACATCTGATATGATTTTGCATTAATTACAACTATCTAGGTAATAGTCCTTAAAAATGCTTGAACTGGCTTATAGTTTGTGCATATTTTCCAGATGCAAATGAATAAAGTTTGATTCAGTTCTTAGATCAGTAAATATAGGACTTTTTTGTCACATCTCTTTCCAACTGGTCCAATTAATCACGCTTGGTAGATGTCACCAATTATTTTAATCCTCTAGTTTACTTTTTATCTTGAATATTTTCTCTTTCTCAGTACCAACATTAACACAACTTTGATCTTCTATGTAAAGTCTTTATTCTTCATAATCATTTTTCCTTGAGCATTTAATATACCCCACAACTGAGGTCCATGTCAGCAATGTTTCAAGGTAAGGTCTATATGATATGTTTTTATTAGGTGTGTTCATTATATATTTTTAGTAAATCATGTATATGGTTGATAACACAAAAGAAGCAATAAAGCTTGATAGATTGATTAAGGTCTAGGTGTTGTCCTTGTTGAGTCATTGGAGGAAAGGCAGAGCTCTCTTGCAAAATAATCCTGTCTCCCTGTTTACTACTATCACCTTTATTAAACATTTTCCTCATTTCACAATCATGCATTACAAAACCATTTTAATAAAATATAATTTGAAAATAACTCATATGGAAAGTATAAGTTAAAGTGTTAAAGTTTTTTAATATATGCATATAAAAGAGTACTGTTGCTATATGTCCTTATGCCTTCTATATCATAGAGAAGGTGGTGCCTCTACCTTCAGTTCCTCACTTATGGGGTCCCAAAAGGTTCACTTTTCTCCATTATCTTATTTGATACCTATTTGAAGCCATTAGAGGAACTACTTACACAATAGGATTAGAAGTGCAAGTGATATCTGTAAGAAGCTGAGTTCTATATTTCTCTGTCTCAAAAGGTAACACCATTATCTCCCACCTTCCTCAGGCTCTTAAAACCATTTATTCACAAAAATACAGCTTGAACAGAAATGAATATCATTTCTGAATCATAGGAATAGGGCCATAGGAACAGGTCCAGCACTGGTCAAGAAAGGATCATCCCAAACTAATGCATGTCTAGCATGCACTTGAAAACTTCCAAAACCTCTCTTGGATGACAAGCATCTCTTACAAGCAGATATGGAAGAATTCACCTTTTCATAACACCCCATTATGGAGAGCTAGTGCCCTCAGCTAGGTGGGTCTACAGGCTTAAACACATATACCTTTAATTCTATTAAATTATGAATCCTACTTTCTAAGATGAAATAAGGTGATTACTGCTGTTGTCAATAATAATAACAACAACAACAACAACAACACCACAACAACATTATTACTATTATTATTATTTTAGTTTGTGGGTCATTGAGATGCTATGGTAATTGTTGGGCATCAAAAACTGATCAGAAAGGTTACATACATTATTAATACTCTTCTGAACTCACCTGTTTACGCTCTTCAGAGTTCAGTAGAAGGTAGCGTGGGTCAAATACTATTTTGTGTAACTCTTTTTCCCAAGTAGAAAATGCTGAGACCTAAGAAATACATGAATGTATCTGCATTAAATATCTTTTCTAAAGCTTTGTAAAGCCAAGTTACTAGGCAATGTTCACAATGCATTAATGTTACAAAAGTGCTTTTGGAAAAAATAATATGAAATTTAGGAATAAAGTTTCTGGAAGGAATAAATTGAATAATCAGAATGAAGACAACTAAATTTGAAGTAAGAGAAATATTTAAGAAAATTGTTAACTGGCATAAGAGAAAAGGAGAAAACAAAATGACGCTTCTGCTAAGAGGTTTTCTTGAACAAGTTTAGTAAAACATGCCTGAAGTGAAAAAAAAACCCCTAAGAAAATGAACATATAATTAAAAAATGTATTTTTCCAATTCCTTGAATAAATTTAAATATTTTTTTCATTTTCTTTTCATGTTATTTTATAATTTTATTTTATATCTGCCCCTCTTCAGCTTCTCCTCATATTAATGTTTTTATTCTGTTGTCTTTATTTACCTTATTTAGTGATCTTCTGACTACTGATTGCTACTAATATTATTACAGATTCCTTTAGTTTTGTACTTCTGTGGTAGATTGCAAGTACATTTCAGACTAGATTTATTTTTATCTTGTGTCCTGTTTTTATTTTCTTTTTTTTCTACTCCTTTTTTTCCCTGGTGCTTTAAATATAGGTAGGGCCATAACAAATTCACTGCAAATGTGGGCTGCACAGGTTTAATTTTGCAGGTTCCTTTGCAGCCCTCCCTGCTTGCTCGATTGGTGAAGGAGCCCTGCTTGCAGCTCATCCTGCCAGTCAGAACTGAGCTACAAGTCAGGTCCCTCCACCAATCAGCAGTGGGGGGAGGGGGGCTGTGCAGGGGAATCTGAAATATTAAAGGAGCCACACACTTCCACTGTGAATCTTGTAGGGCCCTATATATACTTAATGGCACATTTCCTTTACGTTTACATAAACTTAAAACTTTCCTTCTGCATATGTAAATCATTTACATAATCACAGACTTCTAAAATAAAGGGGAAAATATTATTTATTTAAATAAAAATACTTTCTGGCCTGGATTTGGTACTGGAAAAGCAAAGTTGAAAGGTCAAAAACACACTGGATAGTTAATGATACCTCTGAAAGTGGCTGGGAAATGAATTGTTCCTCAGTGGGTAGGAATAATAATATGCATCTGGCCATTTCTCTGATCAGTGCCACAATATATATCAGTATTGCTCGCTATAGGCAAGCTATAACCATTTTGGTCATTCTGCATAAGAAATAGGAATACACATTCCCGTGATAAATCAAACAGAAAAGTTCACTTCATTTAAGCAATTCATCTTGCCATCAGTCCCACATCACAAATCAGTATGAGTCAGATCATGGCTGTCAATGCATGAGTACACAAAAGAACTGATATTTATAACCCAAGAGGCACTATACTTTGTGTAGCAATCATAATGCTTCCTTCCATGAGCCCTCCACAGATGTTACTGAGGCACTGTTCACCAAATTTTGCACCCCAGCATTCCACTGACACCCATAAATGTAATTAAATCCTAAATTACATCATTACATATTTTCTAAAAGGGGCTACATTTGAGCTGCTAAGAACCAATGATATTTGGTAACAGTATAAAAAGTCAGCTCATTCCAAACACGTATATACACAAACTATGGAAAAGAGAAAATTCTAATAGGCAATCCTCGTCTTGTCTTTTTAGACCATGTACTCTTTGTGAGAGTTGCAGTCTCCATCTGTTAATGAAAAGGATCAATGCTTTAAGTGTTACCACAAACTAAGTAAATATTAATAAACTGTAAATTCCAAAAAGGCTTCCTGATGTCCTCAAATATATCTCCGTGGTTCTTCATGCTTTCAGGGAATTGTCTAAGATGGCCAAACAATACATTCTGTTTCCATTGGTGCAGAATTACCAGTATCCATCCATTGACTTCGGCTCGCTTACTTTACTTCCATTAGTTCAGTCATCAATTGAGTATTTTCCTTAGCAACAAAATTCCCAGTATTAGAAACATCATTAAACCCAATAAGGCCAATGGGGCCAGGCCAAAATATTAGATTTGAAAAGGTCTTCTATTTTCTGATTCACCTTTGTGCAGAAAATTTTATGATGTGAGATCCTCAAAACATATGAGTTAAATCCCTAGCCTGCCTCTGACATCTTATATATCATCACTGTTAATTAGTTCATTAAAAGAAAACTCTGGAGTAACATAAAATATTCTAATCACCTCACCTAATTACAAAGCAGAGTAAATCACTAAAAAATTAAGTGTGTGAAGTATAATTAAAACAGAATAATTAACAATCAAACAAGAAACCTTTGATGATGCAAAGTGGGTCTAAATGAATTGGCTTTCTTGCTAGAAATCACTGGAAGCCAGGAAGTTTCAAAGTTATAAGCTGACTTATAGAATGTAAAGGGATTGGTTAATATAACAGTTATGAACAGTGCCTCTTTCTGTAACATGATAGTTGTAAATGTAAAGAATGACCCTGGGAACCTATGGACATAAAAGCACAAGTGTCTAATGTTCAAGCTAAAGAAGTCACATAATTTGAAGAGACCACTGTATTAGTGGAGATTACCCTTCCAAAACAACTGGGGATCTTGTATTGTGAGTTTTGGTCTGAAACTGGGTTGGGTATATTGTGTATCACCAGTGCCATACCAAGGGGAGGGGCCGAGTGGGGCAATAGTCCTGGCCACTGAAATAAAGGGGCACCAATAGATGCTGCCCAGCTGGGGCGGGGTGTGGGCTGGAGCCATGAGGGTTTCATTGGTGGGCATGCAGGGACAGGAGGAGGGCAGCTCCCACTGCTGCATGCATTCCCAGGCAAGTGTGGTGGGGGGGGGTGTACCACTCAGATCTATGCACGGGGTGAGGGTGGGCTGCCGCTGGGGGCTTTGTCCCAACTGCAAACTTTGTTGCTATGGCACTGTGTATCACACAGCATGTGCTGACTAATAGTTAAAAGAAAATGATTTATGAAATGCCACAAAAGTAGTCGACATTTCTGCCATGTACACATCGAACAATTTCCTCCAAATTCCTTCCTCCTGGAGTGTTCCTTCTGCAGGCTGCTACATATAGAACCTTCCACGGTCAATTTCATTCCTCCCTGTAAGCTCCAGGACCTTACCTTAAGCTTAGCATTAATCATGTAATCTTGCCATTTTATCGTACCCTCACTGTATATATCTTATGAAAAACATTTGCTGCTAAACTGTCCCAGTGATGCAGAAGACAGCAAAGGCCCTGCATCTGTAGCCAAACACAGACATTCAGTTTCTCCTGGGAGAGTCACCATTGCCCTAGGATCCCAGAAGAAACTATGACCACAGATGTTCAAGATTTTTCTCCTAAAGCAAACATGGCTTCTCCCAGAAAACATAACCTGGGAACAACCAAGATTAAGTCACTCCCAGGAGACTTTCTCCTGAGAGAGTGAACATCCATAAAATGTTCTCTCTGGAAAGAAGCTACAGCACAGGCCTGCAGCATCCCAGTGTGCTCCCAAAGTACCTCCTTTGAATTTCATGGGGTAACATGCATGCCTGTAAATGTACATACCTACAGTTTGCAGGATTAGAGTGTAAAAGTCTGATGCTTACTTCTACCATGAGTTAACACTCAAATTCATCACTAAGAAAACAAGAACATACACTAAGGGCCTAATCTTGTAATCATATGGATAAAATTTTATGGACATAAATAACTATATATAGAATCAGTTGAATAAATGCTAACACTTTTGTGTTACAGGGGTGTAGGCTGTAGGTGTGTTGGTCTAATTCATTTTTGTCTAACCACATTTTTGTGAGTAGTTGAATATAGCTGCATTAATTTCAGTATTAAAAAAACAAAAATCAGGTCCCTTTCAAAATCAGTAAATATTCTATCATTCAAACCATGTGGTTGATAAAATAACCTGATATAACTAATTTATTCTGTCTGTACATTAATATATACTTCATCCATATTGTCAAATGTTGATTATGCTATAATCCTACATATTTTGGTTAAAAAAATACTCTTTGACAAATAATGTATTTTTTTCTGAAAATATATATGCCACCAAATAAACCCAAAATACAATTTCAGAATACCACCATGGCCAAAACGCTTAAGCTATTCATTTCAAGGTTTAGACCAGTCACATTTCTTAACAAGTATTTTTGATTTTTTTTCATGTCATTTCCTTTCTATATAGTAACTGTGTACATGAGAGGGAAGAGAAAAAAAAAAAACACCTCTTGATTAATGTGGTAGTTAGAGATATAGCTTGCTTATTATATTTGTCATATTGCATATACTTTTTTCAAAATGTATAAGGAATATATTAATCACTCTTATTTCTTACTCCTCTCTCCAGAAGCATATCTCGGAAGTGGGTAATGCGCTCCTCTAAAGGAAGCACAATCTGATGTGCTGATGTTTTCACATTTTTCTCTTCGACATCAACCTTCTCCTGATCGGCATTCTGGGAATCTTCTGTTCTTTACCCATGTAAGAAAATGAAGCAGGAATAAGTCAGTAAACACACACAGAAGGGTACGCTTTTCAGTCCTCCACTTTCCTTAGAAAATTTCCCCCCAAAATAGAATTTCTCTTTTATACGGTATGCAATATTGACACTAGCCAAGTCAAATCTTATATAGTTATTAAAATGGGATGGATCTTGAAGATCCTTTAGAAGGAATGATGGCAAGCATTTATGTGGAAGTATAGTATGACTAGACTATGATCAAAGACTGCAATTGAAAATTGAGACATTACACTGTGCATCAATTGGCATTGTTCTATATAATGTGTCAAGGAGTGAAGATTTCAGAGTTGAAACTGGAGAAAGCCATGTTAGTGTTTTTTTCTTAAAAGCTTAAAGGTCAACAATAATCTTCCTTTTATGTTCTCAAGCATCCCATAACTTCACTCCTAGGGGAAGTAATTTGGCTTTTTATCACATATCACATGACCTGCTAGTGAAGAACCTTCCTCTCTATCTGTTCAAAAAAATCTTTGCATGAACTGATAACCATTTTCCAGAAATATATCATTTAGGAATAAAGAGCTGTTTCCAAATAATTAATTACCATTATGTGAGCTATTACATTTACAAGGGTCACTGCCATGCATCTAGCATTACTGTGTTTATTTCAGAAGAGGATATGAACAATGTACTTAAAAATTCAAACAGAGGCACATAAGGGCCATTTCCTCATCAAGTGCACTTTGGCACAGCTCAGTTAAAAGCCAGTGGAGGTACACCAATCTACATCCTACCTTCTGAGGATCAGGCCCATATATTTTTTACTTAGTCCAGAAATCAATAATTTTTCTACAAAACAACTTTTTACTAAAATTCACTGTTTATTCATGCCCAAGTGCTTTCTTGGTAGCATAAGCCACACTGCTCCGTCTTGACATTACCTTTGTGGGGAATAGCCCCAGTAATAGATGATAGGGACGTGCGAAATTTCACCAGCTGTTTTGTTTCAAGCTCAAAACAGTGAAATCAAATTTAATGAATGTTTTGAACTAGCCTCAAAATGAAACAAGGGCAGTTAAAACATTTAAAAAGTTTTGAAATATTTTGAGTTGCAAAGCTAAAGCTGGGCTTGCTTGCAGGGAAACAGAAAGGAAGGAGAGGGAGAGGGAAGAGCGAGGAAGGACTGCTCTGATATTGACTGTGTAGCTGGCCACTGACAGTCATTCTTCCCTGAGGTCCCTTCCAATCCCAGTGCTCTGGGGCCACAGTGCCAGTGAGGGTGCGCCTTAACACATACACAAAGTCATACATGTCACGAGTTTTGCTTGTCACCATCTTGAGGTGCAGTTTCCCAGAAATCCCTGTACCTATCTCCTTGAAACCTTGCAGGCTTTGTGGCTTCATAAGAGTCTATCCTCCCTGCTGTTTTCATTTGAATCAGGCAGTTTCATGCTCTTACAGCCTATGGGCAAAACGACGAAACACATCGAAACAACGAAACAGTTTCAACAAAACAAAATGGAACAGTGCTTTGAAACTAAACTAAACAAAACATTGAAATGAAACAATATCTCTTCAAAATGGTGAAATGGAAGTCAAAATGAAATGGTGCTGTTCTGCACAGATCTAAATGAATTAGAGACTAAACTTCAGGACAACAGAAATATCAAAAGCGGGGGAGCGAGGGCTGTTTTTTTGTGATGCAGACACCTGTCTACTAGGGATCCAAGGACATTTGCTAATATAGCTCAGAGAAACTAGGCACCTGGACTGAGGAAGTGTACACCGTAAGTAAACTTGTGGTGACAATAACAGTTGAACTCTGACAACTTGATTCAGATTTAAACTGGAGGTAGGCAAACACCAGATTCCAGGATTTCAACAGCAACAACAGAGTTGGGCAAGTTCAGTTCTGGCTTGTACTCATCTCTACTATTTATCTGTACCAAGCCATCTATTCTTTCAAGCCCTACTTTATTAAAGGGCAAAAGATGTGATCATATTGGCAACATTTTTCAAAGCTGGATGCTAAAAGTAAAGTACTTATTGCTACTTTTGTCATTTTAATAAAAGTGGTCCAATGTTTAGAGGTGCTGTAGGTCTCACTGAAGTTAATTAACTTTAGACCCCCAATTTAGAATTTAACCATTGAATGTAATAACATTTTTATTTCCGAAGTGCTCTAACTTGAACCATTTGAAGAGAGAAAACATTCAAATATTCTTTTCTGCTAATAAATTACATCAGTCAGTCAATAATGCAATTAGTCCTAGCATATTATGTCCCTGCAGTAATTGTATTACACTTAAATTGCACTAAATTTTGTTATATATATTATTAGTGGATTCAAAAGTATTGCACTGTCACTCTTCATATTATGCTGATGACTTTTATATTGCATTAGCAATTTTCATTTTCCCCAAATCATAATATTCTGTAATATGATCCATCAACCTTAAATTCCAATTTCTAGAATCCCCAAAGATTTTTTTTTGAAGCTGAAACTGATGAAAATACTAAATATTATTCAATCAGCTATGATCCATGAGAGATGCACTCTCGTTTGGTTTGGGTAATAGAAGATGTTTCTACACATGAGTCTTTCATGTATTTTCACACTAAAAACTATAGTGAAAACAGTTCTAACAGTAAAGGAATGCAACAAAGTATTTTAATTTATAGTTGAAAGGACACATATAGACAGATCATTTTACTTTGTACTCTATTACTATCACAATTTTGGAATTTTCATAAAATTATTTTTCTTTAGCTGTACCAACATTTACAGTTGAATACTGTAAACGTTCCATCAGGAAAAGGATCACTGGCTGCAGCTACACAAGATGCTGGCTGTGCAGCAGTCTGTGACTACTGTGCAGTAATGTGGCATGGCAGAAAGCATGATGCGATGCTATTGCACAGTAGTCTCGGGATACTGCACAGTCAGTGTCATGAAAAGGCCATTCCTCGGCTGAAGAATATGAAGCCGTTCCTTCATACAGTATAATGGTAAACAAGCACTAAATGACTGAGTGAGTCTTGAGTACATGTGGTGACTGAGTAAAAATTGCATCCTAATAGGAAATTAATCTTTAGACTTCATGACTATGCTGGGGTGAATAACGAAATCTCTCCTTGGGGCTCTCCTGCCATGCCTTGAACTGGTGGAAGAATAAGAAGTTAATTCCCCAGTGAGAGAGGGTGTGGTAAGTCACCCCAGAAGCAGTATAAAAGTAAATTGGTTTGTTAGTGAATCCCCCACAGCTTGTGGATAACCCCAGCTGTTCTCATAGCGCACCATCTTCCTTCACCCTCCACTGCCATGCAATTTACTCTCCTGAGCCTGTCAGCTCACCTCTAGTCTCACTCTCTTTCCTTCCTTTGCAGGTATTATCAGATTCTTCCTCCATGGAACCTTCTCTCTGCCTGAGAATCAATCTCCCTTCTGTCTCTCTCTCACCTCTTTGTTTTGCTGGTTGCTATGGTTACCGTCAGCTGGTAAGCCAGTCTTATCAGTGATCCATTCCAGCACTGGGTTTGCCGCTCCTGACTTTTCCCATTGACACCATGCCCCATGGGGCAAAGAAAAGCCCCCTGCCATGGACTTTAAGCCACTGGCTCTTAATCAGGCAACATTCACCCCGGATGCGATCCCTCTTCTCAACTGTGTCTACTAAGTAATTATCCTTGCCTTGTCCCTGACCCGACTCTCCTCCTCACTCACAACTTTGTAGCACCAAAGAAACAGGGCTGTTCCTTGCCCTGTTACAGACTTCTTAATCTCAAGAATGATCATAGCTCATTTTCTTTAATATACTCTTTATATCCAACACTGACCAAATACAGCAAGATGACAGCCAAGTCTCAATTCTGACGATGACCAGTGAAAACCTATCAGACAAAAATCTCCATTTCTTCCCACCAAGGCAAACTTGACTATCTATTACAAAATGTTGATCTTAAACAAATTCTTCCTAAAATGTCATATAATTTTGACAATTGAGCACTTAAATTTAGGGGGAAAACATAATTTTGATATGATTAGTTACAGTTTTGAGCCCATATTTACCTTCAGATGGAGATTTTCAGCTTCCACTGAGGTTAATGGGAGCCATGTGTTATCCAAAACCTAAATAGGTCCCTTTCTGTTATCTTGTGCTTCACATGAAAGGAACCTTCAAATCATTTTAGTAAACAAATTAACTCTACTCATAATTGCACCAAGTCTTTAAGTAATTAAGATTAAGTAATTTGAAGATATTCTTTTTGCACATTTAAAATAAAGTAACATTCTGCTGCTTTTGTATATAATATAATTAGACTGTTGTTAAGTATTTTAGGTCCTATAATTAAAATGTATTCAAATGTAAATGAAAATAGAGTAGTGTGTAACTTCTTACAAAATTAGCTGTTTGAATGTAAAACCATTAGAATTTTAAACAAAGATCCAGGGCTGAAATAAAATAAGGGTTTTAATAAAAGTCTATTGCACTAAAATGGAACTCTTTCAAATTAATTCAGTAGGCCTACTTGCACAGAACCAGCAATCACCTTAAATACACCAAAAAGACCTGTAATATATAGCCAAGCCCTCAGATACCATCAGATCTGCACTGAGAACACTTGGATTACCATCTCACAAGTCTCAAGAAGGCTTTCACTCAACAGGGACACTTATGGATCTATTTATCCAGAGAAATAGACTGCATGCTTGAAAGATCCACCCAGATACCATGTGAAGAATTGATACAGTACAGAAGGAAAACCCCCACAAATCAAACACCACTGGTTATGACATATCACTCCTCCCTCAAACCTATGCAGAAAATCCTCAAACAATTGCAACCCACACTAGAAAAAGACCCATTTCTTAAAGAGATCTTCCCAAATCCACCCATTCTAGTCTTCAAACAGGCACTGAACCTTGCTAACCTCATTACCATAAAGAACTTTCTGTTGGCCCAAAACACACCGAATGGATCCAGACCATGCCATGACAAGAAATGTAAAGCCTGCCAACACTTCTCCACTACCCCCACAATTACTACACCCCACAACAGAACCATCAGAATTTCTGGATCTTAGAGCCGCACCTCCAGAAATGCAATAGATCTTATCCAATGCACCAAATGCCCTGATGGAAAATACATAGGAGAGACCAAACAACAACTATGCATCAGAGTGAATTCACACCAGAAATCCATCAAAGACAAGAATACCCAATTACCTGTGGGGGCACATTTCTCACAAAAAAAAAATTCTCTCTCCAATATCTTAGTTCTAATCCTCAAAGGGAATTTACAAAACACTTTTCACGGAGGATCCTATGAACTTCACTTCATCGACCCCCTGGATACAAAAAATCATGGACTATATATAGATTAGGGCTGTGCAAAATGTTGCCAGATATTTCATTTCAAAGCTGTTTCGATGTGTTTGAGCTCAAAACAGCAAAACTGAAATGAAACAAAAGACTTCAAAACAAGGGCACTTGAAACATTTTGAGTTTTAAAGCCGGGCTTAGTTGGCTTCAGCTGGTCTCAGGGGGCAGCAGCAACCTCCACTCATCCAGTGTGCAGATCCAGGGGCCCACATCCCTGGGAGGGCTGCAGGGCTGTGCCGGACTCCTCCTGGGGGTGCGAGCCCCCGGATCTGTGTGCCAGATGAGAGGAGGCTGCTGCTGCAATCTTCTCCTTTCTTATAAATGCATAGGTTCATAGATGTAGGGTCGGAAGGGACCTGAGCAGATCATCAAGTCTGACCCCTGTCCTGGGTAGGAATGAATACTGGGCTCGTATGATCCCTGGTAAATTTAAGCTCAAGTGAACCCAGCTAGGTAATTATCAAGCCTCTTTTTAAAAACCCCTAAGGTAGGAGCCAGCACCACTTCCCTAGGAAGCTGGTTCAAAATCCTGGCCACCCTGGCTGTGAACTAGTCCCTCCAGATGTCTAGCCTGAACCTACTCTCAATCAATTTGTGGCCATTATTCCTTGTTACTCTGGGATGTGCTTGAGGGAACAGGGTCTTATCCATTCCCCTCTGGTCACCCCTGGTAAGTTTATAGATGGTCACTAGATTTCTTCTCAGCCTTCTCTTGTGAAGGCTGAGCAGGTTCAAGTCCTGTAGCATCTCTTCGTAGGGTCTGCCCTGCTGCCTCTGATCTTGTGAGTGGCCCTCTTCTGGACCCTCTTAATGCCAACCACATCCCTCCTGAAGCGCAGTACCCAGAACTGGACACAGTAATCCAACTGTGGCCTGACCAGTATCGCACAGAGGGGGAGGATCACCTCCTTGGACCTGCTCATGATGCATCTGTGGATACATGATAAGGTGTGGTTAGCCTTACTGACCATGTCCTCACATTGGCAGCCCATGTTCATTTTAGAATTGATAATGACTCCAAGATCTCTTTCTGCCACTGTGCTTTTGAGAAGAAAGTTCCCCAGCTTATAGGTATGCTGCTGGTTCTTTCTGCCAAGTGCAGTATCTTCCTGCACTTGTCAGTATTGAATCCCATCCTATTCACATTCACCCACCCCTGTAACCTGTCCAGGTCCAGTTGTATCCTGTCCCTCCCTTCTAGCTTGCCCACCTCACCCCAAATCTTGGTCTCATCAATGAATTTGAACAGGGTGCTATTCACCCCCTCGTCAAAGTTGCTAATAAAGAAATCCAAGGACTGAGCCATGGGGGACTCCACTGCTCACATCCCTCCAGGTGGAATATGACCCATCCACTACCACTCTCTGCGTGCGACCCCCTAACCAATTTGTGCCCATCTGACTGTGTAGGCATCAATGCCATAGTCGCCTAACTTATTAATGAGAATAGGGTGGGAGAAGTGTCAAAGGCCTTCCTGAAGTCCAGAAAGACTACATCCTCTGCAACACCTGCATCCCATGATTCTGTGATCTGATCGTAGAAGGCAATCAGGTTGGTCTGACAGGACCTGCCCCAATGAACCCATGCTGGTTGTCCTTGAGCATCATCACCCCTGTTGGCCCCTCACAGATTTGCTGCTAGATAATTTTCTCAAAGAGCTTCCCCAGGACCAAAGTAAGATTAATGAGCCTATAATTGCCTGGGTCCTCCCTCCTCCCTTTTTTGAAAATGAGGATCACATTGGCCTTCTTCCAGTCTTCTGGATCCTGGCCAGAGCACCAGGAGTGCTTATTGTGTTTTAAGTAATATGAGTTATGGCTGAACTTTGATGAAAGTGGTTCTTAACATTATCAAAAAAACATATTGTGTGTCAATTTATTCTGTGTCCAAGGAACAATAGAATTTTACTAAATAAGTTTATTTTTTACATATTCAAAATTGGCAGTAATTGGCTAGGCTGAAATACTACTGAAAAAGACTGTGGGGGGTGGGGTCATACTGGATTGCAAGGTGACTATAAGCCACAAGACTATATTAACAGGAGTATTGCACACAAGTCACAGGATGCCATTCTTCTACTCTATTTAGCATTGGTGAGGCCTTACCAGCAGCACTGCATTTCGTTTTGGGCTCAATATTTCAATAAGGATGTGGACAGATTGGTGGGAGTCCAGAGGACAGCAATAAAAATTATTACAGGCATAGAAAGCATACAGAGGTGGTTGAGTGTTTTCTGTGTGCACAGTTGACATGACAAGATTAGAACGAACTTTCTAACTATGAGAATCATTAAGTACTAGAGAGATTACCTAGAGAAGTCATAGCATGTCGATCATTGGTTTATTAGGAAACATTTAGGGATGATTCTGCCTTTTGCAGGGAGTTGGACTATCCAGAGGACCTCCTGAGATCCGTTCCAGCCCTATTGTTTCTATGCTTTATGATTCTAAGATCCCTAGAATATTTTACATTTATAAGGCAATTAAGTGCACCATAAATGTACAAGTGCTACATGTTCAACTGATTTATGTGCCATAAAGTGGCAAAATATGTAGAAGGGGTTTATTTTGTAGCAGTGTTGGCCTAAGGACACAGGCAGACAAGGTTCTTCGGGTAAATCTCAGACCTTTTATTAGACCAACTCAAATAATTGAAAAATTCTTCTTAGCAAGTTTTTGGGCACGAACACCCTTCATCAGGCTAAGGAAGCATCTGTAGATGGTCTGTGCTCTTCCTGGATGGAGTGGGAAAGCAGCCAGAGGCCAGTAGGTATGCAAGAAAGCCAGTCAGTTAGCATGTAATTAAGGTGGTCAGTAGATGAGAGACAGGGGAGGGGGGCATGGAAAGGGGGAATGAATGTAGTTGTAATCAAAGGAAGACACACAGGAAGGTGGGAGGAAGGGAATGAAAATAGCTGGCAAAAAGTGAAGGTTTACCTGGGTAATCAGATTTTGGGCAGGTTAATGTGTCATAAATCCAATGTCTATATTTAGTCAATGATTTTTTGTATTTAGTAGATTGATGAAGTGAAGTTCATCCACGAAGAGCACAGACCATCTGCAGATGCCTCCTCAGCCTGACAAAGGGTGCTTGTTCCTGAAAGCTTGCTAAGAAAGCTTGCTAATTTTTCTAACTATTTGAGTTGGTTCCAAAAAAGATATCAGATTTACCTGAAGAACCTTGCCCGCTAAAGTACATAGGACATCTTCGTGGCCTGTTTTTATAGCACCATAATTAAACTTATAGCATGTCCCATCCCAAGTCTGACAATCAGTTGCTTGTCCTCACTGGGATAGGGCTTGGCATCAGAATCAGGACAGCCCCAGTCCTGATGCTGAAAATGGGCATTTGGAGGAACAGGTTGCAATGTACCCCAGTAGGGGGTTGTGGGGAAAGGCATTTAAAAGTCCTGGGTTGGAAGGAGCTATGGGGAACCAGTCTAAAAACTATATATTTTTGAACACCAGGGCTGTCCCATGGCTAGGAAGACCCTGGCTCCTGATTGATTCCTACTTGCAGCACTTGCAGAGTCCATACCCACAGTCCCACATATAGTACTGAGGCCTTTGGATTTGAAGTTGTGGCACAGGGGGGACTAGATTTACTCCCCTTGGTGCTGCAGTTACAAAGCTGTCTGCAGGTCTGTGGGTATCCAGCTTTCAAGCTGACAGAGCAGGGAGAGCTTAGGATCCTGATCACAGTGAGGAACATGACAGGTTTTCCAAAAGAGACAAGCACACAAATGGAAAACCCAAACGATGGATTTCTGCTCTTATCACAAATAAAATTGATGATGTCTTAAAAATCAATAGAAAAGGTATTTCTAACAAAATAAGGGCTTGTAAATTTAGAACCAGCTTGTGTATTTAGGGCAGCCCAGAGGCTTCTGTAAATTATGCCTGGACTGGGTCTAATGGAGAAGTAGACTGAGAATTACAGACCTACCTCTGGTTGCTTTGAAGTTATCTCTTTTCTAGCTTCACAGATGAGAACACTAATGTATGTTTCTTGTGAGGCAGCTAGCATATTTTTATGCACTGTAAAATAATATACTGCAATATTCTCAGGCTATAAAGAAAACAGTTAAATCTGATACTTGCTGCAAATGACATGTGCCATGACCTTCAATCCTTGAGATTTTGTAGAAGACTATAAAATATCCAGTTTAGCCCAGTTACATGATTGGAGTGCTAGGAGTGCTCACCACCTGGCGTTTATGTGGTTGAACAGTATAAATGAGGAACTCTTCTGCCTCATACCTTGAATGGGGACAGATGAATGTTGACTGGAATCCCTGACGGCACTAAATTCAAAGTAAGTAAGGAGGATCCAATGAGTAAGACTTAGTAGGGCTGGAGGTCTCCATAGGGGAAAGTGATGGTGAACATATTGACGATAATAAAGGTGTTTGTCCTTCTAAGCAGGAAAAGTGGGATGTATTTAATCTCCTTTGGAATACAACCCAGTGTTGCTTCTTTCTAGGATACCTCTGTCACATAGGAGTGTTGCATGAGAGTCACTGAGCAGTCTTTGTTACTAAGTGCTCCTATGTATCACAGATTTTAAATCAGTTCTGGTCTCAGCTGGAAATATGTACATTAGCATCATGGCATATGAAACCCAGCACTCTTAAGAAACAGCGTTTCAGTTCCAAATGCTGCTGGCATCAGGTTCAATGATTCTAACTGCTGCACATGCTGTTGCTTGCAGATACACGAATTTATTCATTTCAGCAGTTATTTTGTGAGGCTAGGACTACGTGGAAGGAACACTTGATAAGACTATTTCTGGGTAGAAAGCAAATAGGATTTGATTCCTCCTAATTAGGAGGGAAATTTTAATTCTTTTTAAGTACTAAAAAAAGAAAGGAAATGTTAAAAAAAATGTTAATTTGGGGGCAAGGGTCCCTCAGACTTAAAAGCTTCCTTAAAATATTGTAAAAGTTTATATTGTACTATTTGTTCCAGTTTTATTTTTATTTTTAAGCAAAAGAAAAAAATGCCTTGATATCAAACTTCAAAATTTAGCATATTGTATTGACAGCATTTAATATAGATTTGCTATGTCCTGTTTTCTCCTCTCCTGCTATATATATCTAACCCTGACCGCAGCCTCCTGCTTGTGCGTTAAAATATCCTCAAAGGAAAGATGAAAAAGGGTTATTTTATGTCCTTCAAATACTACTCACTGGGCGTGTCTACACATGAAATTAATGTGAATGAAGAAACCCCAGTGCACATTGTGCTGGAGCTTATTGCTCCCAGGTGCTGCGTCTTCACATGCACCCATGACCACAGCATGTTGAGCTGGGTCAGCAGCCCTGGCTGGCAGGGAGCCCCAGGGGTCAGCCTGCCAGTGTGACATTGCTTCCACCTGGCTCAACATGCTGTGAAGGGGCTACCTGGGGCACAAGAGTGCTCCAGTGTGGGGCTAGCCGACAAGCAACCCTATACTAAAGCACCTTCATGCTCCAGCCAGCCCCGTCAGCGTCTACATGTGCGTTTCTGCGTGCTAAAGCATACCGCTGCAGGACAGTATTTGCATTTACAAGAACTAACATGCAGCAGAGTTAATTAGTTTCCTGCAGCCTAATAGAGCCACATATGTAGACACTGAGACATTGAGACTTTACTCTGCAGTAAACATCTCATGTCGGTGTGCTTGCTATGGGTGCAATTCATTTGTGGCACAGATAGCTGGTGGTTCATATGGTTCAGCACTGTCTCTACAATGAGGGCTGAGATGAGGAGGGACCAGATTTCACTACAGAATCCATATTTATGCAAGCAGGGCAAGTCAACTGCCCTAGTAAATTAAGCAGTTCTCAAATGGGGTGCCACCAGACCTTTTCTGGGGTGCTACAGAATAAGTGTGGGATCTACAGGCATTGCCACCACCCACCACTGCCATGTGCCTGATGCACAGCTAGACTGGGAAGGGCTGTGGCCCAAGCACATGCTTCTGCCTCTATTAGGATTAGATGATAAGCTAAAGAAGGCAGGAGTTACCTCTCTTGATAGAAACAGAGGTATTCAGCCCATATGGAACTGTCCCACACACCTGTTTCTGGGAGGAGCATGGGGAGACAATGCCAGAAAGGGCTGTAGCAAAAGTAAGCTCTCCTGCATTCTTTATGCTTATCAGATAACCCTAATAGAGGTAGGAGAATATGCATGTGTCACAACTCTTTTCAATCTGCTTGTGCATGAATGTGCATTTTTACCTGATGGTGACAATAGCAGCATCACCCCACTGAGAACCACCGACATAACATGGGGTAGCAGAACAATGATTTTCAATGGGGATGACACCAAATTCAAAAAAAGTTATGGAGTGGTGCCCTGCATCTAAAATGGTCCCTTCCCTTCTCATGTCCTTGTGACAAGGTATTCAGCAGAATTCATAGATTTGTTGGAATCTGACAGACTGTGCCATGAACACTTCTGCTATGGCCTCAAAGCTGTAACCACTGGGCCACTAACCATGTGCCTGAGCTCCCACACTGCCCCAGCCTGCCATCTGAAATAGTTGAGGACCATTGAGTTAACTACATGGAGAGAAATATGCTGTAATTATGGACTGTGGATGCCAGTGTAGAGTTGGATTTGATTGCTCTAACCTGAATGGTAGTCACATGCTTATTTTAAGAAAAAAGGAGAGATGGCTTTCACAGACTTTGCAAAGAAGTTATAAGAAAAAGAAGGATGATAGGTCAAATGTAGGGTTTATCAGTTTTGACAGTGTTCCTTTGAATGTAAAGAAGATAAGAAAACACAAAAGACCTGGTGTTAACCTTTTCAAAGAAGAATAAGTCATGGAAATCTAACCATCCTGGGACAATAATCTCTATTCACAAGTAGGCAATAGAAAGAGCCACTGTTTGACTTACTGACATTCTGAGTAGTAAGCTTTATAGTATCAGTTTTCTGAAACTGAATAAAGCACTTTTTTCTGGAATTTACTAAAAAGGAGGAATTCCACTGTCTGAAATTTTGGATCTCTTAGTTTAGGTATAGGTACTAGATTTGCATATTTACAATAAAATCTCCCTCAGATATTGAAACTATATATTTCTACATATAGGATTATATCACTGAAAAAATAGAAAAAATTTCATTCGCTTAATTGATGTCTGGATTTCATTCATAACATCTTATCTTCCTCTCATGTTGATATAAATGAAGAGGAATGCCAGTTATATCAGTAAGTTATAGTAGTAGGGCAGAGTAGTAGAAAAGAGACTCAGTTCTACAGTATTTCTATTTTGGAAATGCAGTACCTGTATCTCTTTAAATTTCAGAATTCCTCCATGTATATCACCTGGTAAGTACCTTATACAGACCTATTTTACAGACAGATCTTACATTGCCAATATTGTGTCATAGCCAAGATTATATTTAAAATCACCAACACTTCATGGCAAGGGTGAGTCAAGAAGGCCTTTCTCTAGACCCTTTCCCAAGATGGAAATGTTTCCCACCGCTTTTTCTGTGACAGTGTTTTTCTTCCTATTCTGGTAAGGGAGATTCAGATAAATATTGGAAGAGATTCATACCAAAGGAGAAATCTAAATGACAGCAGAAGCACTTAGAAATCACCAACAATTAAAGGCTAACTGTTGTTGTGAACGTGTGTAGTTTCATTAAATCAGTGGAGCTTTGCCCATTACAGCAGCAGAAAAAAATGACTGAAATCCTGATCCCATGAAAGCCAATGGCAAAAGTCCTATTTGATTTCAATTAAGCCAATGATTTCTCCCAATTTACTTACTATTAATAAAGTTTCTCTACGTTTAATTTCATCATTCATCTCTTTTCCAATAACTAATCTACAGTGAAAAAAGCACAGATGAGGTCTATAGGAAATGGGCATTTTGAAATGCAAAGAGGTCAGACTAATGAATAAATATCTTAAGGACTGCTGTCCCAATTTATTCATGAAAATAGCTATGCAATGAAGAACAAATTAGTTTCTTAGTGCCTCATCTGTAGTGGATTTTTGCTATGCCACATGTGAAGTAAGAGACAGTAATACTTACTTATTTCTCTTGATTTTGGTGCTGTGCTCATCATTTACATCCTCTGAACAAGAACTATCACTCTTATCTGCTAAAAAAGACATAAATTAAAATTAGTAGACATTTAGACTACTTAAATAGAAATAAAAACTGCCAAACTCCTGTTTCACTTGTCTTTTTGCACTGATTCCTGCATAAAATACTAATCCCTACTGTTTTTGTATTAAAATGTACTTACAAGTGTTCTCTTCAAAACTAAAAGTGATAAAAACTAACTTTTGGGGGGCTTGAAGGAGTGCTCACTTTAAATTTTTGATGTGATTTTGTTTTACATTTTACTGTCCCTGTTTCACATCTGATTGATAAAAAATGGAAAATATGACCATAAAGATGCTTGTGGAGCATTATTTCAGTCTTGACAAGCTGAATGATTTTAGACTGCTCACTTGTATTTGGAACTGTTTTGCTTCTTTTTGTGTTTCTCATTCCTATAATACTAAAACGTAATGTTGGTTTCTCATTAAATCTGACCCACTGTATAGGAATGGAAGCAAAATTATCCAGGTAGTATAGATTCCTAAACTCACAATGTAACAAAAAAAGAAAATATATCACTCCTATTTGGCTTGGACACTTCCATATAGTAGTTTAAGATGAGTTTGTTAATCATAAAGAGAAGTTTATGAAGATGACACCTATATCTGCAATTTTGAAGGATTTCATGCTCTTTCCATGTATACAAAATACAATTTTCAACATAACAGTGCTCTGAATAAGAATGAACTGCTGCTAGCATTCACTTCAGTTTAATACCTATTTTGATTTTCAGTGTTCTAAGTATTTAACCATGGTTGCAGTAAAAACAGATTTTCAGAGGTAAGAGAGATGGAAGGAGTCAGTGCCTTATGTAAACCCATGAAACCCTGCCCCATTTGCAATCTACTGCAATATTCTAATTGATTTTAATGGAATCAGGATTTCACTTCTAGGCTAGGGACAGGCATTCAAAATGCCTGAGCCTGAATTGATTCAATCTTTGCCGGTTAGTTCAACATGGCTAGGCTAAATCAGTTTTGTAACCAGACAGACATCCCAGAAATGCAGGCATATGCCTACAATGGCTCAGGCTAGAAGCTGGTGGGGGGCTAAAGCAGCCCTCCCTTCCTTCCACAGTAATATGTATTATTAAGTTGTTTTAAATTCCCTAGTGCTTTTACTAAATACTTAACATACCTTGAAGATTGAATTCTGTTTTCACTGAAACCTAAGAGAATTTGGCCATTTCATTCAAAGGGTGGAGAATATGGTCTTAGATTCTTTTTTTCCCCTTGCTTTAAGGAATCATGAATTAATGATATGTCAGCAAAGTGTATAATATTTATATTAAGAAATAATAATGCAACATCAATACAGAAGAGAGAATAATGCGGAGTGGAAATGCAACAGCTGAAAAAAACTCTGCGATGAAATATCACAATATCTGAAGATTAAAGGTAGCAGCAGAGAACATACCATAAAGAAGGAACTATACACCAAGTTAAAATGATTTAACTCTCTTTCAACATGGTATGCATTATGGGTAAGTAGAAGTTAATGGCAACAAAAAACCCAGTCTCCTTTATAAAATTATTATAATGAATCAGTGCATTTTGAATATACGAATTAATTGTTTTATCACTAGCTATACAGTATAGTCTGCCAGTTCTCCACAGCTACTAAATTATTCTATAGAAAAACCTACAGAGAAAGCAATTTGAAGTCATAGAAGATAGAGGACAGTAATCCAGTCTTGATATTATAAAGTCATTAATCAGGAGCTATTCACCCTGATGAGACAGCAATGATCATAACTTTAATAAATTCTTAAGATAGTATTATGAAAACTTTCAAAGCCAAGTACTTGATGTTGTTCTGAAAGACAATTCAGGTTAAAAATGACCTGAGTTTCAGGGCTGATTGGGCAAGTACCGTCCTACTTTTACAGAATGGTGGAAGTAGTAAAAAAGCCATGCTCAGCAGGCAGCAAGCCCGAATAAAAATCAATTGAGTCTTATCTGAGTTAAGCTTCAACAAGTTAGCAGGCATCGAAAACTGATCATCTATAAAGCACTTTATTACACCATAGATAGCTCTCTCAAAGTTGACTAGGAGATATACTCTGTGATACACTTGACAGTTATTTGTCTCAATGTGAGAAAATGTTTCTTGAACAAAGAACCAGGAAAAGCAAGTGGCAAGATTAGAAGTCTAGTTGGTACTAGTAAGATTCTTCAATTCTATATCTCAGCAGGGCCAAAAAAATATGTATCAGTGACAATGAATGAGTGATTTTCTGAAAGTATTCAAGGTTTAACTTAAAATATCTAATGAGAAAAGATATAAACTCTCCATTTCATTCTCAAAAGAAGGCCATCCTTTGTTACATATAACTGTGATATTGGTATTCAACCTGTAAGTCTATAAAACATTCTGTATGGCTAATAGATTTTTACATATATATATATATATATATATATATATAACAAAATGAAAAT
>NW_017728951.1:2847425-2851673 GCF_001723895.1 Crocodylus porosus | reverse complement strand
GCTAATAGATTTTTACATATATATATATATATATATATATATAACAAAATGAAAATCAATCAGTACTCTTATTTCCATGGACTGATTCAGGGCCTCATCTTAGACTCACATCCAGAAAGCAAGAGCTTGCTTAATAGAACAAGACTGGATGCTGCTTTCCTTACTGTTAACTACTTGCCTGAGGATTTACCTGAGTATGTTTACATTCAGTAAATTTTATACCTTTTACAATTTGAATTCAGTTGGATGTTTGGGAATTAAGATAAGATAGATTTAAGATCTCCCTCAAAATCATGTTAAAAACACTGCACTGTTGTTGGATCCATTTGTATGGCTATTCTGACTGCCTTGTGGACAACACTGTACTGAAGGATTTAAAACTTTATAAAGTATATTACCTGATTTTAACCTCTCAGTGTATTCATGAGAAGGCATTCCATATCACATCTGATGAACTGTCAAACAACTTTAATTAGCTGATTAATTCTTTACAAGAGTTAAAAAAATATAACTACACTAGTGTTAATTAGTCAAAGATTCCCAGTAACAACATAGGAAGTGGCCATTCATTCGTGATACTATTAGAAAAATAAATTATAAATAAATGCATATTTATTTATATTTACATAAAATTTACAGGAAAATTATGAGACAGGAGTGTAAATATCTATTTAATACTTTCCATGTTACAGGGGTATATGTTGTAGCTGTGTTGATCTAAGGACACAGGTGGACAAGGGTCTTTGGGTAAAACTGATACAATTTATTAGCCCAACTCACATAGTTGGAAAAATTCTTCTTTGCACGCTTTTGGGTCTAAATACCCTTTCACAGGCTGAGAAGCATCTGCAGTTGGTGTGTGCTCTTTCTGGATGGAATGAATAGTAAAAAAGCCAGAGGCTGGTATACATGCAACAAAGGCAGTTAGTGAAAATGTAAACTGAGTCGTCACTGGGTGAAAGACAAGCTGGGCAGTGGAGGGAGGGTAATGAATATAGTGCATTTGGTGCATTGGACAGCTGGTTGTACTGTAAAAAAACCTTACTAAGGGTGCAGGAGTGAACCATCCTGATGCACAGGAAGACTAGGAAGTATGGTAGAAAATCAGCTTGGCTTAGCTTCAATGAGCTAAAACACAAAAGAAGCATATAAGAAGTGGAAGTTTGGACAAACAACTAGGGAGGGATATAATAGTATTAATGAAGCTTGCAGAGATGAAATCAGGAAAGCCAAAGTGTGATTGGAGTTGTAGCTAACAAGGGACATGTAGGGTAACAAGAAGGGTTTTTACACGTATGTCAACAACAGGAGGAAGGTCAGGGAATGTGTGGGTCCCTTGCTGAATGGGGGAGGTAAACTAGTGACAGATGATGCAGAAAAGGCCAAAGTACTAAATGCCTTTTTCATCTCAAACTTCACAGACAAGGTTAGCTCCCAGATTATTGCACCTTAGGGCTGTGCAAAGGTTCGGGTGCCAATTTGATTCAGACGAGATTTGGCCCGATTCAACAGCTGAATCCCCAAATCTGAACTGAGTTAGGAGACCAATAAAAAGGTCCAAATAGATTCTAAGCTCTCTGAATTGACTTGGAAAAGATTTGGAGAGATTTGGGGCAGTCTCCGCTCGCTGCTGGAGCCAGACTCCGTGCCGGTAAATAGAGGTAAGTAGAGGGGGGCTGAAGAAGAGGGGAAAGGACCGTGGGGGGGACCCCTGCCAGGCCCCATACCATGCCTGCTCTTCCAGCCTCCCCCAAGAGTGCTCCCTGACCCCTGCCACTCTCCGAGCCCCATCAATGGCTGCCCCGCCTGACCCCAGCATCCCTGCACTTTAAAAAAACAAACAGACCACACTCACTGGACGCTTCAGCGGCTGTTGGGGCTTCTGGGGCCTCATGGCAGAGCCTCCCCACCACACAATGCAGCACAGGACAGTGGGGACAGTGAGGATTACCCCCCCACCCACGACCACCTGGCAGCAGCCAGTGAATGCAGGGCTTTTCTTTTATTCTTTTTTAAAGAGCCAGGACGTTGGGGCCAGGTGGGGCAGCCAATGACGGGTCTGAAAGAGCAGGCAGGGGATGGGCCAACCACACAGCACGGGGCAGTGGGGGAGAGTGGGGATTGCCTTCCCCCCACTTGGCAGGAGCTTTTGAGTATGGGGACTTTGTTTTTTGTTTTTTTAAGACCCAGGACACTGGGACGAGGGAGGGGATGGGTCCTGTTTGATTTGAAGATTCGGTCAATTTGGCAGTGGCTGAATCACTGAATCAGAATCAGCTGAATTGATTCAGCAGAGTGATTCGAATCACTGAATTGAATCACTGTCCCACAAATTGACCAAATCTGTATCTGAAGTGAATGCTAGCCACTTTACACAGGCCTGCTGCACCTGGCAGCATAGTCTGGGGAGGAGGTGAACAGCCAACAATGGTGAAAGAACAGGTTAGGAACTATTTAGAAAAGTTGGACATATACAGGCCCCTGGGGCTAGATGTGATACACCCAAGGGTGCTGAGGGAGCTAGCTGATGTGACTGCAGAGCCACTGGCTTCACTGGCTCTTTCAAAACTTACAGTGATTGAAAGTGATCCCAGATGACTGGAAAAGGGAAACTATAGAGCCCATCTTTAAGAAAGAGAAGAAAGAGAATCCAGGAAACTACAGACCAGTCAGCCTCACCTCAGTCCCTGGAAAAATCATGGAGCAGTTACTCAAGGAATCCATTTCTAAGTACTTGGAGAGAAGAAGGTGATTAGGAACAGTCAGCATGGATTCACCAAAAGCAAGTCACGCCTGATCAACCTGGTTGCTTTCTTTGACAAGATGAATGGCTCTGTGGATGCAGGGAGTGCAGTGGAAGTGATATACTTTGACTTAAGAAAAGCTTTTAATATGGTCTCCCACAACATTCTTGCAAGCAAGCTAAGAAAGGCCTGGTTTGATGACTGTAAGGTAGATAGAAAATCATTGGGTTCAAAAGCTAGTAATCAATGGCTCAATGTCTAGTTGGCAACCAGTATCAAGTGGAGTGCCCCAAGGGTTGGTTCTGGGGTTTGCATGTTCAATATTTTCATCAACCATCTGGAAGATGAGATGGAGTGTACCCTCAGTATGTTTGCAAACAACACCAAGCTGGGGGGAGTAGTAGATATGCTGGAGGGTACGGCAAGGATTCAGAGAAACCTAGACAAATTGGAGACAAAAGAAACCTCATGAGGTGTGTAATAGGGTGGCTTCCTTGTCAGTTCTTTGCCAGCCGCTCTGCTCCTGGGGTAACCACCTACTTCGCTAACCTGCCACACCTTTATGGAAAAAAATGAGAGTTGTTACTAAGGCGGGAGGCTATCCATTACTCACCCTGCTGACAAGGGCCTAATACTTGCTCTGACCTCCCCTCTATGGATCCCATGCCTCGCACATGTTACTCTAGTGTTACTTCTCTGGCCTATGGCTCAAGCAAACTTGGCACACATTTCTATCTCTTTTCTACAGCCCCAGAGGGCCACTCACACACTACCCATCTCTTACCAGGTCCCACTCACTCTGGTGGTTCTCATCCAGCCTCTTTCATATGGAACTTTTCAGGGGCCACACTCATCCCACCCGGCCTCACCCAGCTTTGGGCTTAGCTCTCCTCTCCTCGGTCAGCCCCAGTGCAGTCTGCTGGGTGTCTCCCACTACCCGCACCTGAGCATTGACTGAGTGATTCTATGACTGTAGGCCTATTTTTTCCTAGCCCCTCACTGGAGCCCCACCAGACCACCCTTTCCCAACAGGGCACAATTTTACATCTTACCTAGGACAAGGGGTCACCTCTACTCCATAGCCCCTGCTCTTACTTCCTAACTATGGCCAGAGCAGCCTCTCATCTAGATGATAGAACAATGATCAAAATGAATTACATTTTGACACTGCAATGTCAGAAGGCTCTAATGAAGTAAAATTGGTGGGAAAGAATATAAACCTTCTTCGCTGGGAAAGTTGCTCTTTAGTGCAAGATGGCCATATTTTCTGTTATTAGATGCCTAAGTAGTAGGGCTGTGTGAAGCTTTGTTCCCTGATTCAATTTGGCAGAGATTTGGCCAGATTCAGTGGCTGAATCTCTGAATATGAATTGTTTCAGGAGACCCTTTAATTTCTCCCGGGGGAGATTTTAATCTGCTTCCTGGGGGCCCGCATCCAAGACATTGCGGAGAGGATCCCAGAGCTCCTCCAGCCCACAGACCACTATCCCATGCTCCTTATTCA
>NW_017728951.1:2831293-2847414 GCF_001723895.1 Crocodylus porosus | reverse complement strand
TTCCTGCCCTTTGGGCAGGGGGCTGGACTCGATGATCTCCCGAGGTCCCTTCCAGCCCTAATGTCTATGAAATCTATAAAATCTATGAAAATCTCCGAATCAAATTGCAGCCTTCCAAATTGATTTGGAGAGATTCAGAAAGATTCGGAGATTTGGACATAATCACAGCCTTTAAATGTTTTTTTTACGTATGTCTAGTTAGCAGGTGCTCATGATGCTGGGGCACATGGAGTGTGCCACAGAAGCATGGGGGACTCCCAAGAACACTCAGCTGCAGACCTGGAAGTGAACAAGAAGCACTTCTGGTCCACTTCTGGATCCTCCAAAGAGTGTGCTGTCCTCCCCTCCATACCCCTCTGGCTTGGTGACTGGTGCCTCCTGGGTTTGGGGGAACACCTGGGGTCCCCCTGTAGCCAATCACTGAGCTAGGGGGAAGCACTAGGGGCCCCAAATGTGTTCACTGGCAGACCTGGAAGTGGACTAGAAGTACTTCTGGTCCACTTCTGGGTTCACTGCCAAGCACATGAAGAGTCCCCCCACACTCCTATGGGATGCTCCAGCCACCCCAGCATTGCAGTGATCATGAGATATGTCCGGTACCCCAAGGTATGTAGAAAAAACTTTTAAAGCTGTGTCTGTGTCTGAATCACCGATTCTCTGAATCAGCATCGAATCTTCAGATCTGGATTTGACCAAATTGAGTCAGGAACAGTGATCTTAATCAACAAATTGAATCACTGTCCCTGATTTAGCCTGAATCCGAATCCAAATCCAATAGGGCTCACTTTGCACACCCCTAACTAGCTAAAACAGATAACTTAGCTCCCTAAGTTGATATAGTGCTAGATTTTCCATCTGCTGCACTACTTTGTTGCTGACACAACTCCATTCAAGTCTCTGGAGTTTCAGTGCTAAGAACCTGGTAGGGCAGAGTGGAAGAAGGATATCCTCAATCTCAAAACAGCAATGTGAATTGAATTAAAACACATATTCCTTACCAAGTCTTTATTCCAAACTCTAGCAGTGATTTCAGAAAAAAATGGAAGCTTTGCCTGCTTTCTGACTGCAAGAAATGGGCCAGTGTGAACCTATTAGTAAAGAATCATGATACCTTCATCATTCCTCTAAGAACATATTCTTTTGAAAAGGTTGAATAATGGAGAAATGAACATGAATCTTTCTTTCATTCCTGAGTTATAAATGCACTTGATCTTTCAGTGGAGTGATGTGCAGATGACCTATAACATTCAGATAATAATTATGCTTGGTCATATGTTTTGTACCTTTGATTTAAAAATTCTAATTAAAACTCAACAACAGCAACTAAATCATATATGTTTGGCAACTACTGTTGCAAACAAGCAGCTCATTTGTTTTATTTACTCAAAAATACAAACTAAAGAGTATGGTAACAAATAATTTCTTTGACCTCATCTGATCATATTTATTAATTACAACCCAATTTTCCAAAATACTGAGCAACCACAAATGCTGTTTGAATCCATAAGAACTGCAGATCATTAGTGACCCTTAAAATTTGTCTATAACTCTCCAGAAGAACTCAACACACTAGGCACACACAGCATAAGATAAAAAATGGAAGACACAACAAAAAAGAAAATTCTTAAATAGCACATATTAATAACTGCCTTAGCACTAGTCCTTTTTTGGGAATTAGTCACAGAATGTGACTAATGGGCCTTCAGTTTTGTCTCAGTTATTATATCCACCTTCCCAGTAATTAATTAATCATTTAGAATGCCTCTTGCTAAACAAAAACTACGTTACACTGTGTTTCTGAACAAGAACTTTCAAAAATTTACTCTTGGAGTCATTGGACACTGTATATATAGAAGGGTCCAAGCCTCTTTTAAAACTGAAATTTATATTGAAAAATCAGTAAGAATCCCATCCTGTAAATTATGCTAATTATTGTATAGACACATATCATAAAATCAACCTCTGGCATTTCTTCAATAAAACCTTTATATTGGAAACAGCTTAAAATCTGCTTATAACATTTTTAGATCTATTTTCCAAACTAGGTGTTCTTATCCTCAAGCCCAGGCACAAAACTTGTATTTAGTGGCTGTTCACTGGGAACTATGTTTGTAGATCAAAGGCATACATTATGTCCCTTAAAGATTACTATTCTCCCTTTTCAGCACAGGTATAAAATAAATATTACTTTAGGTAACTTCATAAGAACTATTTGGGGGGTAGTGTCTTTGTTATAAAATATTACATTTTTAAAATGTAATGATTTAGTTGACTTTTTCTGTCTTTTTTCTGGCCTCCAGCATTAAAGAAAAGGCAAAGTTTATCTTGTGTAACTAGCCTGTGAAGTACAATACTTAATCCATATGTGCTAGGGGTGAATATCCCTGAATACATATATATAGCTAATGAACATGAACAGCATTCTCAAGGACCTGGTGTTCATGTTGACATTTCCCTGACAAAATCAGAGTTATAATTGTTCACTTAGTGCTAATGTCTGGACAGAACTTGATTTTGCCTGTAGTTGTCCATTCAAGCAGAAAAGACTCTAAAAATAAGAAATAAGATATATAAAAAGATGGGGAGAGGAGAAAAAATACGGAAACATATGAGGACTGTGAAGGAAAAAAAAGAAGGAAACACATGAGCACAACTCCCCTACAAGTGATGCTGCCCAAGGTTATAATACAGATCAAGAAGCAAAACTAAATGGAATAGCATTGAGTAATAGTCGGGGGGGGGGGGGGGGGGGGGGGGGGGGGGGGGTGATGGGGGGGCAAACAAGTTGGCAAATATTTTTTGGGCAATAGGCAGATTTAGGGCTTATCTCAACTTTGGCAGCAGTATATACTAGCAAGCAAGCTATAGAGCTGGAAAGTGACCAAAGAGGTTTCTCTTGGTTTGCCCCACACAAGGCTTTGCTCTCCAAAGGACCTGAGATTGGCATCAGGGAATGAGCCCAGAGCAGCCTCACTGGCTAACTTTCAGATCTGGAGTGCATCAGCAGGCACCAGTGGGTTGGGCATACCCAGCTCCATACTCATTGTTGCACAATACAGACAAGCTCTTGGGGCCCAGCAACACAATCCTCATTCCTACTGGTGAGTACAAACTTACATAACCAGTTTCATGTCCAACTACTTGTGCAAGTAATCAGCAGTGCAAGCAGCTTAAACAGGGTTCATAGATTAGAAGCTGAAGCTGCAGACAGGACAATTGAAAGAACTGGGTTGAAGTGGGCAGGAAGAAGGAAATCAAGCTGAGGAAACTGGCTCATTCAACTGGCTCTCCTTGTGGAGGACCTGATGGCAAACTTTGGTTCTCTGATGATAAATGGTTTTCTTTTAAACAACAGTTGAACCACTTAAAACATATTGCTGCAAATCAGCAAGTTCTCTCTTCAGCTAGTTCCACAAATATCTTTCAGAAATCTACAGGGCTTGAAGGCTGATTGGCAAACTCATGGTTGGATTGAAGCACCTACATTTCTGCCAAATCTTTCAGCACTACTCTGAGATTTATTTTTGGAAATCTTTTCCTGCAGCTGGGTTAAATAATTATTTATTACAGTACACTTGGATAAAGCATGCTATACAAATGCATTCCTAACGTACGTCTTGTAAATATTAGTGTGTAAGGTCTTCCAAGGTCTACTATGTAAACCAAAGATTCATTCAACATAGGAAGCCACCTACATTTTCATAATAGAGACACAGCCCCATTTCCAACGTTAGAATTTCAATGCAACTACATTTCTTTTGTAAGCAATATCACTGTCAACGCAAATGCTTTACACAAAATCCCAAAGGAAATATCATCATTCCGATTAGTTACCAAATTTTCACTGAATACATTTCATAATAAGTTTCATTTAGGATTTGAATTTAAATAGATGTGAATAATCACAGCATTAGTTACTTGCTGAAGTTTCCAGTTTGCGTTTATGAGGTGGATCTTCAATAATTCTATTAATATCGCCGCGATTCTTTAGATCCACTGGTTTCTCCCATACTGACAGCTGCATTGTAGGGTTGAAGAAGAAGACTCGGTCATCTCCAGTCCAGACTACACACCTATTTTAATTAACAAACTATACTTAGATAATCTTACATAGAGGCAAGATATTAAACTTATAGTGAACTCAATATTTCCATAGTTTTTACTCTGCAAAGTAGAATGCATCTGAGGCTGACAGCCTGCAAAAGGCTCTCGAAACCCATGCAAGGCTTCTGGACTCAGGGCATTTCTCCTTAAAAAACAAAAATGTAATTACCAGTGGTCAGAATAGACCAGATAGATAAGTAATAGTTCCAACAAGAGGAATAAAGCAAAAAGAAAACTGGGTTGCTAGGAACAACTGAAACTGTGGTAAGGATTTATATTGCACATTTTGAATATGCATCTGTGCAGGTGGTGAGCTGCAGAAGTTGAGTTATTTTACATAGCCAGTGACTACTCAAAACCCTGCTACAATAGGAGCCTTTTGGTAGAAAATAGTCACAGAAACTTCCAGGGGCTGTCTCTGAGGTAGAAGGCCTAGCCAAGATATAATTTGGTTTCCACAGTCTTGGATCACAGCCAGACTCTCGTGGGTTCCATGCTACAGAGAAAATAATGGTTTATTATAAAGTCAGCTTAATCAGAGTTGAATCATATATGTAGTGTAACCAAATTGTGACTGCTACAAAACCAGAATTCCTTGTATATTAAAAATGTCAAAGTTGGCATGACATCATCTTAATTTCTTGTATAACTTTAAAAAAACAGAAAAAATATTCTTTTAACAATAATTCTATTTTAATGATGTATTGTGAGACAAACTAAGTTGCACTTCATAAAATATATGTTTAAATAGAAATCTAGTACATGCACTGATCCTGCACGTTGTCTCAGTTTAAGAACATTCCATAGAACACATATGCACTATTATTTGAAAACACACAAAAAGGTGAGATTTGGGTTTTCTAGAAGCAGAAGATTTTTATTAATGCAACCTCTACAATACTTGGAAGCTCATAATGGCAAGAGGGAACACAATTGGGAAAAAAGACATGCTTTAAAATAAATCTATTCTGTGTAAAAGGGTTAGAGTGTGAAAAATACTATACCAATGGAAAGCATGGTAGTCAGATAATTTGAAGTTTTCTGTGTACTGAAGTATATTATTTTGTAGCAAGATAGCATCACTGACCCCTGCCCATCCTTCTAATAGAAAATATATGATCTCTGGAATAGCCCAAAGGCAGATTGTATATCTTTATAGTGCCAGGAGCAGTTCTGTGCAAGATATAAATAATTAAGCAAATAGTACATGTTAAGCAAAAAATAAATCATGTGCAGTTAATGCAGGCATTCCCAAGGTGGAAATCAGAAATGGCATCTGTAGAAAAACTCAGCTTATTTTCAATTAGAGTTATCCCTAATATAAGTCTCTTGTAGCCTCTGAGCTAAACTTTCATGTTATTGTGACATACAACTGCTTTAGGGCACAAAATAGCTTCTCAGAAAGCCATCTTGTGAGGTAATGATTAAAAAAAGAAAACCACACTTGGTGCCAATTCTCAGGTCTATCAGACACAAAGGGTACATCTACAGATAAAATTAAGGCAACACAATGAACTCTGCAGCAATCTGACCTTGAGTCAACTGCTCATGGGCACAGCATCTACATGTGTGCCCAGGACATGCACCCAGCAGCAGTTTGACCTCGGGTGGAGCAAGCCCCCGGCTGGCTGGGCTAACCAGGTGCAATGTATGTTCATGGTCAGCATCTACACATGCATTGCAGTTCAGTAAAGTACTCCTCAGGAAGACAGTACTATCTTACCATGGAGTTAATTACTGCATCCTAATACTGGTGAAAGTGTACACTGTGATGTTTTACTGAGTAGCTAAGTAGTTTACTCTACAGCAGAGAGTGCATGTAGAGCGCATGTAGACCCAAACTGTTCAAAAATAAGTAGCTGTACCATTAACCGTAAGGCACTGGGACAAAACAAATTAGGACAAAGTTAATGGAACACTTCAAAAACAAGGAGCTAAACTAGCAAAAATATTACAAGCATGTTAAGAGTCCATTATTAGAGTGAAAAGAGGGTATCAGCATTTTACTGATTAATTTTAAAGGATTAACGTTTTCTCCATAGCTAAATCTTTGGATTATAGTATGACAATGGACCCAAACCTGTGTGGCACTGAATGCCTTCAGCAAAATGCTAATAACCCTCAACTGTAAACAGTTTTAAATGGCAAGGCAGCACAATTAGCATTTAATAGAATTTGACTCAACAGGAGTACTACATGGATTAAGTGATAAAGTTTATGGCAGGATGCCAATTTACTATTACTGTCACCATTATACACTGGACTATCTAAACTAGTATTTGGTGGAACATCTGACTAGCTTTTGAATATGCATATTCTTTGTTCCTTCTGATGGCTAATAAAAAATTAGCCCCTCTGGCCAAGAGGGAAGAACAAGATTGTTTTCAGAAAGATTTTTTATGTAGCTATTTAATAGCGAACATTACAACTTATTATCACTCTCACCTAGTCTCCAATCTGTGATACACAGTTTCTATCATGATGGGTAATTTGATACCACATCTGAGGGAGAAAATGTATTAGTTATTTGAAGTTTTGCTGCTAGACCACCTGGAGCCCAGACACTTATCTAATAAAAACAAGGTGATTGCTAAAATAGAAATGGCACATTTCCACCTCTGATTAGAAGACCAAGCAAATACCTCTAGAGGGATGTTAAAATGGATCCAAATGGCAGCTCCCTCATGATGTCTTTTCATTTTTCCATAACTAATCCAATTTGACATTTAATTTAAAATTACTGTCCCTTCCCCCACATCATGTCATCTGTCTCTCTTTGGCATAATAAAACTTTCAGTTACCCAAAGGGGGAAATATAGTATTTTTTTCAGTCACAGTGATCAAATTGAAAATGCAAATAATGCTAGGTTTTCTAGTTAGAATGTCTCCTGTGATTAAAACAATGAAAAGTACATAGAATGACCTTAAATAGTTTACTTATATAGAAGTTGGGCTAACAAATATTTATGATTATTAATTATTTTTGTCTTTAAAATATATGAATTTATTTTATAACATATACTCATGCCAGGAAGCACTAATATGATCTGAAATTGTTAAAATCATTACTTTTTAATGCTTAAGAATTAATGTCCTGATCTTCTCAGTATATGGTTTTCTCTGATCAATGGAGAACAGTTAGATGCTCAAATTGCCTCAGCTAGGTAAATGCCTTTGGCTAAGTACAGATGTTCAAAAAGCCTAAGGCAGAAGTGCTGTATGGTGCTTTACTCAAAGCTCTCTAAATTAGAGTGGGAGTGATCTAAAGAGATATCAACATTAGGTAGGCAAAGGAACTTGGAGCCTGCCTGCACTGCCCAAAGCCAGCAAGTAGGTGTGCTCTTGCACACTTCCCAGCATTCCCCATGGCCTCCCTGGGCTGCTGAAGACTCCTGAGCAGAGCTGATCTTGCAGATTACCTCTGATTGGTTTCTAGGCATGGGCCACCATATCCCCAACCACCTGTTGCATCACTGCGGCCCCCTCCCACATGCCCCTCTCCATCATGACTTGCACGTCTTTGCATCCCATTTTGCCCTCATCCTGCCATGGAATCTCACCACCCACACCCAAGCAGGGAGACTCAGAAGCTGTGGCAGGTCTTGCTGGTCACCTTGCTCGATTCACTAGAGGCTGCAGACATCACATATGTCCACCTGGACCTGATGAGGCAGCAGCTCATTGTGGCATGTGCCCTCATGTTCACAAGCCACCAGCTGGCTGTCCCACTCATGCCCACCTCCATCAGTTACTGCCTTGCCAACCAGTTCGAAATGGACAGCACCACATCCAGGAGGTGTGCCTGGTCATCCAGGTTGTCCTGAACAACCACTTCATCTACCTTGTCTGGAGATGAGATGCAGGTACTGCAGGAGGTGGTTACCATCTTCTGCTGCATGGGCTTCTGCAACTGCATGGGGGCCATGGAGAGAACCCATATCTCAGGACCTGGCTCGGGCACAAGATGCACGGGTGAAAGCTTGCTGTGCCCCTGTAAGCCCAGGGACCCCCAGTGAGCCCCAGCCTACCTGAAGATAAGCAGGGGCCCATGGTGGGAAGGACATAGCCAGCAGGGAGGCAGCTGAGTGGATCCGAGGAGGGTCGTGCCCCACCTCAGGTCCTACTTGGCCCCCCTCAGGGAGCTGCATGACTGGGCTGCTAACACACGGGACAGGTTGGGGGGAGCACTTACCTGTCCCCTCCTTCAGTGGGGGGAAGGGACTCACTTAGCCCCCTGATAGCAGTGTTGCACCAGCTGGCCCTTCTGCACATGTGCACAGTTTAAAAAGGGCCCGGCAATGGCAGAAGCCACACTCGTGTCCTGGCTTCAGTGCGAGACATGCATGTGAAAGCCCGCTGAGGCCCTGTGATCCCAGGGAACCCCCAGGAGAGACCCCAGGACCCCCGAGTCCCGACCTGCCTGCAGGTAAGCAGGGGCCCATAGTGGGAGAGATGTAGCCAGCAGGGAGGCAGCTGAGTGGAGCTGAGGAGGGTCATGCCCTGCCCCGGCTTCTACTTCGTCCATCCCCCCAGGGACCTGCATGACCAGAGCCATGCAAACAGGCCATACAAACAGGCTATGCAAACAGGGATGCTTCTGCACCCGGTGCATGAGTTAGTGCAGGAGTTTGTGCAGGAGGGTGAGTGGGAGGGCCTGTGGCCTTGCAAGTGAGCCCTGTATGGTAAGCAGTCCCAAAAACAGACAGCCTACCAGTGGCATGAGACGGATGGGGACATGCTGCACCCCGAGGGTCCCCTCGGAGTCTGCGGCCTCCACCTCTGGCACCTCAGAGGTCTCCACCCAGATGGAACTCATGGTTCCTGGCTCCATGCAGATGGAGCCTCTGGCTGCCTGGCACATTTCAAGGCTCCTGGGACTGAGGGCATAGCCACCTTTCCTTGTGAGGTTTGCTCCACTTTGGAGTCTCTGGGGCACCAGATACAGGAGCTCTAGGCTGCAGTCCAGAGACTGTGTGCCATCAGGGATCTTGAGCAGGATATTGACTCCTACTTCCAGCCCCTTCACCCCCTGGAGGTGGAGGGTATACTAAGGTCACCTCCTAGGACAAGGGAGAACTTGGGAATCTTCCATACTGTCCAACCAGGGGGTTTGACCAAGGTGGTCAAGGGCCCCAAGGCCCACCGCACTAAGGTCCCCTCCCCTCTGAGGCTCTGCAACAGATACAGACCTCTTGCAGCCCCAGTTGAGCCTCCCAGAGTTGCCAGCTCATGCAGGCAAGGGAGGATCACCCACCCCTATTCTCCCTAAGATGAAATGCAAAGTGGTTGTTGTGGGAAACTCCCTCCTGAGGGGGACTGAGGAGGCAATCTGCCACCCCGATGCCCTAGCCCGGAAGGTCTGCTACTTCCTGGGGGCGCACATCAAGGACATAGCATAGAGGATACCAAAGATTATTTGGCCCTCCAACCACTACTCTATGCTTCTTATCCATATGGGCGCAATTGGCATGGCTCAGAGCAATCCCAGCCAGGTCATGAGAGACTACAGGGCTCTGGGAGTGGGTTTAGGGGGTTCGGGCAACACGTGGTCTTTTCCTTGCTCCTCCCAGTTGTGAGTCATGGGCTGAGGAGGGAGAGACGGGTTGAGGTAGTCAACCAAAGACTGTGGCACTGGTGTTATCATGATGGCTTTGGCGATCATGGTCCACTTTTTGGTGAGAGAGGCAGTGGTCTTCTGGGGAGAGATGGCCCCACCTCACTCTGTTGGGGAGGAGGCTCTTCTCAGCCAGACTGGCTGACTTGCTCAAGCAGGCTTTAAACTAAGCCTGCCAGGGGTTGGGGGGATTATTTCCACTAGCCCACTGGGCAACCCTTGTAAATCCAGTAGGCTAGGGCACTTAAGGGAACCCACCCCTACCCTAGCCCTGGAATGATCTGTGGAGAAGGCAAGGGCCCCAAATGGGACACTTGCCTGCCTGTACACCAGTGCCAGGAGCTTGGGTAATAAACAGGAGGAACTGCTCCTCCTGCTAATAAACAAGAATGACTACAGCCTCATAGGGATAATGGAGATCTGGTGGGACTCCACCTATGACTGGGCTACAGGCATAGATGGCTATACCCTGTATAGGTGTGATCATGCAGATAAAAGGGGTTGGGTTGTATGTCAAGGACAGCTACATGTCCCTCCAAACTGACACTGGCACCCAGGAGGGACAACTAGATTCCTTCTGGGTCAAAATACGTGGAGAACCTGGCTCAGGGGACATCATGGTAGGAATGTACTACAGACCTCTTAACCAGAAACAAGAGCTGGACCAGGAATTTTCCAGGGAACTGGCTGAGGCTGCATGCTCTCGGTGCATGGTTGCCATGGGAGACTTCAACTACCCAGACATCTCATGGGAAGAGCTCTTGACCAAATCCGACTGGTCACAAAGCTTCCTCATGTGTGTGGATGAGCTCTACCTGACTCAAGAAGTCTATGGGCCAATGAGAGGCAAAGCGTTGTTGGACCTGGTACTGGCCAAAGGGGATGACATAATCAGTGACCTAAGAATCGATGGAAAGCTGGGTGATAGTGACTACGAGATAATCACCTTTACTATATCCATTGCAAAGCTGGCAACTCAGTCAGCAATACTGAAGTCCTCGACTTCAGGAAAGCTGACTTTGACACGTTCAGAAGGCTCACTGTCGAGGCCCTAAGGGACCGTGACTTGACTAAAAGAGGAGTCCAAGAGGAGTGGTTGCTTCTCAAAGGAGCGATCCTGACAGCACAAGAGATGGCCATCCCATTTTGGAGAAATGGTAGTACAAGGGTGAAGCAACCCCCTTGGCTTAGTAAGGAACTTGAGGACCTCTTACACCTCAAAAGAGAGACTTATAAAGGATGGAAGGTTGGAATTACCACCAGGAGTACTCAGCACTGGTCCATACATGCAGAGAGTGAATCAGGAAAGCCAAGGCTGCAACCCAGCTTCATCTGGCTTCACATATCAAAGATAACAAAAAGTCCTTTTTTCAGATATGTAGGGAGTCAGAAAAAAAGCAAGGGTAACATTGGACCCCTGCTGAATGGAACAGCTGATAACAGACACCCAGGCAAAGGCCAATCTGCTTAATGGGTACTTCATGTCGGTCTTTCATCAGTCCAATGAGACCGCTTTGCCTAGCAAGGCACAGGATGGCCAGGTTGAGGATGTATTAATACACAGCATCGGTATTGATCTAGTAAAGGATGACCTTGAGAAGCTGATCACCTTCAAGTCAGCTGGTTCTGACATATTATACGTAGGGTACTCAAGGAGCTGGCACGTCACAGCCCAACCATTGGCAAAAATATTTGAAAATTCGTGGCGCTCAGGTGAAGTACCTGAAGACTGGAAGAAAGCCAATGTGGTACCCATCTTCAAGAAAGGGCAGAGAGTAGATCCTGGGCATTACAGGCCAATCAGCTTGACCTTAATCCCTGGTAAGATTCTTGCGAAAATTATCAAGGAGACCCCTCTGGACAAGCTGGCTGAGGGCAACATCCTGAGAGACAGACAGCATGGGTTCATCATGAGTAGGTCTTGCCTGACCAATCTCATCCCTTCTATGACCAGGTGATATATCACATGGACAAGGGAGAAGAGATTGATGTCATACACCTGGACTTTAAAAAAAAAAGCCTTTGATCTGGTGTCCCATGATGTCCTCATGGAAAAATTGGCTAATTGTGGCCTCGGCTACACCACAATCTGATGGCTGGGAAATTGGCTCTGAGGTCAGACCCAGAGAGTAGTGGTCGATGGCAGCAAGTCATTATGGCACTCCATAACCAGTGGTGTTCCCCAAGGCTCTGTCCTTGGACTGGTTCTCTTCAACATCTTTATCAACAATGTGGACACTGGTGTCAGAAGTGCACTGGCTAAGTTCACCGATGACACTAAACTTTGGGGCATAGCGTCCACACCTGAAGACAGGTTAATGATCCAAGCTGACTTGGATAAGCTTGGGCAGACACAAACCTGATGATGTTCCATACTGATAAATGCAAGGTACTTTACCTTGGGGAAAAAACAAAACAAAACTGCAGCATACTTATTGGCTTGGCAGTGCTACTCTTGCTAGCACCACTGCTGAAAGAGACTTGGGGGTCATGATTGACCACAAGATGAATATAAGCCACCAATGCAATGTCGCAGCTGGTAAAGCAAACAAAACCTTGGCTTGCATCTATAGATGCTTCTCAAGTAAATCTCAGGATGTCATCCTCCCGCTGTACTCGGCCTTGGTGAGGCCACAGCTGGAGTACTGCATCCAAATCTGGGCTCCATAATTCAAGAAGGATGTTGAGAAGCTTGAGAGAGTCCACAGGAGAGCCATGCACATGATCAGAGGGCAAGAGAATAGGCCCTATGAAGAGAGGCTGAGAGCCATGGGACTCTTCAGTCTGGAAAAGCACAGGCTCAGCGGGCACCTGGTGGCTACCTATAAGTACACAAGGGGTGTTCATCAGGATCTGAGAGAACATCTGTTCACCAGAGCGCCCCAAGGAAAAACAAGGACTAACAGTCAGAAACTCCTACAAGACCATTTTAGGCTGGACGTAAGAAAAAATTTATTTACTGTCTGAGCCCCCAAGACCTGGAATAGACTCCCTCCAGATGTGATGCAGGCACCTACTCTGGACTTATTCAAGAAATGCTTGGATGCTTATTTTGCTGGGGTCATTTTACCCTAGCTGACTTCCTGCCCTGGGGCAGGGGGCTGGACTTGATAATCTTCGAGGTCTCTTCCAGCCCTAACATCTATGAAATCTATGAAATCTCTATCCTCTGCTTGGCTCAGGGTGCCTAGGTATTTACCAACCACAAGGGCTACTTCTCCATTGTCTTGCAGGGCATTGTCAACCACAGGGTGGTAGCTGGACTACTGGAAGAAACACTTCATCTACTCCCTGTGCAGGTTCCGCACAATGGTGGAGTGTACCTTTGGGCTGAAGACACGCTGGTGGACTCTCAGCATGCACCACAAACCTGCTGTGGCTCACTGTTGCTGCATGTTTCCCCCACAACATCTGTGAGACTGAGGGGGGTGGGCGGAGTCTTCTGTGAAGCTTAAACTGAAGAGGCATGGCATACAGATTGGGACTGGCAGCACAAGCACATGTGGGGACAAGGACGAAGGAGAAGGAAAGCCCCCTGCCAATGTTGGGGGCCTGATCCTGACAGAGCGGCAGGCTGTCCAGATCCACAATACCCTGGCTGGCTACCTTTTCACCCTTGTGTACCAGGAACCCTCCCTGCATGAATGCACCGGGCCATGGGTCCACTGATGTGGGCTCCTATGGCCCTGAATCTTGGGCAGTGCTACCCACAACCTAGGCTGCCCATGCACCATCCCCCTTCCCCTCTCCCTTCCCACCCCCCACCCCAGGGATGCACACCAGGATGTGTGGGAATGTGACGCAAGGAAGAGACATGACTTTATTTAATAAAACATTGCAGCTGCCAAACTTCTCATGTGTTTAATAAAGAAAATCTGTTGAACAGTGCTTGTGGCAGTACTTGGTCCCTCTTCCCACTTAACACAAACCAGTAAACCTTTGAAGCGAGCAGGGGAGAGGTTTGAGAAAGAAGTGGAAGAACCTAGGGGTAGTTAGGATGGGGAGGGGGAGAATATGGGTGCAGTCATAAGGAATGCCTCAGGGGCTGAAGTCAACAAACACGAAACCTTAGAAGGGAGTCATGTGATACAGATGCTTTTGTATTGGCACCCTACTTTCAGAGATCAGAAGTGAAGACCAGGCTTCACCACAGCAGATGCCATGGACTTGTGACTTTTCCATACAGGACTCAGGCCTTTTGGCCACTACCCGAGACTCAGTCTTGTGGCTCTTGCCTATGCCTGGGGCTTGTGTGATACAGCCAGCCTGAGTCTAGGGGCTGCCTACCCTAGACAAGGTGGTGCCACTCACCTGCAGTGGTATCTGGACAAGGAATGGGGTCATAGGAAGTGGAAGAGCTTCCCCCCTCCCCAGCCCTATGGCTGGTGGGTAGATGAGTTGGGGCCAGCAGGCTCTGTTGCCAGATGCTGGCCCAGTGAAAGCTTGGCCTGGAGTGCTCCTGTGCCCCTTCGGGACTGGTCTGGAAGCACTTTGGGGGGGCGTATGGGGTGACTGCCAGTGGTTGGGGATAGTGAGCTGGGCCTTAAAGGTGGGCAGCATCCCTGATGGCCCTAGCATCAGATCTCAGGCAGCCCAGTCCTGCTCCCTTCACCCACAGCTGCTCCCAGGAGCCGTTCCCACAGAATGCCTTTCTGCCTCCTCAAACCATAGGTCAGTGACTCCCACCCCTGTATCTCCTGTCCCAATAGTGCCTCACCCCACTCCCAGTTAGGGTACAGTGGGAAGCATTCCCTCACAGCTGCCACCCAGGGTTCTCCCCATGGGACTCCCATTCCTGTCTCCCCAGGGAAGAGTTTTTAGAACAGGGTCCCCATGCTATGGGGGTGCTGTGCAGTTTGTGCTGCCTGTCCCACCACCCCTGTTTGGGAGGTCTATGGGCTCTCCAAGGAAGGCAGCACTGGTGCCAGTCGGGGGTGTCATAAGTGAGTCCCAAGCAGTTTATGACGCTGTGTATAAATACCTTATCCTGGTGCTGCAACTTGCTCAACTCTACAGCAGCACAGGTTGTCTCCTCCAAATAGTGGGTGTCCATCTGGAGACCCCACTCCTGTGCCTCAGCAGCCTGGGTTTAAGCATCTCCCAACTCTTTCATTTTCCCTCTCTATAGTGCATGCCCTGAGCTCAAGACTGAAACCAGAGTTTGTAACATTTCTTCCTTACTTTGTTGGCACCTTCTGTGTACATCTCTCATGTGCTCTGCAGGTGTGGGGCAGCTATCCTGGAGCCACCATCCCAGCTGCCATGAGCTGGCCTCCTGTGCACAGATGCAGAGTTTGCAGACAAGAGAGACATAAAGCCTTTGTGCAATGTTGCAGCTTTTAATGACCGAAATATACTGAAGAGAAGCATTTCAGACTCTCTTACCACTCACCTGGGCACTTGTAGATGCACTGACAGCTATGATGAGTTCCCTGTCTGGACTCTTCCCCCACCCAGGGCCAGGAGCCATGCAGCTGCTCTCCAGCAGGGCAGAGAAAGGCCTGTGCGAGTTGGCAGCGATCCAATCTGGCTTAGGATCCTGCTGCTTCAGATGGCAGTGATCTGATCCGGAGCTCTGGACCAGGTTTCCGCCCTGATCCGGCCCAAGCGGCTCCGAAGCTTCAAAGCCACCTCAGAGATCCGGCCATAGGGTATAATGGGGGAATCAATTAAATAGCTATAACTTTGTTTTTTTGTCCAATTTGGATGAAACATGCAGGGTTGATAGCCTCTGCTGAGAGCACGAAATCTGCCCAGTTTCAAGAAGATTGGTACAGAGGTTTGGGCAGAACTGTATCCTAAATTCTTGGAAGCCAAACTCATGTCATAGCTGTGTGTTATACCACAGGGGGGTGAAAACTGCAGGGGTGGTGTTGCCTGGTGAGGCCACAAAACCTGGCAAGTTTCAAGAAGATCAGTGCAGGGGCTTGGGGGAAACTGCACCTCAAGCTGCGGAGAAGCAAAACTCGTGACATGGGTGACCCTGTGTGTGTTAAAGTGCAGCAGGGTGACGGCTGCAGGGATGGTGAACCCTGCTGAGGCCACAATGCCTGCCAGCTGTAGAGGAGGCCCTGCACCCCTAGCTGCTGACGGACAAAACTCGTGCCATAGGTGCTTGTGGGACTGTCTTGGGGCAGTTGATTGTCTGTATTGGATCTTTCCTCTCCTTAGCCTGGTTTATTAGGTGCTAATTGACAGCAATTAACTGGCTACATTAGGTAGGTCCTGTGTATTGAGCTGGTCACTGAGTGAATTGTGATTGATTGGTAACTGGTAACTTAGCAGCCAGGCCTGCAGCAGTGTCTCCCACACCCCAAGACAGACACAGTCAGTCCCACAAGCAACCATGGCACGAGTTTTGCTTGTCCATAGCCTGAGGGGCAGTTCCCCCCAAACCCCTGCA
>NW_017728951.1:2814688-2831193 GCF_001723895.1 Crocodylus porosus | reverse complement strand
ACCCCCCCCCCCCGCCCCCCGTGTTGTAACATATAGACGTGACAGGAGTTTTGCTTTCAAGAATTTGGGGTATAGTTTCCCCCAAACTCCTGCACTGATCTTTTTTAAACTTAGCAGGCTTTGTGGCCTCGGCATAGGCTACCATCCCTGACGTTTTTACCTTCCTACATTGTAATGCCTAGACGTGACATGAGTTCTGCTTTCAAGAATTTGGGGTGCAGTTCCCCCCAACCCCGTGCCCTGATTATCTTGAAACCTGGCAGACTTTATGCTCTCTGCAGAATCTATCATCCCTGAACATTTCATCCAAATTGGATGAAAACCAACAAATTTTAGATATTTTATTGATTCCCCATTATACCCTAGGGCCGGGTCTATGAGACAGCTCCGAGGTGGCTCCGAAGCGCTTCTGGAAGCCTAACGAGGCCAGCACTCCAATCCAGACATGCTGCTTTGGACCCTGAAGCATCCAAAGCTTTTCCAGATTCAAAGCTCTGTCCGAAGCCTTACACATCCCTAGTTACTGGGGAGGTAGGGCCTGAGTCCCTCTGCAGGCACTATCGTGAGCAATTGCTCCACTCCTGGGGAATGCTAGTCGGGCTGTTAAGAGTGCTCCCTTCCCTTTCCCTGTCCTTCCCTTACAGGAGAGATGTCTCAGTGCTGGATCTCTGTGGGAGCATCACTTAGATCCCATTTGAGATGCAAGTGGGACAGTGAGGTTCTTATGCTCCCACCCTCCCCCATACTTCCTTATCTGGAGAGACACTTCAGCCCTGTGTCCCTGATGACCTGGCTCTGTGTTCCCAAGATTCCCCTGATGACACTCAGCCAGGCCCAGAGGGATGAACTTTTCCAGTTCTCCCAGGGGGGCCCCGGGCAATATGTTGTGTTCCTGCTGCTGTAGATGGTCCCTCAGGAGCATCTCAACAGCTGGGGAAGGTCATCTGCTGCAATGCCACACTGGGGAACTCCAGGTTGCCACTCAATATGAGATAGCACCTTGATTGCTACCTGTGGCATTGGTATGATGTGCTGACATCCCCAGAAGAGTTCACAATCATCACTGCTATTGATATGCAGCTCAGCCCATGACCTAACTCAGAGAGAATTTTCCCAGACACCAGCTGCCATGGACTGCCTTTGGCTTTCCAGCACCATTCTTCATCTGAGAGTACTCTGGAAGGAAAGGAGGGAGGGAGGACTGGGGATTTTTAAGATAGGGTGAATTTCCTGCTGTACAGCAACTGCACCCTGAACTCAGGGTGCTCTCTGCCAACCGGGGTCTGTGGCAATGGCAACTGGGGAGAGGCAGCATGCACCCACAGTTGTCACTGTTTCTTACACTTTGTCTTTGGAGCTCAGTAAATGTTGTAAGTGCCATCCCTACCATTTTTGTAGGGGGAGGTGGTTCCATACAACTGCTCTGGGCAGATGCACTAAGACTCACTTCTCCCAGGAGGTCAGCTTGGCCCTGAGACATAGGGCAGGGAGGTGTGAAAAAGACAGATTTATGTTCCCATTGAATGAGACTTGAGCTGATAAGCAGCCAAGGCCAGGGGGGAAGGAACTTGCTGCCTTGGCTGTGTTCCAACATGGTAGGGCTGGGGTGAAGCAAGTGATTCAGCACTACTCTGCTGAATGCTGTAGGACAGAAATCTTTTGAGAAATTAGAGGCCTGGGACTATGTACTGTGAACATCAAGGGTAGGATGATTCACCATACCCCCATGTCTTACCATTCCCTCACCCCCTACCACAACCCTAACCCCTTTCTGGTCTTCTTAGTCAAAATGACATGAGAGGGCTGTGACTGTGATGATAGCCTGTAGTGGCTGCAATTCCCCCTGCTCCTTTTTTCTTTTCCCATACTTATCCCTCCAAAGGGCTCCCCATTTCCCCTGGGACATTGGTACCTATCATGGCTGTGTGGAGTGGGTGTGAACTGTACCATCCAAGGCTGCATGGCATCCTTGCTTGGAGCCTGAGTCATCATGAGAAGTTGGGGGAGGACTGGCCATGACTCATGAAGGTCGGACTGGTAGTGGGGGACTGGTACATGCTCGGAGCCTTTGGGAGGGGGGCAGTGAGGTGTCAGCAGAATGAGTCCAGGACAGGTGTGGGCCCTTTGTGTGGGAAACAGTGTCCCAGGACCTGTCACCTTTGTGGTGTCAAGAAAGGGGGAAATCCATGAAGTAGATGACACATGCTCAGACTCCCCGTTTCCCAGTGTCCATGGCACTAGAACTCTCTTCCTGTATGCCAGGCTGGGTGCTCTTGGTTAGGGGCAAGACCATCTCCTCAGAGCACATTTCCAGCTGCAGCTGCACCTGCACCTTCACTTCCAATGATGCAGCAACCAGCAGCAATGTGCCAGACTCCTCAGGGCTGGCTCCAGCAGCTGTGCTCTTGCCTTGTGGGCCCTGTATTGCAGTGCCCTTTCTGGAGCTGGTGATGTATTTCTTCTTTGCCCCACATGGTGATGTGTTCTCTTATTTTCCTGTACTCCCACTTGTGTACCCAGGTTTGTCAGATGGAGGATGACTGGGGTAAGTCATCCATAGTCCATCGGAATGCCCATGGGGATGTGTGAAAGTCTGGCTGCGGGGTGGGGTAGGGGGTTGGAGGGGGTGGCAGGAAAGCTGGAAGTATGGATGACCCATAAGAGTGTAGGTCCTGGTACATGCCTCTCCTTCACTCTTCAGCTGGGTGTGGCCCCTGCTCCAGAGTCACCAGGGTTTTGCTGGTCAGGCCACCCACACAACCTTGAACTTTCCAGAGGCTTATAGTAGACACCATAAGATTTTGACAAAGCCCTTTGGACTGGGCAGGAAATTTCCATTGACTTCTAGCTGCAACACAGAAAGAACTAGCCACATCAGACCTGCTGTAGAGGTTTCCAAAGGCATTTGCCTGCCTGTCCTGGCTTGCATGTTCAGTGACCTCCCACAACCTATTATACTGGGACTCTGTAGTTGCAGGCCAAAAAATCCTTGCAGCACACCAGGTGCTCATGTGCTATGTACCTGCTGGCAGTGCCCAAGACAGAGAGGTAACAGGGCTGCCTCCATGAAGATCCAGTTCTGATGTTCTGCCACTTGTTACCCCAGCCCAGCTGAAGCAAGTCTTCTGCATCAGCTTCTACAGGTTTCCCTCGCTTTCTACAGTACATGCATTCCTGGAAAACTGTTCATAACTCAAACTTGCATAAAGGGAACCCAGTGTATAAGGTAACAAATAGGGTTATGTTCCTATGGAGGTGAGGGAGGGAGTAGGGCTAGGGCTAGGGAAGAGGAAGGCGGAGGGGTGCAGCACAGCCTACTGGCTGTAGGCAGGGAGCAATGGGCACTCTGGGGGCTACAGCAGGGAGCAAAGTGGAGGGAAGTGGGTGCTGCTGCCACCGACCCCAAGTCAGTGTGGCCCAGACCCCCACCGGGAAGAGCCCAATGCCTCTGCCAGCCCCAGCCCACAGCAGCAGCCTGTCCTCATCCCACGCACAGATCTGGGGACACACACCTTTTGAGAAGAGCCTGGAGCAGCCCCCCAGCCCACAGCCCTCGCAGGGTGTGTGTAGCAGCAGGAGCCACATCCCCCTCTTCTGCACCCTTCACCCACTTACAGTTTGCTTTGATTTGCTTCCTGCTGCAGCCCCAGGAACAGCTGATGCCACCTGCCTGAAGTCATTGGTCTGCGCCGCACCCCTCCTCCTGCCCCTTCCACTACAGACTTACCTTGCATATAACAAATTTACCTTGCATATAACAAATTTTGGGTGTAAAAAGGGTGATCGCATAAGAATTAAGTCACATATACAAAACCCACATAAATGGAGGGAAAGCTGTATTGGGGGGTGGGGGGCATGCTGGAGCCTGGGTGGCAGGGTGCCTGGCTTTGGGGCTGCCTGGGAAGATGTGCCAGGGCCCAGGGCCTGTTAGCAGTGGGTTCTCCTAGGTTCTGTGTCAGGTCTTTGGGGTGATTCATGATGGGTAGGGGGGACATGGATGCCCTGGTGTTAGGGCTGGTGCAGGAACAGAGACCCCTTCCTCCCTTGCCTGGCTAGGGGTCACAGCTGGCCAGAAGAAGGATGCAGGGCTGGGGACAGAGGCTTTGCTGACTCTTGTCAATGACAGCTCAAAGGTGGGACCCACCCGGTGCATGTGCAGAGCAGATGAGCTCTGGATGAAGCTAGAGCAACCCCTTGTGAAGCCTCATGGGTTGCTGGCAGAATGCAACCTGCCTTGATTTGCAATGGGATTTGGTACATATTTAATAAAGCACTCTAACCTACAGCACTTTAGTCTCATTCTATATCCATCCAGGGTTAACTTAGAGCAGGAGCCACTATTTTTAAAGTGCTCTATCTGCCATGACAGTCTGTTCAGTTACAGTTGTAGAGCACTTTCTGTGCACTTATCCTGTGATAAGTGTAATGTCTGTACTTAGCCTTTGATACTATCAGAGGTCAGTCAAAATGGGGCTCCCCTTCCTTTTGACTTTCCCCTTTTTATCTTCCTTCTCTTACTGGTTCTTATCTCTCTATTGATTATTTCACCCTTTACTGGCCCTCAATCCCAAAACTTTGTGTCCTATTTTAGGCCTTGCAAACACTTCCTATATTTGAACAGTGTGAACAATTCCACCAAAATCAATGGATGTACTCAGTGTTAAAGTTAAGCATATATGTAAACCTTTGTAGGATCAAGCCTTTTGTAGCTTCTACTCTTTTTTTATATTTATAGAATATCCCCCCTGGACAAGCTAGTGGAAAGATAAAATAGGAATACAAAAATAAGTGGCCTTAGGGGATATATAAAGTGACATAACAGGTCTTTTATAGCTCTGATTGATAGAGTATCTACAGTTAAGTAAATCAGCAGGATATTTTTGTGATAATGCAGTCCTGAAGTAGCTAATATTGACCTTTAACTTATCATTAGGTTTCATCATTATGATAGATGAGGCCAGTTCATAACTCTCACAGGTATTTATTAATGCAACCTATATGAAGACAAAGGGAGAAAATCATGAATGACTAAAATCCAGAATCTTTTTGGGGGTAGGTTATTTTTGTAGCCCTAAGACATATCCCATGTATTTTGTATGGTTATATGGGTCCTGAATTTAAAAGAGAATTGATCAGGTGCAACAGAATTTAGTGCCAGAATGTTCATGTTCAGCTTCCATTTAAAAAAGGAAGTTATTAGATTTAGCAAGCCTGCCCCAGTTCTTTGACTTGTACAGTGATAAAAGTCTACTTCATAACCAGTTTAAGTAACTAGCTAGTTTCTGGTTCTTTTTTTCTTTTCTTTTTTTTTTTGGTCAGAGTGCAAAGCGATCAGAGTACACTAAGAAATCTCTGGTCTTAAAAATTTCTAACACTTGGGACTATAAGAGCTGTAAACTGCCAAATATAAGCCAGATATAAGCTGATGTACTGTCTTCTGCCTTAATCTATACACATATTCAATGAAACAAGCATTCTGAGAAGTATGAACTCAGTTATCACAAGGGGATGCCAATTCTCAACAATATGGTTTGTGGGTATTTCTTACACGTTCTCTAATATGTATTATGCATATATTTACCAAAAATACATATTTAATTTTGAAAAACTGTTCAATTTTGATTGTAGTAAGGAAGAGCTACTATTATGTAAAATATATTTAAATACAACCTATTGCATGAAAAACACATTCATGGCACGCCATATATTTTATGTATCTTCCTGACAAACATATATTCACTACTGGTCCTATAAAATGCAACAAGTAGCTTATTTTATTTCTTTGACAGATGCCTGCCAAAGAGGACTCCAATTTTTTTTTGACTCAAGAATGCAGGATTGGTCTTGGACTGATCTGAATTCCATTACCTTTTGCACTATGTGCTGAATGTCCTACAAAACTAAGAGGGGCTGGCAGTACAGTAACAACTGAAACTCACCTTTTGGTTTGTTTTAAGTGGCACAACCTCCAGCCCCACTCAGATTTCCTGTTTCTGCTCCAGTATGACACCCCAGCATATGCCTAGTGATGTCACATCAACCACGGAATCCCGCAGAAGCATGGAGCCAACCTACGGGTGGAGAGGGGTTGATGTAAATTCAGGCTTTGATTGAATTTATTAATTACTTAGCTACTTGGCATGGCTTTGCAAATCTACTTTCAAAACATCATGTTATATCCCAAAGGATGTAAATTATAATAGAAGCACCCTATAGTCATGCTCCATGTTCCAACATAATTTGTGGTACAACTTGGCTGTTGTCACAACAGAGCAAGAAACAACAACAGTATAGGTCACAGTAAGACCTGAAAAAAGAGGAAGATTGAAATATCCTTACTCACTGATTATTGACTGTCTTACAAAAGAATTCGGCTAAAAAACTGGGAGTTTTAGAAAAGATTCACTCATTATGAGTAAGGTATCCCAAATCCGGACTGAGGAGAGGTGTGATTTCAATTGATGTACTGAATGCCCCTTTAACCATTCAGCATATATTGCTAAAGATGATGAAATGTTGTAAATCTCATAATTGATTACAAGCCCTACTGTACAAGAATGGACCAATAGGGGAATATCTAAGTGTTTAATGGTTCCAGTTCCTTAGGGTGCACTATTTTCATGTGATTCAAGATGTCATGAAGAGAAACAACTATTAGGGTACAAAAAGATATCATCTTTGTGGAGGAATCAGCTTTGCCAGGACGTGTCCTGGCACAGCTGATTTGATAGATGAGCAGACAGGTGTTGCCTGGGGCTGTTGTCCCACAGGGAGCACCTCCTTGGGGCAGCTGAAAAGCACAGGCAGCTCCAGGCTGCCCACTCTCTCATGCCATAAACAAACAGACATCCATTGTGAAAAGGCATGAGAAACTATTACTAGGAATTGAAGCACTCACACTTTTGGCCATTTTTGGAGCAACAAGTGGCAAGGACATCTGTTCACTTAGGTTTTATGGCAGCACAAGAAAGATATCTGCACGCTTAGATATCTAAACATATACAAGTTTCCATCAATTTATGCAGTACATGCGTTCCTGCAGAATGGCACATAAATCAAATTGGCAAAAAGCGAACCCACTGTCCCCACTGACCTCTGCTTCTGGGCTGCACTGTGCCCTGGTTCAGGCAGCCGGCGTTGGCGGCTCCCGGGGCTGCTCCAGCATGAGCTGGGGTGAGTGCGGGCAAGTGAAGCCACAGGCAATGCGAAGCACAACACTCGCCCCAGCCCCAGCTGCAGCAGCCCCCGGAGTAGCCAGCTCCAGCTGCCTGCAGCCGCTGAGCGGCACCGTGCTTCACCTGTCCCCTGACACCTGGGCTCCACTTGTCCCCACTCACCTCTGCTCCTGGGCTGCGCCGTGCCCTGGTGCAGGCAGCTGGTCTTGGTTGCTCTTGGGCCTGCATAGCCAGGGCTGAGGTGAGTGCTGCACCCTGCACTGCCTGGTGCTCTGCTTGTGCGCACTCACCCCAGCCCATGCTGGAGTGGTCCTAGAAGCAGCCAACACCAGCTGCCTGCACCAGGGCGCAGTGCAGCCCAGGAGCAGGGGTGAGTGTGGACAAGTGGAGCCCAGGTGCAGAGGGACTGGCGGAGACCGGTGTAGCTCAGAGGCTGCAGGCAGCTGCCACCAGCTGTTCCCAGATCCACTTCAGCTGGGGCTGGGGTGAGTGAGGCCATGGCCCTTTTCTCTCCCTCCACACACTTACCTGCTTGGGCACGGGGGGTGGAGGGGGAAGGGGCATTTATGCTGATCGCATAAGAGCAAATTTACCTTGCGTATAATGAATTATGGGTCTATAGGCTCATTGCATAAGAGCAAATTCGCATATAAAGAACCCACATAAATCAAGGGAAACCTGTATTGCCAAAATTAGTGATAACATAAGGATGTATTTATATCACGGTTGGACTGCAATCACACAGTATAATAAAAAATGATAGATATTTACACAGGTCATTTTGGCCAGAGATCCTATAAATTTCAACAAACTAGTGAAAAAGCACAATAAATACTTAAGCCACTATGGAAATTTACCCATATGGATAAAGAACACAAGGAACTCACATCCAGCAGATCAGGATAGAAAGCAGGATAGATACATCGATCCAAATAAAGGTTTTCATTATGCAGAATATATTGATCCAAGTTATAATTTGGCCAGGAAGGTAAAGTCACAATATTTTAAATAAGCTCACATATATGGTGTAAAATCTAGAAAAACCCAGTACAACAACAATTTTCCTTAACCTCCACAGAAACATATCAGAGATCAGGATGATCAAGTCCTAAACACTAAGAAGACATGGGTTCTGGACCCTCCTGCCAGCTTGTGCTCACTAGACTTTTGTGCCTTTTATCCAAAAACCATTCAATGAAAAATGACAAAATAAAATAAAATAACTGAGACCAGGAGCTGCAACTCAGGTCTTCCTCTGTCCCAGGCCAGTGCCCTCCTCACCAGTCTATAAATCACCTGGCCTCAGACCTACCCTCATGGCTGCTAACTGGGTCAGCTTCAGCAGAAGACAGTGTTTTTGGCCTTGACTTGTCCATGGCCTGGCAATTAAGGCACTTTTCTGGGAAGTGGGAAAAGGTTTGGAAGGCTCCCACCCCAAGTGCCTTAACCGCTATGCTATTAGGTGAGTGGGCACTCTTCCTAGGTTATTTATATGGCTCCCCTCAGAAATCATTTTGAGCTTTCCCTCAGTGTGAGTTGGATCCATGTGTGATGCCACTGAATAGGGGTTCCCCGCTGAAGGAACTAGAGAGGCATTTGTGTTTTTTTCTGGGTGGATTAGAGGTATTGAAGGCTGCTCCTTTTCAAAACGGAATTGCTATGCATCGATGAAGGTGTATTTGGGTTGGTCTCTGATGGTGCAGGAGACTGCCCCCAGTGCATCTTCCTAAATGGATTTGAGTTACAGTTTAGGCAGGATATGCAGTTTCTGTGGTACCTTATGCACAAAGACTTCAAGACAGATTGAGATTTGAACCCAAGAATGTACTTTGTAGCAATTAAATTTTCTTTTCAGGTCATACAGACACTAACCTCATCTGACCTTCTACTGATTTCTTCTAGTGAAATCTAACAAGATCAGAGTTCAGATAGTGATGCTGAAGGTCAGTACAGCAGTACTTGATACAATACTAGCAGCCTAACATAACACTGGCATTAGAAAAACAATCAGTAACATTCTGCGGGAATTGATTTCTAGCTGAGTTAGAAATTGCTATCAGGAGCCTACTCCACCTACCTTATAAATCTTTGGTAGCTGTCTCATACTGTGCATGTGGCTATATCTTTTTTTGTTGTTGTTGCAATTATGTGGGTAATGACATAAAGCTACAATGCCACTGCTTAAAAGAAAATAGTGAAGTGTTATCCAACATCCAGAATATTATTTCTTTTTCTAAAACATACTAATAAAATAAACAAAACACTAATGCAGATTTGACAGAACAATTATATTGATGAATGATTATTATTAGGCTTGAATGTGCTTACCATGGTGATCCTGGAACAGGAGTAGATGCCACAGGCTTGTTGCCATTGGATGTTCTATCATCTTCATTTACTAGTTTTAAAGAATGATCCTTGACATAGAAATAGACAAAGATTAGTCAGCAATTGAAACTGATACCCAAGAGTGCCACTAAAATACACATGACTTCATTTTAACTGGAAGTGGATTAGACAAATCATGGTTGGTCCATTTGGTTGAATGTGACCAACAGTCTACACCTAAGCCAGCTTAGGTAAACTGAAAAAGAACATAACCACTGCCTTATTTAGATTATTGTGTATAGAAAACTAGAGAAGTAAAGATGCTTTTGTATGTAGTACCGATAATGGTGCATTTGGGATTCTTCATACAATTTTGTCCATGTCACCACATTATCAGAAAAAAAAAAATGGGCTGTGAGACTTGAAAAGTTCATAATCAGGGAGGGATTTAGCATCTGAAAAGTCACCAGAATAACAAAATAAGTTAAATGCAGACCCAAAGCAAACTTGTACTTCCAGAAATGCATGAGGAAAAGTAGAATGGATAATGTTGCTTGAATGTTACATCGACTACAAAACACTTCTGCAAGTACTGGAAGTGAAAAGTCTGTAAGAGGCAACCTGAATGGTATGTTGCTGAAACTGCTCGCGGTAAGGACTGCGTGCAGTGAGGTGGGCAAAAGGTGCTTTGCATAAGTTAATAATGGTTCTGTCACCCTTAGATGCTTACATGCAGGCAATTTCACATCACTCTGCAAATGAATGATACTGTCAAAACTGTCTCTTCTCTAGCTTCCATCAGCTATGTTACCTACTCTGAAACCATGTATATGTATGTGTGTGTGTGTGTGTGTGTGTGTGTGTGTGCGTGCGCGTGCGTGTATGCATATTCGATAATGTTTCTGATACTAACAAACCCTGCACTGATGTATTTTTGATTTATTTGGAAATACAGCTCATTCCCACAGGCAAATTCATAAACATCCCTTTATCTGGTACTCTGGAATCTACAGGTAGCAAGTGTTTAAACAGATAAGAAAAGCAATTTATCTTCCCCTTTCACTCATAATTTTCCTTCTGAGGATATTTCCTAAATCTCCAACTATAGATTATTATAAAGCTCTGTTCATCCACCTCATCTCAGCAGCCATCCAAGTGATAGCCATAGCACAGAAATGGGCAACCTTGCCAAATCAGGGAGAATGGACAGAGAGAATATGGCACATATTCACCATGGAAAAGGTATGGATTTTTATGCCACCTGGTTGCCATACTATAAATAGCTAATGCAAGAGGGTCATAAAAGAAAAGGAGCACAGTTATACTGCTATGTGGAGATACAAGTCTTTTAAAAATGAAAAGCCACCCTGCTTCTGAGTAAAACCTAACAGATAGTTGAGGTTGAGGGAAGTCACTGAAACATTTATATGGATAATCATAGTTTGCACCCCCAAATGTGTTACAACATTCTTTATATATGTTTTTGATATGGTTATGTGGTTGTGTTAATAAAAAATAAAGGAAAAAAGGAAAATCTATTTATAATGGTAGCTTAAAGAAATGAATGGAAAAGAGGTAGGAGGGATAATAACAGCTGAACACAGCATTAATGCTTAAAAGAAAATCATACGATTAAAAAATAATAAGCAAGTACACAAAGCTGGTCATCTTCCAAATATTTTACAAATGCTAAGCGCTCAATAATACTTTTGAGACCTAGTGCATCCCTAGAGATAGGGGCAGATGCAGAGCCTGAGTGCTGAATGACTGAAACATTATGGCTGCATAAAGTATAATGATGCCAAGGGTGCTGGAAAGTATGGACGGGGGAGACAAGCAAACAAAAATAAGAATGGAACAGTAATGTCTGCTATACCTTTACACAACACTTAGGGTGGTCTCCCTGTAGTTGTGGTGTAAATCTGTGTGTGCATGGGAGGCAGCAGACTGGATGCTCTCTCCATGGTTGTGGTGTAAACAGCACACTGGCTACACATGCCACATTTGGGAAGTGCAGTGTATGCAGATGGCAATGTATTGCATGGCATGCTGCTATAGCAGTACCTGGAGTAGCACTGTCTTCTACTCAAAGGGAACAAGCATATCAACAAGCTGGCATGTTAAGTGCTCTTTTATACTAACTCATAGACACTCATAATTTTGCATTAACTATTATTAATTGTTAATTTTTATAAGATCTGCATCAGGAAAGCAAGCTTTTCTATCAACTTGAAGGGAACTAGGTTCAGGTTTTTTATCCTTTAGAAGACAGTAATGAAAAAAGTATGTATAAAAAGATGTAGCTGGGTTTTTGGTTGTAGCCGTGTTGGTCTAAGGAGATAGTCCCTATGCCTGAAGAAGGGTGATTGCACCTGAAGGCTTGCAAAGAACTTTTTTCCCAACTACTCAGTTGGTCTAATAAAAGATATCACATCTACCCAAAGAATCCTGCCCGTATAAAAAGACTTTACCTATGCTAATAATAATAATGCATGTAAATAATGTTTATGTATGTATATGGATACATGAAAAACATAAAGAGAACATTTGTAATCCATTCATGTCAAATTCGTATCAATATGTAATAACTGTGTGCATGATCTTTAGAAGGGATTAACAGTACATTCATTGAATACACATAGGATTGCAAATGGGAACACAGCAATGGCAATAAAGTGGGACATTAGAAACAAGACCAGGCTCTTATCTCTGAGGGTTTCTGGAGAAGCTATGCACAAACATCTGGAATTTAGGAATCTATAGATATTTGATGGTGGCACTTTGAGGATCCTGATTCTCTAGACCATTTAAACTGCCATATTAAAAGACCAAAAAATCTGGGCTCTATCAAAGTGAAGGCTTCATGTCTCTGACTATTCCTGACTTGAAACAAAGGAGAGAGGGAATGAAAGAGGAAGGAAGTCAGGAAGCCTCCTACAAGACATAAGAATATCCATGGAAATAAATCATTTCTGAATTATGGGCTACTTGTTTCTTCAGTTGTCCATTGGTTGAATTTCAAACACAGATGCAAAACAGTGACACTCATTCTCTTCATTTTTTCCCTCCCCCTCCCCCTTTTTTACGTACAAGCAGATAACAAAATCAGATCAGGAAGAAAGAAGGATGTAGATTGTCTTTTCTGTTACTAAAATAATTAGGAGGCCCACAAATACTACAGCACTGAAGGCTGCATAAAATACCCAGGAAGAGAGATTTGATAGACTGCTCACAAAACACAAAGTATATGGAATAATCCTGTATCAAGAGGAAAAGTTTCAGATCATGCAATAGGCCTTTGCTCACTCTCTAGTTTCTGGTGTTCAATATTATTATAATATCTTTTAAAAGAGAACAAAATCTATACTAAGAAACAGACCTTATTGTCATCATTCTCTGTAGGCTTAGTTTTCTTGTGACTGTGTAAAATCAAGGTCCGTGGACAGGAGGCTCTCTTTGATTCTTTGCCATTATCTGTAATGGAAAAATAATTTAAAAATTCATAATAAATGTACTATCAGTGACCCCCCGAGGTGTCTTGAGGACTTATATCCCTTAGAGCATAAACTCCCTGGTTAGACAAAGCATTACATTATTAAAAATGAGCAAATGTGCTGTTTGGTAGAACTGATTTGTCAAGTCTTCAGGGCCAAACTGCCTTAATATTTTTTTTGCTTGTGGCACTAAGCTAACAGGTTCTGAAGGATCTGCTTATGTCATCTAAGAGAACATGGAGGCATGGGGTGAAATTAGGGACAGAACTGTAAACCTGCAGTGATGGAAAACAAAGCAACTTTATAAGTATTTATGGACTAGCATTGTGCTATGTGCTGATAACCTCCTACCTTAGAATGTCAACCAGGTCAGGAAAGAATGGGATGAGGAAAACCAAAAGAAAACTACATGAAGATCAAAATATTCTCCCCCCTCTACCTCCCTCCTGGCTGAAACTCTCCTGTTTCTTTCTCACTCAATGCTTTATTAAAAGAAGATCTCCCTCTTGCTCCCATTGATACCAATGAAAAAACTCTTCTTGACCTTTTTAGGAACATAGATTGCATAGATTTTCAGGGTTGGAAGGGACCTCAGCAGATCATCGAGTCCGACCTCCTGCCCCGGGCAGGAAAAAGTGCTGAGATCAGACAATCTCAGCCAGGTGTTTGCCCAGGCTCTTCTTAAAGACCCCCAAGGTAGGGGAGAGCACCACCTCTCTAGGAGGCCCATTCCAGGTTCTGGTAACCTGTACCATAAAGAAGTTCTTCTTAAAGTCTAGTATAAATCTGCTGTCTGCCAGTTTGTGGCCATTGTTTCTAGTTACTCCAAGAGGTGTCCTGGTAAACAGAGCATCTCCTATTCCTTCCTGTGCCCCCCGCCCCCCTTGGTCAAATTCATAGACAGCCACCAAATCCCCTCTCAGCTTTCTCTTATGGAGGCTAAAGAGATCTAGGCCCTTCAACCTCTCCTCAAAGGACCTATCCTGCAGGCCTCTAATCTTATGAGTGGCCCTCCTCTGGACCCTCTCAAGGTTATCCACATTCCTCTTGAAGTGCAGCACCCAAAACTGAACACAGTACTCCAACTGATGCCTTACCAGTGCCGCATAAAGGGGAAGTATCATGTCCCTAGACCAGTTTGTGATGCACCTGTTAATGCATGATAGAGTATAGTTAGCTCTATTGATCACTTTGTCGCATTGCCGATCATCTTTGAGTCAACTATGATTCCAAGATCCCTTTGTGCTGCTGCACTGCTTAGAATGTCCTCCCCCAATCTGTATGCGTATTGATAATTCCTTCTCCTCTGCTCTTATCCTTGTTAAACTGCATCCTATTTTGTTCTGCTCACGTTTCTAGCTTGTCCAAATCTGCCTGTATCTGCTCCCTGAGCAGATCATGTATATGTTCTTAACTGCTCAGAGCTCCTCCGAAACAGCAGTCTACAAAGTTGTTGGGTTTGCTGAAATATGAAGTCTAAAGTATACTAAAAATGTCTTAGGAAAATACTAAGGCAAATACTTACAGGACTGATAAAAGCTGTAAATCTGAGGAAGGCAGAGGAAATGGGCATTCAGTTAAACAGTTATTTGAAAGTGGTCCCTTGAAACAGGAGGTTCATAATTAGGTAATCTGACATACCACAGATTTCAGTCTTTTTACTGCCTAGCATCTTATGTAACCAAAATTTGCACAGGTGTAAATCAATTTACACCTGTGTAAAATGATTCCGTATTCAAAGTAAAATGCTACTTTGTATAGGAAATGTCAGAAGACATCAAGGGAAGCCATGCTCCTTTATATATATTTCATGATACGGTAGGCTTCTTTTCTCATTTCCCTTTAATTTTACTGAACGTGGTTAACACTTTTGCATGGGTCAGAAGAGGTTATGATCACAAACTACCATATTTACTAAAATCCAAGACAAGGTTTTTCCTCCCAAACAATATTAAGTACTGTCCTGGGGAAGGTAACAGCTCAGCTCTGGCTTGGCCCTGGGCTTGAAGATGAAGCAGGAGCTGAACTGCTGCCTTCCCAAAGCCAGGGTGGGTTGTATGGAAGGGGAGAGGGCATGTGGCCAGGGGACTGTGGGGAAAACTGCACGGTGAGAGAGGGCATGCAGGGGAGACTTACCTATGCAGCTTGGGGAGAGTGTAGAGGAGACCTGCCCCTGTCCAGCATGCTTGTCCCTCCTGCCCCTCTCCAGCATGTTTCCCTGTGGCCTCCCCCAGCTTACTTTCTGCTCCAGCTGTCCCCTCTAGCCCCAGACCAGTCATTGCTTTTGTCTAAATGGCCAGGGCAGCCACCATGGACTGCTCTGGAGGTGGAGCAGAGCAGCAGAAGGTAAGTGATGGGACAAATGCAGGGGGTTGAGTGGCAGATTGGTGAGGGACAGGACAGATGACAGGGATCAGGCATACGGAGGTAAAGGGCAGGGGGACAGGCAGCAGGTGGGAGCAGGGGGAGGGGGGTAGGCACATGCATGGGTGGGCTAGAGGCATGGGATTCAGATGGCAGGGGACAAGTGGAAAGGTAAGTGGCAGGGAAGGACAGCATCAGATATGGCCAGGGAGTCCAATCTAAGGGGCAGAGGTCTGGTCTCTTGCCCCCTACCACTTCTTTCCTCACTGTAGCAGTGAGAGAAGGGAATGAAGATGACCTTCCATGACTTAGGTTCCATCCATGGAAAACTGTAACAAATGTATACATTTCCACGGATAGAATCTAATTATCAGGGGGTGGGTCCACCTTAAGTCCAAAGGTATCTTGGACTCAGATAAATATGGTATTTGGAGCATGAAAAGAAGAAATTATATGCCTTATGATATTCCAGAGCTTGGACTACATAGATTCATAGATTTTATAGACTTTAGGGCTGGAAGGGACCTCGGGAGATCATCGAGTCCAGCCCCCTGCCCAAAGGGCAAGAAGTCAGCTGGGGTCATAGGATCCCAGCAAGATGATTTAAGGGAACTTCTGGAGTTAAAAGTCTATGAATCTATGTAATAGGTACGATAGTATTAAGTTTAGATGTAATTTCAAACTCTGCAAAGCTCAGGGATATTTATCTATACATTTTATCCTCTGAGCAATTTCCAATCAAACATCATAGTAATAACATGCCAAGCAAAAATTTCCGGCAGTAGACTATATACTGACAAGTGTTACTTAATTTCTGTAGCATACATATCTGAAAATTTTGATCAAAGCAGAACAATTTGTAAAAATGGAACTAGAATGATTCAGAAATATGTCTTCTTGCAAAACTACACTATGGTGCCATAGCTATGTTCAGTAGAAATGATGGCCTATAATCTATATCTACAACAAGTACTTTTTTATATTTACTAATTAAACTATTAATGGATCTAGTAATGAAGTTTTTCTTACTGTCTCAGGTCCTTACTCCCATACACATACATATATATATCTTCATCGGTGACTTGGATGAGGGGGTAAATAGCACCCTGTTCAAATCTGCTGATGACACTAAGATGTGGGGGGA
>NW_017728951.1:2794763-2814588 GCF_001723895.1 Crocodylus porosus | reverse complement strand
GGCAGGGGTTCAGACTTGAAGATCTACAAGGTCCCTTCCGACCCGACTTCTATGATTCTATGATCTGCTCAGGTCCCTTCCAACCCTAGAAACTATGCAACTATGAAACATATATATACATATACATATTAATGAAAAAATATATATTGCTGGTTTGAAACCAAAACACTGATCAAGGTAAATAAATGTTTAAACAGCTCCTCCTTCTTTGGATTACTCAAAGATGAAAGAAGAATTGGAGATGGGATTATTAGGAATTTACCTAATCTGAAAGAAAAGAACAAACAAAACAAAAAAATAACCCAACTTCATATTCATTAGGCATGTGTATTCTATTTTTTCTTGTTTATTGCTGTATTTCTATCATTAGAAGCCCTTTAGCCCCCCTCTAATCATTCTCTCTGATTCATTAATCAAAAAGTAACTCTATTTCTCATGTAAGGATTATTTCATGACAAGGGCATCAGAATTTGTGGAGCAGCTCACACAGGGGACAGGGAACCCTGAGATACCACATGTTCTGCAACGACACTAATTCTCAGAGAACTATAGAAATACCATTTTGTTTTATTAAACCAGGTAACGCACCAAAGCCCAATTAGCATTTGTAAAAAACAGAGACAAAAAACCCTCCATGCAAGACTTTAAATTTGTTGAAAATCTCAGTGACTATGAAAGGAATACCTATTACAACAGAAAATGTCTCTAGCTTTTCCTTCCCCTCAAATGTTCCCTCTTTTCAGTAGACACACTAACTATATCTTATTTTAAAATCTTATTAGGAGTGTAAGAATTTGTAAATGAGACATTTAATTTGTTCATTACTTCCACAGTTTCAAACAAAAAGGTGAACATCTGGGATTTTACTGGTAAAATGTCAGGCCAAGAACTGAACTTGTTTTTACTTTCTTTTACATACTACAAAGCACTAGAAAAGTGAGACTGAGTAGACAGAATCAGATTAATAGGAAGACATCAGAGTTGATCTGATGGGCTTGATACATTTTATAAAGGTTTTGTAAAACAAATCAAAAGAAAATCTGATTCTTCTTCCTTTTGTTATATTTTAGAGATACTACTTTTAGGACAAAACAGTTCAACTAAAAGGATTTTGAAAAAGTCAAAGGGATGTCAGAGCCTAGATCCCATTTTTTCTTTTAAAGTCTCTCCCCCACATCAGTATTATTTAGAAAGGAAAAGTAGTGAAGTGATGTAGGGAACAAGTCACACATCTGAAACATAACAAAGCAAGCATGCATATCTGAATAATTCTGTAAGACATTTCATGACTAATCACACAATAAAATATACTTACAAAAAATAGGCAAACAGTTTGGAATAGTGTGTATATTCAACAGAATCTGACAAAAATGATTAAAAAACAGGAATAAGAAGCTAAATTCACTGAATACATTATATGCCTCTTAGATTAATTAATTTTAAGACTAGAAGGTACTTTTAGAACCACTGACACTAATCTCCTGTATTAAAAAGGCCATGTAAAAAGCCATAAAATTTCAGCCAAGGGATTCTTGCATCTAGCACAACAATATGTAGCTGCACTTGATCACATATAGCTGAGAGGTGTTGTTACAGTGCAAGCCCTTTGTTAATGAGGGCACCTGAGAACTAGAAAAACATTAGAGCTGGAGTCCCTGAAAAGCAAACAGTGATCACAGAGGCCACCTACAAACTAAAGCTATGAAGCTTCAACTGCCCATAAGGGGGAATCTTAACAGGTCACTTCAAACATTTCTCTTCTATACCTGCTGAAAGACAGGACGTCTATTGAGATACATGTTTCTGCTCTCTTGTATTTGGTACATTAGTCTACAGATTTGATTTTCCCTTCCTAAATCAACTCTTCCCCAATTCAGTTTAATAAAAGTTCATAAAATATACTGTAGTCTGACAATTAAGATACCATAATATGATTTCAACAAAAAAAATTTTCCTCTTAAACTTAGTACCATAATTAACAAGGATATGTTGGCATAGTTGTTTTACTGCCACCTAAGGGTGCGCTGGAGACTTTTGAATAAAGACATTTGATTAACAAGACTTCTTTAAATTTTTTGCTGCAGGTAGAACTGAATGAATAATAATTCATAACATAAAAGTAAAGTGTTACCAGAGGCATTATCTTCAGTGTATTACACAATATGTGTGTAAACAATTTATATATGTTATTAAAGATAGAACCCTGCAGTTATTATTGTACTTATTTAACAGGAAGGAAGGAAGAAAGGAAGCAAGCAAGCAAGCACAAAGCAGACACCATTCAGTGCTGTTAATTAACTGCAACGATTCAGAGCTATCAGCTCTGTTAATTATTTTATCTTTAGATAAATGGCCAGATCCTCAGCTGGTATAAATTGGTTTATCATCAGTGAAGTCCATACAATATAGCTGATTTACATCATCTTAAGAGCTGTGGTCCTCATATGCTAGGGCCTATATGTTTAAAGGTATTTAGACACCTAACCTGCATTGAAATTAATAATACATACCTTTTTTGAAGTGTATGTGTTAGGTGTCTAAAAGCCCTTTTAAAACTTTCCCTAAATTTCTGAGATATCAGTATATTCACATTAAGTTCATGTACCTGAAAGCTCTTTGTTTTATTGCCATACCTATACCTCTCCTACTCCTTCTGCATGTGTTTCTTCCTGTACAAACCTCTTCTTCATTGTATCTTCTTCTTTGGACTTGATTGTGTTTTTGGGCAGGATCCTGTGTTAGTGTCAGCATGCAGTCCAAAATATGGCCTAATGCTTTTTTGCCTTTTCTCTACTGCCCATATTATTTCTTTATTTAGTGTCTTTCATTATGCTGTATTTTTTGCCTAGTACAATCTCCTTCTTATCTGCCAAGCTTTCTATCTCTTCTCCTTAAAACTTCCCTCAGAGCAATCATTTTTCTTTCCTTCTTCCCCAACAATTTCCATACCAGTTCTCTTCTGTATTACTGTCCTGTGGATTTACTGCATGGCAGAAATACAGGAAGAAAAGTAACATGAGAGAATTCTATGTCTCCGGTCCATAAATATGTGAAACACCTGTAATGCATCTGGTATGGAAGAAAAGACTTTTCTGTTGTCTAGGACTTTTTCAGGTTTGCATTCAAGTCTTTCAGTACTGCCCAGTACATGATCCACCCTGACTTTATGCCAGAGACTACACCAGGGGTCAGCAACATTTTTGGGCAGAGTGCCAGAAACAACCACAATTGTGACTTGTAACATGTTGACGTGCCAGGGTTGGGCAGTAGGGGAGCCGCAAAGGACCCAATCCTTGTTGTGGAACCCGCTTCTCCACTGTGTACCCTGAGCTACTCATGCCAAGCAAAAAGCGTTTGCACGCCATACTTTGGCATCCATGCTGCAGGTTGCCTACCTCTGAACTACGCTCTTTGCCATTCTGATATGCAATTTTTTTCCCCACAGCATTGTTGGTCAGTACATCTCATTGTCCAAAAACAAAAAATCATACTTCACTATATTAATTTCTCCCACTGAAATGGAATTCTAAATTAGTGTAACAAAAATGAGGAGGAAAAAAAAAGCAAGTGTACTGGTCTCCTCAATTGTGACCTTCTTTCAAAAGAATCTCATTGGATACTTTCAATCTATAAAGGAAACCAGTTCACAAGTCTCTTCAGCTAGGAACAGACATTACACATAAACTGGTTTGAGTGATCAGAAACTGATTTAAACCTGTAACAGAACAGATGTTAAGTGCACACAAACCAGTTTGAAAATGGCTGAAACTGGTTTGAGATAAACCTGGTTGAATGTAGTATTAGACTTAAGTGATTTGGGTCAAACCAGTTTATGGAATGTCTGTCCCAGACCCTTGGCTGGTTTAAACTAAACCAGATACCCCCAGCATCCTGGCATGCTCTCTGGGCTGGGCAGGGATCTCTGCTCCACACCAGGGCCGGTCCCTCCCCTCTGCTCCCTGGCTGCAGCTCTGGCACAGACTTGCAGGCACAGAAAGTCTGCCTGGCCTCTCCCTGCTAAGCGGGGACTATTCCCCCCTCCCCTATGCCTTACACAGACACCACAGCATTAGCTAGCAGATCACATGATGGCTACAGTCTGTGCTGTGGGAGATGACAGAGACAGACAGGCTTTTTGGAGCTGATCAACAGGTCGCTTAATGTCCTTACTTGGAAAACCTGTTTAAGAAGAGCTGTTTAAGAAGAGCTCCATTAGTTAATGGAGAGAGGCTTTGTTTTCTTAACTGGTTGATAAACACTGAGTTAGGGGTGATAAACATTCCCTGCTGGGGGCTGCTTGGGAAGAGGGAGGGGAGAAATAATCAAAGCCTCTTTCTGGGGCCTGGCCATCCCCCCCCCCCCCCAGTTCAGTGCTGTGGAAGCAAGTGAGGGCTGCTCTAGCACCCCCTGGATTCTAGCCTGAGCCACTGCAGGCATGTACCCCCATGTCTAGAATGAAAAGGGAATGTCTACAAATAAGTGCAAGCTTTGCAGATTAGACTAACCTGAAAAGACTGAATCAATTCAGGCTCAGGTTTTTTGAATGTCTGTCCCTAGCCTTTATTTTCACTGGGTACCCTCTAAATTTTATTTTATGAATTATTGAAGGTTTTCAGCACATTATGGTTATTTTCAGTTCGACAATTTTTGACACAGGAAAGAAATTTTAAACCAATGTGTACTCTGTTATACAGTCTTTTATAGTTCTTGCTGCTATACTGTCCTTTGATGTCTGTGCTGTTTCCCACAGAATACCAAGTTTAAAGCATTCAAGGCCCTCAATGGTCCTGGCCCAGGATATCCACAAGATCAGGTAATGTTCTAGCATGCTGCAATTCTCGAGTGCCAGGGAACTTTTAACCACAAGGGCAAATCTGTTCTGTAGGTTGCTGACCTTTTTCAATCTGAAACTGTAGTATGGACTTCCACACAAATCAAGGACCACCAGCGTTCACCAATTTTCATTCTAAGAGCAAAAGTGTACTACATAGACCTTGTCTTTCTTAAAATAAAAACATAGCAACATAAACTTTAAAAAATATGTATCATTAGAAATATAAAATACGGCACTTCACATGCAGTTCTGCCCTGGGGCAAGAATAAAGAAAGAATTAACCACACGAGAGATGTTTGTCCCATCACTTAAGACACTACAAGAGGGTTGGCACTGTTTTCTGGCAGTGGGCCAGCGTGATCCACTTTCAGTCCAAGGCAGGCTGTCATAAGGACCTGGCTTCTGCTATTCCTTCTTCCCACTAGTGTGGCATGGCATGGAATAAATGAAGCCTCTGCTGTCAAATATCACTTGCATCCCCACTCTGGGCTGAATGAAATGGATCTGCAGGCTGTACTAAAAAAAGATGTTCAGGTAATATCATGATGAAGGTGATAAATGAATGCCAGAATAGTTGCCAGTCCTAGTTCTTAGTATCCAATTCAGAAATAAAACAGAATTGTTGCAATAATTTGAAAGGCATTTCTATACTTCAGACAGGGACTAACTGCTTGTAATCTCTTAGTTATATGTCACAACAAGTCTGATGAATGAATTTTTCAGCTGTCAGTCTCCTGTTTTAACACAGACTCAATAATAAGCATGTGTATTTTATTTTGATGTGGCTACTGCTTTTGCAAAATTCCTTTAGCTTTTGAAAGAAAACAAAGGCATTAATGAACCATTGAATAGTATTTCTGATGAAGAAACAATTGTTAGCATTATGTGCATAGATTGCTGTTGAACTGTCTATAACGCATTTTTCTGGGATGTAATCTGAATAGAAATAATGTCCTAGTGAATAGGGCTGGGGAATCTGTCACAACATTACAGTAAAATTTCAATTTTATGAAACTCTACATTATCTAAAACAGGGTCACACATCCTAAAGTTTCTTATTTACATTCAAATTCCCCTCAGTTAGAGAAACTTGATGATCTAATACATTCACTATCCCCCATGATATTTGAATAATCAAAGTCATACTGTGTTTTTCACTACAAAGAACACAAATCCCTTCAGTTAATGAAAGTCATGAATCATTAATGAACTGATTACAAAAGGTATATTTAATGTTGATCATATAATTATTAAACCATTGGGTTATGAGATATAGTTAACAAAGAAAGTTCACAGAACTAGACAGGATACAAATGGAATATTTAGGCTCTACTCCTACCAAGATATATGAATATGTATACTTTTATGCATGTCAGCAGTTCCATGTAAGTAAGACCTGGTTTAAAACACATGTTCAGCTCACAGCACAGTGGCTCCTTTAATCTTGGAGTTTACCCTGTGCAGCCCCCTGCCACTGATCAACGGAGAAGACCTGCTGGCCTAACTGTTTACTACTTGCTCCTGATGACCAGGAGGTGAAAAACATGGTTTTAAATATATCACAGTTTTTGCCTCCTGTTTGTTCAGCAGCAAGGGGCAGGAGCCAAAAATGGTGGCATATTTAAAACTGCAGTGTTCGCCTCCTGGCCATCAGGTCTGAGCAGCAAGCAGAGGGGCTAATGGGGTCCCTCCATCAATCAGCGATGTGGGGGGTGCGTGGGGGGAACTCCAAGATTAAGGGGTTCACCACACCATTAGCTGGGCCCATGATTTAAACTGGGCCCTATATATAAGTTAATGGTACCAGATACATGTATGTATATGCATACTTTAGCTTTTGCAAGTGATAGCCATCATTAAGTACCACCACAGGGATAAACACACTTAGGGCCAGATTCCCTTCCATCTATTAGGCATGTAACTTGAGTTAGGTGCCTAAATGTGATCACACTCCAGTCTGAGTCCCTGAAAATCTATCAATACAAAAGTTGGGTGGGTCCTCCTTCTCCAAGCTGTTTTTTTGTTTCCAACTCAGTCTTCAGGATAAATGGACTGTGAGCGTATCTATACAAGACATTTACTGTGGAGTAGACTAACTAGCTTTGCAGTAAATATAGTGCATCTACATGTGTGCCCCTATTAGGCAAGTACTATTCTGCTGTGTAGTTTTTCACTCAGAAGCAGCACACGTGTACATGCTGCCCTTCTGGATAGCCCCATACTTCTGCCCTACAGGATAGTCCTATAGCATCTTTATGCAGGAGCCAGCCCTACTTCCCCTTCCTCCTCCCCCCTGCCCACCCTCTCCACAGCATGCTGAGCTGGGTTAGGGGAGCAGCCCCAGGCTGGCAGGCTGGCCCCCCCAGAGTCCTCTGATAGCCAGGGTTACTCTGACCCAGCTCAATGTGCTGTGGTCCTGGGTACATGCTGAAACAGTGTGCCCAGGAGCAATACATTCTGGAGCAATAAACTCTGGAATTTATCACTTTGTTTTAATTGCATGTGTAGATGTGCCCTATGTGTCACAAAAGTAGGTGCCTTGTTAGGTCTTCAGGGACTCAAATAGGGTGAAACAGAATTGCACTTGGGTGCCTACATACACTTAGATGTCTAGTAGGTAGAATTGGATCTGGCTAGTTCTCTGAATTATGTCAGAGAAAAGTTCCCCATCTTCATCATTCACAATACCTGTTCAATTATGCAACAGGTTTTGGGTGGCAGGGTGACAGAATCTGTTTGGATCCTCCAAAACTATTTGCCAGACATGAGAGTTAATAATCCTTGTGACATTTTGACACTTGAACATGTGGCTGCAAATGTTAAAATATCAATTGCTTTTAAAATTCTCCCTAACTATCTGCCCTTGGCAATGGATTCTCATTGGTTATCTATGCACTCTGTTGGGAAATATTTCCTTTTATCCATTTTAATTATTTTCCCTTTCAAGTTCACTTCAAGTTTGCCTTCATAAAAGATCTGAAAATACTCACACTTGGCCACAATATGTAGCACTACCTTAGTTTAGTCAGAATATATAAAGTGCAGTACAGAGCAGGGTGGCTGCGAACTGTCTCCCCAGCTAGACTTTGGCCATGGACAGACATTACATTTGTGCTGGGAGAAGGGAAAAAGAAAGTGTAACATGGCATAAGGGATTTCTTGCAGAAAAGAACTGGAAGAAAGTTAGACTGATTCCTAACAGCAATCTCTCTCCCTCCTCCCCATCTAATTTGAATGGTTGCATACTTTTATGGGGTTTTGAGATCATTTAATATCTCCTCTCAGTCTCTCCCTCTAAGAGACAGGGAAGGAGGGAGAGCAATTTTCCCCCACTAGCCTGCCCAGGGATAGCTGTCAGCGAGCTCTGTGGGGACCCTGCCTTAAAAATGTCCATCCATCAGCTGATTGGCAGAGAAAAGGGGAAAAAAGAACATTCATCTTTAACAAAAATCCTCCCAGGGCCTGAGGCTGGTTGCAACCAGAGAGAATGGCTCCAACCATCTGCCCCCAACCCCATCCCCAACATACACACTTCTGCAGGTCAGTCCAGAGGAATATGAGGGACAGCAGTTAGCTATCCCATGACAGCAAGGGTCCTGCACTCCAGGAGGCTTGCCACTGTGGGAGAATGGCTTCCAGTCCCATCGACCCGGACAAGTGCCAGGGGACAGAAGGAGGCAGAAAGCTGCTGTGCTGCATCAGCACAGTTACCCAATGATATAAATGCTTGCCTATGACCTACAAAACATTATATCTCTAAGAAATAAATTTCTATTTCCTTGACTTATTTAATTGGTTTCTGTTTTATAAAGTATTCAAATTCCAAGCTTTTGCAGATATTTTTACCCAAAAGTAGCATTCTCTGTTTTGCAGTGCAGCCCACCCAAACCAGAACTTTTCCAATGGAGTCTGCTCTGACTTCCTGGCAAGCGCTCCACTGTTGAATACAGTCTCCCATCTCGTTGCTTCTCCATGAGTCCATGTATATCGAGGTCAATGGGCAGATACAGAGGCAGTGTTTCCCCTCCATATGCACAAGAATGTGGCTGAGAAGGGCATAATATGGCCCAAAGTTAATACAGCCTGGAAGTCCTCTCATTTGTGCCATATTCTAGACTTTCTCAGACCATTTAATAAACAGCAGGGAGTGAAGTAATGTGTCACTTTGTGACCTCAAGCAAGGCATTTAGTCTTTTCTGTGCCTCATCTGCACAATGAGGATAATTATGTTTACTCATTCATAAAGACCTTTGAGATCTGCAAGTGCAAGACTTCCAAACTTTGAATTTGTAGTGTTATTATCAATCATCTTCTTCTTCTTCCTGCATTGAGGACAACGATAACTCTGTGTAGTAAGCCACTGAAATGGTGTGTGTCCTTCTGGATATTATTAAAGGATAATCCATACTACAGTGAAATTGTTATTTTTCTTGATGAAATAGGAAGCAAATCAAACAAGTCGTATAAGGAAAGATGAATGAGTTTTATATTTGTGAGGAGAAAATTGGAAATAATATAACATTAATCTCATTTACGTTACATAGATAAGTGTAAAAATATAACAACTGCTTTTCTACAACTATCACCTTTCAATAAGCCTCCTGAAGCCATTTGATTTAGGAAGCAGAGGGTGCCTATACACGAGCAGTAAGGCTGCTCCAATACACTGTAACTGCAGTAAATATTGATTAACTAAATCTGCTGAAGCATGGTAATTATTGCATTCCAAGACACTCCAGCATCTCATGCATTGGCATCCCCACGCTTAAAAATGGTGGCACGGGTGCTTTAACTAAAACTCATTCAATAAGCTTTAGTTAAAGTGCCCCCGCTGCCATTTTTTAGCACAGGAATGCTGATACACATTCCGTCCCCCCACATGTACACTCCCAGAGCATGTGTATAAACACCCCTGTCGAACAAATGTTGTCACACTAGGAGAAAATATTGATAGTCACAAAAAGGCTTCATACAGTCATGTTACCACACAACGTTCTGGATAAAATGGGAAGGGACCATTGTTTTTAAATCCATCATTTGGAAGATTAAACATGGAAAATGGCAACTAAAAATTCCATCTTACAATGGGCTACACTAGTGTACATTAGCAAGACACTGGGTGCATCTATATGTGTAATTAAGGTGCAGCAATAAACTCCCACACAGTCCACACTGGAGTCAAGTGCTCCAGGGCACAACTATACATGTGCCTGGGACTGAAGTACTCTGAGCAGGGCAGATCAGCCCTGGGCTGGCAGAGGACTCGTGGGGACAGCTCTGGGTTCTGGGCACCGCTGAGCTGTGGAGGGGCTGGCTGGGGCATGAGGGTGCTAACGTGTAGTGCTAGGTGTCAGGCCTCAGCCAGCCCCTGCCACCACCTACACATGCATTTCAGCACACATAAGTACTCTGCTATAAGATAGTACTGTCCCCAACAGTACTATTTTGTGGTAGAGTTAATTAATTTACTGCCCCTAATACCAGCACACATGTAGATGGCGATGCTTTACTGCTGAGCTAATTAGTATACTCTACAGTAAAGCGTATGTGCAGATGAACCCACCGTGAGCAAAATTTTGCCTGACCCTCAGAATACTCTTTAAAAAGTATCCAAGTTCATTTATATCAAAAGATTTGTTTTCAATAAGGAAACTGAACATAATTTAGCATAATTCTCACACTCGAGGTGATTTTTAAGCAGGGATTTGTCATTTTCAAGCAGTATAACTCTGAAAGTGATGAAAACAGAAGAACTGCTGAAAAATGAGTAGAAGGTGACAAAAGTAGAAAAACTTTTCAATTTAAAATGAAGCACATCAAAAGGAAGATGTTCCCTGAAGGTTTCCAAGAATTAATGCCTGAAAATGAAATGTGTACATGTTTGCGAGAGAATATTCAGTGAAATAAAAAAAACTCCAAACTAATTTCTTTGTAAATGATGTAACAAACAGAAACATATTCTCAAAGAGAATCTATGATTCCATTTTTCTTTTTTCTAGAACAGCCCAACTTCACAAATTTTATAGGACAAATCTTCACCTTATTTTATGTTATATCTAAATCTTTAGCATGGACACAATTTACCAATACAATTTAGGTAACTGAAACACAACTGTTTTCACAAAGCATGCATTTAGACATTTAGCAAGCATTTAGATGTGAACACAGAAAATCAGCTCAGCTCCTAAAATGGGGCATGCCAATTTGGCATTCCTATGAGGGAAATATTCTTATGCTATTATCTTTGTAGCATAAGAAATTAGATTAGCATTACACAATGACTGAAAAGTATTCATTCTTGAATAGTCCCACTATTTCTCATAAAATATCCCTAGAAATGTGTTCACAACTTAGGGGTAAGAAATATGTCCAAACAGGGTTACTTCTATTTTTTTTTTTTTTTTTGCTTATAGATAGGTAAAATTTTGAATTGAACTGAAACCTTGTTTACTGTTGTAATATGGGGTCAGGTTATGGAGAACATAAAGAGCCTATGATCCAGACCATACATACTGCTGCAGTGTCTTAAAGTACCTCAGCTTGATTCAGCCTCTCATTCAAAACGGAAAGAGGAAGTACTTTACCAGATTTCAAGAGCAGTGTTCCTCTGCCACTAACAGTAGATCTTGTTGCTTGGGTCACTGAGCACGTGTTTTATTTAGAGTGTAGTAAGTACTGTCATGCCACATTAAATGTTAGAATATGTTCTGGCGGTTTTGGTTGTAGCCATGTTGGTCTAAGGACATAGGCAGACAAGGATCTTTGGATAGATGTCATATCTTTTATTAGACCAAATAAGTAGTTGGAAAAATTGTTCTCTGCAAGGTTTTGAGCACAAATTATGCCTGAAGAAGGGTGTTTGTGCCTGAAAGCTTGCAAAGAACAATTTTTCCAACTATTTAGTTGGTCTAATAAAATATATCACATCTACCCAAAGAACTTGTCTGCCAGAATATGCTCTGAGCAGTCACATAGCAAAGTTTACTATAATTTCAGCCTACTCTGAACAGAGTTGGGGCTGGTTGTGCCCCTTCCCCTTCCCCCACCAACACTGACCTTGGCATTAGACACTGAAGCTCACGTGTCCACCTATGATGATGTGCAACCCCCATGCCAAGTGCCTGTGATGTTTTGTATCACTACATGCAAAGGTGATGCCAAGCACCAGGCAGGGTGAATAGTATCCAACACACTGTGAATAAATTTCTAAGGCACGAGAAAAAATTCTGTACACTTGCAGAATTTTTTTTTAAATGCTTTTCAGTTTTCAGTATGGAAAACATGATTTGGTTGGGAATACACAAATATGCAACATATGCTTTAGTAATATAATCAGTACATTGAAACATAAACACACCTGTTAATGTCTGATCCACCAAATTGGTTGCCATGAAAGTCACAGCTGGTGTAGATACAGCAGTTACCCTGGTGACTTGAGTTGGCATCAAAGGAGTCATATGGGCATCCATTCTAGAAGCAGCACCTGCATGTGAACCATAATGAAAACATTACTTTTTCCATTGGATAAAATTATCAGAAATAATCTTTATGCAATCTTATTCAAAGCACCTTTATTTACTGGCTGTTAAATATAACTGGAGACAGACTCCAAAGCATTCCTTTGAATGTTTCAATCTTTCTTTTGTGTGTGCTCTAGTTAGTAACTCTGGACACTGACAAGGTTATAAGAAAAGCAGTCAATTTTAAGAAATTACTAGGAAAATCTTATTGATTTAGTAAACATGCAGCAGCTCCACTAGAAAATTAATTTCCTGGTGACATGTTTAACCAAAGAGGAACTAAATATATAGCATATTCAATTGTCTTATTCAAAATGAACCAAAGCAGTTTTAATGCCTTATATAGGAAAAATAGGCTGCTTAGGACCCAATATTATTCACAGAAAATATTTGGCAAATAATTTAACATAAGAACTACTTCCAAGGAAATCACAATCTGCTCACAAACAATTCACAAATGGAAAATGGCTAAATTGATCAAAAAATTATAAATGATAGATGACTCATCCATTTCATCTGCTAAAACTATGCTACACTAAAGCTGGACCACTTATTCCTCAAGAGATATTTCAATGTAGGGCCACTGACAAATTCATTGAAAGAACTGTAGCATTTACTTACAGCTCTGTGTGATTTTAGTTGCACAAAGTTTCATGTGGTCAAGCATGATTCCTTACTTGCAAATTTTGCTGTACATCTATTTTATTGAATACTTTACCTGTACCCAGTAATTTTTATCTCTCCTTTTCCATATTACATGGTCATTGCTATGGAACACTTCTTTAATATTTACTGTGTATTGTAAAAATTTCTCTTGAATCTTGCTCACTGCACCTTGCATTTAATATTTATTGAATAAACAACACTGGAAAGGTTTCTGCCCTAGTGGGAAAGAAGGCACCCAAGCTACAAGATAGGGGCCAGTACCTTCCAGGGTAGCATCCATATCATTAACCAGCTGGTTTGTTCTCTTTATCCTGGCCCCACATCTCCCATTCAGCCTTCCACTGGACCAGTGTTAAGGCCTAGAGAGGTGTCTGAGTAATGACTAGCTTATGCTTTGATACCATCACCAATCCCTGGACCAATGTCCTAATTATGGACTACTGGGCTAGATGATGAAAAGGCTACCCTATCTCCTCTTCCATCTAAAACCTGCTAGTCATGGGGTTTTTGCAATTAAAAGTTTGGCTTTACACATGTACGTAAGTGATACTATTTTGCTGCACAGCTGCATGGCCAGAGCAAGTATGTCTATATGGGTAATGATGAACTGAAAACTATGAGCAAGCTCCTACAAACTATGAGCATTCCTTTCCTTTTTCATCCTTGTGATGAAGTATTTAGCAGAATTTGTAGATTCATTAGAATTTGTGAGGGCCATGCCATGAGTGCTTTACCATAGCCTCAAACTTGCAACATCTGGGCAACTATGTATGTGCCTTAGCACCCATGCCACCCCAGCCCCAACCTATAAGCAAAAATTGCTGTGTATGTGCCATTTATGTGAATAATACAAAATATGACTTGGCTAAGAATGCCTTTTGACTCTTTGATTGCGAGATTGATGCTATATTAGTAAACAAAACTACCACTAACACACAGCATGTTCATCCAATTGTTATATACAACAAAACCATTTTATGAAATAAATACTATAGCTTATATAAGCATTAAAAATACTGTTTGCATCTGTTTGAATTAGAAGAATGTTTTGTTTCTTGTTCATATCTGAGATGTAAATCAGAATATATGAAGTTAACATTGAAACTTCTAGCTGCTGCAATTGGGACCAGGAGTATTCAGTAATCAAAGATATAAGATTCATCCTAGCGAGACAACTGAAGAGACATGACATATTCAAAAGGTGGCTCTTTGGAAGCAACAAAAAGAACTAGTCATGTGTATATTTTGCTGTTATGCATGCATATCCCCTTTGAATTTAATACAAGTGATTCATGCAAAGTGAGTAGAATAAATCACTCACAGTGAAAGCTTGCAATTCTTCCTCCTACCGCCACTCTTCAAATTACAATTCTAACATCTGTTGTTTCCCCAATAAGTGCAGGGCTCCTTACTCAAGTCACTTAAAACTTTGGAGAAATATATTGTAATGATCAATGGTCCAGTCAGGATGAAGCAAATGATCTGACACTGTGGTCACAGTAGTCCCATGCACAAAAAATAGCACCATAAAAAGAGCTGGGACAGAATGATAGTTGAGTTAATTCCTATTGCATATCTTACAACAAATGATCTTTTCACTGAGACGGACTAGTTCTCTGGCAACATGGTTTCAACAGAGCTAGATTTCTAGGATTCCTCTACCTGCCACAGATACTAAATGTCCCATGGGACTTCTACATGACAGAGGATACACTATGGGAACACTCAATACCCTGAGATTAGTTCCATGTTAATGAGCTTTATGTGAGTTAGGTTAATGCATGACATCCACCCTTACATTTCAGCAACCCTGCAGATAATGTCAAACAATCATTAATTTCAACTTTCAAATTGGGGGATAGCTCCCTGCCTAGACCTGATGGCACATAATCTGAACCTAGAAACTCTATAGAAATATATCACCAGGACTACTGACTAATATTTATTGTCTTTTCCAGTTAACGTGTTTTAAAGCTGCTATTTTAATGCATTCTCGTATTATCAATTACAGTTTCTTGGAGGAAAATTAGAGTTTAGGCTATAAACCAGATCAGTGAGATGTACCCTCCTAAGAGCTGAAGGAGGATTTAAAAACACAGTAAATCATTTTAATGATGCTCCATTTTTTTAAGACTCTGTCCTTTACTGCAGCAGAGGTGGCAAAAAATATAAAACTAAAAAGTAGTAAAGTTTAACAGAAGCTGAAAGGAATGTTTTCATAAAGGGTTAAAATGACTAAGAAAACCAGCAAGAAAAAATAAAAACTCTTATAAAAGTGACAGGTCTGTGAAAAAAATCTGGTATTCAGGGAATTAAATATTTGATGCATATGAGAAATAAAGTATGATATTTATGGAATTAGAGGACACAGGATTTTAAAGCACAGTGAATGCTATCAGGATGACCTATGGTTAGTCAGAGAGATTCCCTGTCATGTTAGTGGGGCACAGAGAAGATAAAGGAGATTGACTTATTCCAGGTTCATTACCTTTAGGGTTTCAAGAGTGATCCAGAAAACAGTACGATCAGTTCAGCAGTAACATTCTCTGGCAAGGGACAACCATACCAGATAGGATTCATAATATGCCAAGGGCATTCCACGTTTGCAAGACTTATTTGGAGAAAGAATTGGAATTTGTACCCATGGAGATGGATACATATTTTGGTCTGAGAACAGATGAATATTCAGTTTTTTGCTTTATTACTCAAAGATTTATTGTTATGGTATTGTAAGAGTGATGTTGTAGCCACAATGGTCCACATATACAAGAGGCAAGGGTTTCTCAGGGTGATATCTTGTATTGAACCAACTGTATAGAGTTGGGATAGAATTAAACAAGCTTTCAAATGTCTACAGTCACCTAAAGAAGAATGTCTTACATTTGAAAGTCTATCTAACTTTATCCCAACTGTACTGTTAGTCCAATAAAAAACAGCACCCTAAGAAATCCTTTTCTTTTGCAAATATTATTGTTATACAATTTTGGAGTACATCGTGCATAGGGCTCTTTGAATTACAGGTTCAAATTACTGGTAGGGTCAATTCTGATCTTCATGTTTTTTTAGGTAGCTAAACTGCATAGAGAATTAGATATGAAACTTTGGTCCAAGAGCTTAAGAAAATGGATGGTTGTCTAGTGTAGAAGCATGTCAGAGCTCTACTGGCGCTTTGCCAGAATAGGTAGACTTCGTTTTGTGTTTCATTCATGTGTTGCGTTATAATTGTGTTATGTAGGCTGTCAGCTGCCAAAATCAAGAAATGGCTACCTATCAACTGAACTATTTTTAAAATTCTTTGTAACTTCACAACATGAAAACTGTGCAGGGAATATGTGTTAGCATTAACAAATTCATTATTTTGGGATTTATTTATAAACCCTCTGCCTTCTGTCTATTCACCATCCCCCATGCCTCCTGTCTTCCAAAAGAAACAGTTGTTTCCTGAAACTAATATACCATGACCACTCAGGGTAGCAAACTATCATTCTTCACTTTTACTTGAGATCCATCTTTGATCTTCTCTCTTCACTGATGCAAGAGTGAAGGCCTTTGGAGAATTCAAGTGGCACCTTAAAAGGAGTATTCCATCAATCAGCACTATGCTGTGGTTTTACTAGACATTATTTATAGTAGAACAGTAGACACCTAATAAGACCTTAATCCTGAAATCACGATCACACAAATGTGGTGGCAAAATTAGGAATGGAGACAATAGAAGTTATAGATCAAATTAAAATATATATTTATTGTATTTTGTGTGTGTGTGTGTGTGTGTGTGTGTGTGTGTTTGTATTACATCAATATTTGTTTTTGTCCTCTGCTTGAGACATTTGAAAAAATTATGCATGCAAGAAATGTATCTCATATCTGTACAGACTTTTCCAGGTAACATCATTCATTTAAGTCAGGGGTTCTCAATCCCTCGGCCGCAGCGCAGTGCTGGGCCATGGTGGTCTGCAGCACAGTTGGCTGCCAGACTGGAAGTGGCCGCAGATTGGCAAACTGCGGCTCCCCAAAGCCGGGCAGAGAGGCCACAACTCTTTCTGCAGGACCTGCAGCAGCACAGGGTTTGGCCCACCCCCCTGCCCAGAGGGTGGGGATATCCTTACCTGTCTGCCAGCCAGAAATTCTGGTTGCAGTTGGCTGTGACTGCTGTGCCGTGGCATAAAAACTTTGGGAACCCTGATTTAATTTTCATAATTTAACATGCACAAAAATTCTCTCTAAGGGACATATGAATCCAAAATTACAATGAATTTGCCCAGTCTATTCCTGTGACAGACTGATTGATTTAGGAGCTAGTGCAGTGGGAGGAAAAGTGCTGGGTAAAACCCAGGCCAGTCTTCAGCTTATAATATAGATTTAACTCAAATAAGGTTTAAAAAAAAATGAAAAGACATAAATCACAACTACAGCATATGTATTATGAACCAGATCCTATTCTGCCTATTAGGACCTACATGGACTTAGGTGCCTAAATGCATTTTATACTACTTTATTCAGGTCCCTGAAAATCCATTAATTAATCTACTTTTGTAACACACCATTGAGTTTGATCTTAAGACTAAATCATGAGAAAGCAACACAGAGGGCCTAGCTCCCCTTTCAGATTAACTATTTTTCAAACACTTGGAAATAGGACTGTATTTAGGTTTGTAAGTCCACTTGTGCACCTCATATGTGGAATAGAAACTGGTCCTAGACTGATAGATAGATACAGATGTATATTTGTATATGTACGTAATATATAAAGTACACTGTCCTTATTGTATTGTGGTGGCACTTAAAAATCCAAATAGTATTGGCACCCTTTTGTGTTTACTCATAAAACAGACATAAAATAGTCACAGACATAATATAAGTGTCACAGTTGTAGGGGAAAAAAATAACCAGAAATCATAATGGTAACAGAAATAAGATATATGTTAACATTGGTTAGCTAAGGCACAGCCAAATTGTAGCTCTAAATCACCATTTTAGAAAGTAAATAAACAGCTGTACTATCCAGACAGTGATACCTGGCCAATTTCTTGCAAATATATCTTAAGGGAGGACTTAAAGCAGGACCTTCAGGACCCATAATATGTTTGGGGTGTAGTACCCATCATGATCCAGGAACTATGCAAGAAGCCAGGGGGTTTTGTTTGTTATTGGGATTTTTTTTATTAGATAAACTGTATAGTTGGGAGAGATATTAGATAAGCTTTCAGGCACAAAGCACCCTTCCTCAAGTTTTGGAAATAAGCTTCTTTCCTAGACTTTAGTAAACACTTTAGCAGGGGGCAAGGTATGAGAGGACAAAGGGTGAGAATTGGGTTGCTTGACTTCCCTGCCAACTTCCCCACCTACTGCTTCTTGCCCTGTTGCAGCAGTGGGAGGGTCGGGAGCATGGTATGAATTTAATACAACCCTGTAATAATTAGATTCTACACATGGAAAATTATAACACATTAACAAATTTTTCAGGTGTAGAATCTAATTATTGAGGGGTCATCTTAAATTTGAAGTTGTCTTGAATTTCAGTAAATACTGTAAGAAAATAGTGGTGGAAGAAATGCCAAGTTAATATTTTAGCCTGAGACTATTGATAAACTAAGTAGGACAGGAAAACAGCTGATGTAATAGGATCTCCCAGATCTTCAAAGGGAGGTCCTAATATTCTTCCTGCTACCCCTAAACTCCTTATGAGCATAGTTGTCTATTGATAGTTGCCCTTGAGAAGATAGTTTGAATTACTTTAGAGAACTGCTGAGAAGATTATTTGCCAACAGCTATAAAGTATATGTCAATAAAAAAAACCATCCCATTATTTCTTCTTATTTTTAGTTATTAAATCAATCATTCCTAGAAGACATCCAAGGAAGAGATCACTTTGAATTGTAATACATTTATCCCATGTAAAATTAAATGTAAGTTTATAAAACCATCATTTAGAGGAGAGGAATTACATACTATGATGTTAGGCAGCTTAGAGAATATTTTATTAAATCTAGGAGACTTGAATTTGGTCATCTCTAACAAAATATTGAACCATCCCCAGTATGAAGAGATGTTGTGACTTCAGGCAGGGATGATTTCTTTTTTAGGGTCTGATTCTGCTCCTTTTTCAGTCATTGGCAAAACTATTAACTTTGACAGGAACAGGTTTGGGACCTTAAAAAATAAAGTAGCTCTCAGAAAGCACCATAAGGGTTCTAATGCTTTAGTGTGAACTATACTAAAAAATACTGGGAAAGTTCAGGAAAAGACCACGCAGATACAGTGTTCTATTTTACAAACACTGGCCAAAGGATCCTCACAAGGACTATAATTTTTAAATCTATAAGTCACTTTCTATAGAATAAGGGATATAATTTCAAAGTACTTTTAAATAATGCTGATGTGAACAATAAGGAAAAATTTTATTCTATTACTTTCAGCTACTTTGGCAACAGATTCAAATGGTATTTGTTTTTCTGAGCTTTTCTAATTTTGGTGTGGTAAGAATCAATTTGCAAATAATGACCTCCTTTTCATCTGCCCATGAAAAGGCAGAAAAAAGTAGAAAATTATTTAAAATATCTTGAAGGTTACAAGACTCATGAAGAAAGCTGGAATGAAAATACCACACTTGCTTCACTCATGTCACTAACATTTTGATAATTCCCAGTAGCTTTCAGGCAGACATTTAGGGACAGATTTCTTGAAAGTCTCTACTATATTATTATATATTTAGTGGACCAAGGCACTTAAGGGGGCACTTAAGAGAGCCCACCCCTGCCCCAGCCCTGGCACAATCTGTGGGCAAGGCAAGAGCCCCCAAGGG
>NW_017728951.1:2781878-2794752 GCF_001723895.1 Crocodylus porosus | reverse complement strand
TGGACTCGATGATCTCCCGAGGTCCCTTCCAGCCCTAATGTCTATGTCTATGTCTATGTCTATTATACCACTGATGTGTTCCCAGTAGAAGGGCATGTTCCATGAGGCTGTGGCAGTGGAAAGTGAATTCAATATCTCTCACTGGAAACAGGCACCAACTACAAAGTGATTATAAACAAAGTCTACTGCTTCACTAGTTCTCAAGAAATTAATCGACTGGAACAATGGCCATAAAAAGCAAAAACACTTGCCTTTTTATATGGAACGTATCTTACTTCACCAGCTTACTCCCTTGATGTATAACATAGTAGGAACATCTACATGTTCATTAATGCACAGTGGTTACTGCACATCTAATTTAGTACTTGTATAACCAAGTACTTGTATAACCACGTACTAAATTAAATGCACAGCAACCAGATTTACCACGCAGTAGCGCTGGCGAATGCCTTCTTACTGATGCTACTGCACAGTATTGTATTAGCACTGTCTGTGCTGTGACGCTCTACTGTGGTGCTCTTAGATTACTGTGTAATTAGCATCTCATGTAGACATGCCCAGCATGAGGGTTATCTACAGTACCTCGAGTAAATATCCAAGCACATCCTCCAGAAGGAGAAATAAATTATCAAAGTCAACTGAGAAGAGGTTGGTCTATACAAAGAATATTACAGAGTCAGTTTCTTTTCCTGCAGGAATTTTTTTGCTTATCTGGTTCATATGGGTTTGCTCAATAGTATGGATACCAGCATTTTCCAAAATGTCAGGTGAACTGGAGGGCTGTAGAGGGCTCTCTAGATAGACCTGCCAGCAGACTGCCCTGAGGCCAGAAACTTGCATTACTCTGGATCTCTGGTACCAGGACAGACCCACCATGTCTTTGTTGCCCACAGCTTCTAAGTTATACTCTTTATAATAACCTTGGTTTAACTTCCAGTATCCACTATTGCCCAGACTCCAATAATACACAACACTGCAACATTCCCACTATTCTTGTAGTCAATCTTTATTAAAATATGACTTATAGGTCTGATAGCCTGGACGGTGATTCAACAATGTGGGCATATAAAAATTTGGATGAGATCAACAAATTCCATTGTGTTTGTGAACCAAAGGAGATTTGAATTTAGGTCTTGTTTACTGGGGCCAATTTTCCCCTATGTCTTGTATAGCTATCGATTGATCAGCTGAGTTCACCTGAAACAAATTTGAACAAATGATTAATACTACACTGCTGAATTCAAATGGAGCTTTCTCATTGACATCAGTGGGCATGGGATTAAGTCCAACTGCAGTATAATATCATTCCTTCCTTTATGTCTATTACAAATTTTATACTCTTAAATCAAACTTTTCTGTAGGAAAATGTAATCAAAATATGTCATTAAAAACCATCTAAGCTGACTGAACCTCTCCAGGAACATATTGAGGTTCTTAGTCACAGCTTCACTACTATTGACAGACTGTAACATCATTATACGGACTTATAAAGAATTATACTCATTCCCCATAGTCAAACAGAATAATTTGCATTTGGAGAACAAATCAATTCCAAAAACATTAGAGACGGGCTTGAATTCGAACTTTAAGTCCATCCTTTCACACACTTAATTTTGCACTGAAAGGAGAAGATTTGGGTCCTTAACTACAGATTTAAACTTGTTTCTATAGTTTTCCTTCTGCATTGGATTTAATTCAGATTTAGTTCAGTATAGTTTCATGTAAATTCCATATCGTGTTTGTTTATAATCTTGAGGGAACAGCAATCTGATCCAAAATCTGAAGCCCAGCAAACATTTGGCCTCCATGACTTGCACAGCAGCCTAGAAAAGAAAATTGCAGCTCACTGAAAATGACTTTAGAATCCAGATGAAAAAGTCATAAAGGTAAAGCACAGTTCCATCTTGTGGCTTACAATTTCATTCATATTTGCAGGAAATTTTTCCATGGTTATCCTCACCATACAAAGGCCAAGATTTAATGGGATCAGAAATTCAAAGCTAAGCATGAACAAATATGCACATAAATTATGAGATTCCTAAATCATTAGTTATATGTATGAATAAAGTCAGTGCATACATACATAGGAATAATACATATATGGATGCTAAGCTTTGGAAATTAGTGTCAATGCCTGTACCTTTTACGGTATATTTCATTATCCATATGCTTGATATATTGTATATATATTATTCGATATTCATTCTATTTGTTTTGTCAATGCATGGTATATTGATTGCTTCAATGTGCTTCCCTACAATGTCCTATCTCTTTCAGCTAATTTTCTATGTTGATTTGTTTTCACACTTAGGCACAATAAACATAAATCGCTCAGCTCTCATTGGGAGTAAAGAAATTAACTCACAAATTCCATCCACACTTCAGACTTTTTTGTTTATTGCATATGTGTGGACCACACACATATACCTTATGTTCACCCAAATATGCTTGATTGATTTAAGGCAATCATAACTTTTAAGGAATAAATATTTGTGGTTTTAGTACTTTATACTCATAAAAAAACCAATCTTTGCAACAGACTACTTTGGAATGCAAATGCCAAATAAGCACTACAGAGTTGGTTTAATGTCATAATGTAACATAAGCTTTCAAAATGAACTGAATTTAACCTTCAGGGCTAGAGTAATACCTAAACTCAAATCATAAAGAACCTAACACACACATGCCATGCAAGAGAGTGCTTTTTATGATTAAATTTAGGTAAATTTAGTTGTAAAAGTAAAATGACAAGGAAAAGAAGGATTGTCATTATCTCTGTGAAGATTTATATAATGCAAATTCTGGGGACTAGACTCAATAGATCAGAAAACATCTTCCAGGCCTATGTTTGTTTATTCCTTACATCTGAAGTAAGCTATTGCTCATGGAAGCTCATGTTTCTCTGAATGAGTTTAGTTTATAGGGTTTAACTCAGCCCAGCCTTCTGACAATGGTTCTGTTGTTAGACTTAAAGCAAGACAGTTTCATTATCAGGTTACATAATTTAAGAAATTACTCTTCTCCCTTTTGATTCTCACTTAATTTGAAAATACAAGCAGCCTATCTGTAAGTAGAACAATTCCCAGGAAGGTCAAATCAGTTAAGGTTAAAGTTTAGAAATCTGAAGCTTCCATGCAAAGGATGTCACACACTTATTAATACATTTGATGAGAACACATTATTTACATAAATGAAAATAAATGTCTTGGCTGGCATAACTTAAGACTAATAAAACTGTAATGTGAAATTAACTTTAGGTTCTGGAATTACTTTGGGCAGTAACTAGCTAATGCTACCAACCTCCTTAAGCCTTTCTCCATGCCCTGAAGGGGAAGAAAGCGTCTAGTTGAATAGATCTTTCCTTTTCTCTCACAAACTGCTTTTCAGGTTGGCTTCTTTGCTCACTTGTTTTCTAAGAGTGAGCGTGTGTGTGTGTGTGTGTGTAGATGGGTTCCAGCTGCCATACCAGGTTACTAGTGACAGATTCCTGTAGCAAAGCATAGAAATACTACTGCCCCATGTCATCCTAGTCACAATTCTGGGGGTGGATTTGGTGACTATGCTGTAGGTGTGCTTAGGAGTTAGAAGTTCAGCCTCATCCACAGAGAACAGGCAAACAGTAGGGCAGGGCAGTACCTAAGAAACAAACTAGTTCAGAGACGCATAAGCTTTCATAGTTAACTATGACTGGGGCTGTGAAACTTCAGCAGCTGTTTCATTTCAGAGGCATTTCAACCCGTTTTGGCAAATGAAACACCAAATCCAAAATGAAACAGGAGGCTCTGAAACATCTCTAAAATGAAACAAAACCATCCAAAACATTTAGAGATGGTTCAGGATGTTTTGGAGGTGGGCTTGCAGGGAAACAAAAACTCAGATGAGGGAAGAGGAAAAGGGAGAGAAGGACTGTTTTGGTATTGACATCTGCAGCTGGCCAGTGTCTGAGATTTGTCCTTGAGGTCCCTTCCAATCCCAGTGCTCTGGGGGATGGACAGGGAAAAAACATTTAAGGGTTTTTGTGAACTGCTCTCTGTCTTTTGTGAGATCTGTCTCTTGCAACACAAGCAGCAGAGCACAGCATCTGAAGGGTATAGGCTGGTAGCAGTAGGTAGTTTCTTGCAACCAAGTTTTAGTCAGCCATTAGCCAATCCTTTCCCACTTACCCTTGCCTACCATCCCTATTGTTAATCCCTTTCAAATATGTCTTCCCTAAAAATCCTCTTATTTATTGTTTTTTTTTTCACCACAAACAAAAAGAAAGCTTTGCTTTGTCTGGCAGTGTCTTATCACTGTTCAGGAAAGCACTACACATCTACAGCACACAGACGCACCAAATTTTCCAGCACGCCAAATGTGAAGCATGTTGGAAAGGCAGGTATAAGGTCTTCTGGCAGGGAAGCGAGAGGGAGCAGATGGAGAGCTGTAATCTACTTCCACTGGAGCGTCAAGGGGGGCAAGATGCTGTGGGACAAACAGTCAGAGCAGAGCATGCCACAGCACAAAATCATGCAGGATGTGGATACTCATTGTAACTCCACATACTTGATGATGGAAAGGCTGGTGGAGCAACAGAAGGCCATCCATGAGATGGCCTTGCTCGGGGAGATTGGGATCAGCACTCCCTTAACAAAAATGAGTGGGATACCATCTCCCAGGTCTTGGTGTTCCTCAAGTCATTCATCGAGGCCACCGAGAGCCTCCACACTGGCAATGCTCTCTTTAGCCAGGTGACTCCCATGGTGAGGGATCTTCAGAACCAAATGGAGAAGTTTCAAGGGATCGATGTTCCTGACTAGGGCAAGCCGCTGTCACCAGAGGTGCAGGCACTGGTGAAGCGGCTGAAGGAGGGTATCAAAAAATGCCTGAATCCATTGTGGTCCAGTGTGGTCCACATGCTGGCAGCCATGTGTGACCCAAGGGTGAACGGGAGCATATGCACCAGCAAAAACCCTGGATCGCTGAATGGAGGTGCTGGTGAACATAGTCCAGGAGGCAAAAAGGCACAGATGGCGGGGGTGGAGGGGGTGGAATAGGGGAACAACTGTACCATGTCAGCACTCCATCCACCAGCCAGTCTCCTTCACCACAGGTGCTTCCAATGTGGGGCAAGGGCATGGCTTCCATATTGGGGTCCAGAGGCACTGGAGTCCAACATCAGGCAGGTAGCACTGAGGCCTTGTTGGCTACCTATCTCACTGAGGACATGGAGCTGCTGCTCTGCAACCCCTTGGCCTACTGGACAAGCCACAGCCAGATGTGGCAGGAACTGGCCATGGTTTGTCCTGTCCACCGACCAGTGTTCTGAGCAAGAGGGCACTCAGCATTGCTGGGGATGTTGTGACACCCCACCATACCTCCTTGGATCCTGGTCTGGTGGAGCAGCTGATGTTCCTGAAGGTCTGGAACCCTCCCACTGCTGGGGTTCCCCAAGTTTCTTGTGCAGATGGAGTGAGCACCATCCTTCTCACTCCATCCACACCAATTTCCCTTTTTTATTTGGTTTGGTTTCACAACCATTGAATGCCCTGTTCTCCGAGCTGGAAGCAGCACTCACTGTATCACCAGCCAGAAGGGGAAGAACATGTCCCTACTGAGCTCCCGTGCCAGGATGCACTTGGAGGTGTAGGATGGTGCTATGGGGAAGGAGCAGATCCCAAGTCCTGGGCATGACCTAAAGCTGCACCCTGCCAGGGTCAGGAGGCCTGGTGGGATTGCCAGTGGTGCAGCAGCACCCAAGAAATGCCACAAACATTCCTGGTAAAAGGTGGGTAGGAGGTGCCATGCACATGCACAGTCCTGGCTAGGGAAAGCCCAGATTTGTAAGATGTTTGAGGCCTGAGGCTTCCTGGTTACAGTAGAGTTATGAGGCTCCAAGTGAGCTTACCTGCCTGGGATCTGCAAGGAATGGGCTGCAGCATAGGAGAGATATGGAGCTGCAACATGGATGTCACCCCTAGATATCAGAGGTCTAAATGGGGAGCCTCCCACCTGGGTAACATCTGAATCAATTTTCCATCAGGGCATGGCAGATGAAACTTCATCGACCTCCTGGATACAAAACCTCATGGACTCAATATAGACATTGGATTTATGACACTGTAACTTGCCTGACATCTGACTCCCCAGGTACCTCTCCACTTTTATCTGTCTGCCACATCCCTATTCTGCCTGCTCCTTCCAGCCTATCTCTTACTCTCTGACATCTCAATTTACATTTTCACTGACCGGCTATCTTGTCTGGCTTCTTCACTATTCCTTCCACCCAGGAAGAGCACACATCAACTGCATATGCTTCTGCAGCCTGACAAAGGGTTTTTAAACCTGCAATCTTGCTAAGATATACTTCACCTATTCAGTTGGTCTAAGAAAACATATCAGAAGTACTCTCAACTGGTCTGTGCTGGGGCCAGGACCCAAAGGGGTGTCAGAGGGCCAGGGGCCCACTGCAAGCAATGCCTAGAGCAAGAGGTTCATAATTCTGACTGGCCTAAAAACAGAGCCAGGGCCTAAGGGGGAGCCAAAGATCCCAGAGAGAGGACTACAGCTGGAAGGGGTGAAGGATGCAATGTGCGATGCATGGGCCACCGTGTAGGGAGGGTATAGAGGTGCAGAATGGGTGTCACCCCAAGACACATAAATGGGCAGCCGACCACCTGGGAAACATCTGAATCAGTTTTTCATCATGGTGTGGTAGGAGAAAGAGGGGTGGGTGGTTGGCCCAGAAACACGTGGGCAGGTGGAGATCTGACTAGCACCAGGAAAGCCCCCCATTACAGGCTACCATCCCTGCTGTTTTCATCCTGCTGTGCCTTAACACAAAGTCGCATGCTATGAGTTTTGCTTTGAACAGTTTGAGGTCTAGTTTCACAGAACCCCCTGCACCTATTTCCTTGAAACGTGGCAAGCTTCATGCCCCCATACCATATATGCAATTTTCATCCAGATCAGGCAAGAAATGACAACGTTATAGGCATTTTAGTGATTCCCCATTATAGCCTATAGCCGAATCACTGAAACAGCGCCAAAACCTCGAAACAGATTCAGCTGAATAGAAACGGAATAATAATCCAAAACACTGAAATGAATCGCTGTCGTGAAAGGGCCAAATCCTAAATGGAATCAAATCATAGCTGGTTAGCACAGCCCTATTACCTATGCCTCTCTGAACTAGTATCTTTCTAAGGTGCTACCCTGCCATTCTTTCTGCCTGACTTCAGACTGACACGGCTTACTACTTCTCTTTACTTGCAGAAAAAGAGTAAAAAACAAGACATAAAACAATCTAGTTCCATTCTTGCAGCCTGCTCAATATACTCAGATTGTGCTGAATCATGTCTTTCTTCAGAGAACTCCAAATGTGAACTGATTATAACTGGCACTGACATTTGCCTGAGGCTGCAGAGCAGAGATAGTCTGAAACAATGACTCCAAAAGGTAAACTCCCCTGAGTCTTATTAATTTCAGTGCAGAGTCAGTTTTAAAGCTCAGTAACAATACTTCATTTCATTCCTGTTCCAACCCCAGAAAGATCAACACAGAAGGTGGAACAAAGTCCATTATGGGACAAAACTGGTAGTTGCTTCAAAGAAGGAACTATAGAGGGAAGATCAGAGGAAACTTGCAAAGAGAGAAGATGGCTAAAAGCAGAGAAAAGACATTTAGGAAGAAAGAGAAACACAGAACTGAAGGCATGGTGGCTTTAGGACGATCCGGGCTTCTTGCTCTGCCCATGGCTTCATTAAGACAATACTGATAGGTAACTAGAGAGTGAGTGTATAATTCCATGCTAATTGTCCAGGTGCATACTTACTTTGGTAAACACAAAGTAGCTTACCCCACTTTCACATAGGATAAAGACATTTTGAACTAACTGTAAGGTAAGAGCATACACGGGTATTTACTGCGAAATAGGTGACAAGCTGCAACTTCACCCATCACCCTGTTTTAGGGTAACTTGTTCATGCAGCCATAATAATACTAAATGGAACAATATAGACTGAAACTGGAGCAGAATATTAGCTTCATTGAACTCAATAAAGAAAAAGGCAGTTCCTATGTAAAAGCTATATTCACCCTTTAATTTCTGTGCAAACTTTGCTGTGACATCTCTGAAAAATCTATCACGGATCAAGGATGTTATGAAGTCCTGATTTATATGCCAGCCCATGCACCATGGATGTTTTTACATGTGCTCCAAGAGTGGTGGGGGGAGGGGAAAGGGGAAGCCACTTTAATCAAAGCACCCAGGGCATCAAGTGTATCAGCATCTCCACACTGAAAAATTATGGTGGTTACTTAAAGTAGTTAAAATAACCCTGCTGCCATTTTTTCAGTATAGGGACAATGATACACATGATGCTGAAGTCTGTTGAAGCACAGTAATTACCATGCTCCAATAGACTCGACTGAGTCTGCTCTAACATGTTGTAATTACAGCTCATCAGAGCAGCCTACCTGCACTTCTCTAGGTGCCCCATAAAATGGCCTTCTCCTCTAAAGCAGTCTGATTCTCTCAGCCCAGAGTATCTATAAGCTCTTCAGCATTTCAAGTCATCAAAATATTTAAGTCCAAGCTTAAGTCCTAATGAAAGTTAATATACACGAATGTGCTTTGCTGAACCAAGGCCCGAATCAGGATAATTTTGCCCTAGGCAAGAGAAGTCCAGGTAGCATCTAAAAACAGGAGGAGGTCAGTATCCAGAGTAGGAATGTTGACAGGTCTGAATGAAGTCATTTTGATGGAAATAAATAAAATAGGGCAGAATATGTATATATGCTGGGCTCCAGTGGTACACTTGAGGAGTCTAACTACAAAGAATGGCACTTATGGCAGATTTCTAAAGCTCATCTGCAGTGTTTACTAGGGATTTGAATTGAATCAGATGTTAACAAGCAAACAACAAAACAATTTGCTTTAAACTATGCAAATCCCTAACTTCTTAATTGCTCAGGTTTCACTTCCTTTAAGCTTGTTAAATCATAAACCTAATAATTTGCCAGGCATCCCTAGAAACTTGCAGAAAAAAACAGAGCAGACATTATAATATACAACATTTTTTAGACATATGGGTGATACAAAGTCATAATGCTGTGAAACTGAGGTTAGAAGGGAATCAACAGCTTGTGAAAATTGGTAAGAGATATTCCTTTTTGTCATCTGCTTCTTGAGCATTTTTTACCAGAATAGATGACACACAAACTAATCAAGCCATTCATTACCTCTTTATTATTATTTATAACTGAGTGTTAAACCTTGCCCATGAAGCCTGAACATCTATCACTCTTGCCAGCTGTCCTATCTACTTGCTTGTGGCCAAAATAGCCCCTAGGAGAGGTAGCAGATAAGTTACTCAGGCTTTCACTCTATTTTAAAGGGATGGGAGAGACTTTCTGGGCAAATCTATTCTTTCTAAGTGCTTAATCAATGGCTTTCCAGAACCATCAATTATCATCTTTCTTTTATGATAATGGCCAAGGATGATGGCCATTAAAGATTGTACTGTGCCTAGCTGAATAACAACTACAGTATATTGCAAGTAACAAAGGTCTTCAAGGTTTTTCACTTTATTTTATATGTATCTTGAATCACAACAGCACTTAAATGTGCTTTGAATTCAACTCTCTTCAAGACAGTTAGCAGAAAGGTGTTTGAAGGCAGAGGCATAAGAGTGATGCCCATGATTGAGTGCTGTCCAGAACAAGGAAACCTTTCTGAACCGGGGCCACGGAAATTAACTGTAATGCGTTTATGCTGGAAACGTGCGCAGTATAGGCCTAATCTTAAACAAATGTTGTTATAAAGAAGGGGCTAATTCTCAAATATCAATCTTTCATAAATGAGTGCACACTTTTTATCCCTAAATCATTTTAAAATTCACTTCCGTATTGGAACGATTGGTTTGCAGAGAAACAGAAACTTTCCTGGAAAAGCCTATTTGTATTTTTATGAAGAAAAGGTATGCTGGGCAGAAAAGAAACATTATTATTCTATACTGCCACTGCAATTAGGGACAGTTTCACACAGTGTGTGACAAGAAGATAGAGCATTCTGTAGTGGCAGTGGCTAATTGGTAGTTTTATTTATGTGTTTTGAATACTTGTGAAGTTCCCTGGTTGTTTCTGATGCAATTAATTTCATTGATATCAAGTTTTAGCGGTGAATTAAAGTTTTCCCTAGAACAATGGACCATGGTAAAAATGATTATTTATCCTTCATGTAAGGCACCTTAGAAGTAGCTTTTAACTTAAAAAAAAATAAAAGTAGTTCACTCTTGTTTAAGGAATTGTTTTATATAGTACACTGGAACTACTTGATTTTACCTCAAGAAGCAATGAGCTTTGTCAATAAGAGACACAATATGCAAATATTTAGAGAAAATGTTTTGTGAATATGAAGCCCCCAACTTTGTTTAGCTACTAGAAAAGAGTCATAGTTCTATATTTACTATTATTCTGTCAAAGATATAGCAATTGGCTTTCAAGAAAGACAATGAAAAAGATATATGGATGATATACCATACATGTCTGATGGCAAGGGCTAAAGAAAAAGAACAGCAAACAAAAAACCCACACTTTGGGGTATGTGGGGGTTTGTTTGTATGGTACTACAGATGTTGGAAACTATTCTTTTACCTCTTTGTTGTCCAACTGTGAATATTTAATATGCACACAAGCTGCAAAATTTGAACCCAGAACAAGACTGCATGCATCTCAGAGTTTTGCATTGGTCCAGAGCTGAGAATTTAGCATTTTGATTCTATCCATTATAAAAAAAATGAGCCATTTGTTACATATAGACTGTCTTAGATATTCTCCATGAACATAACAACTATTTGCGTTCCTGTTCTGTCTTCTTGTTTTATATGAGGTGTTTCAAATTTCGTTAAAGTTGGCTGTATACTAATAATGCAAATGTAATTGGCAATTTGTGTTCCTGCACTATTGAAATCCAGTTGTTAAAGAGGAATATAAGTGTAAGTGAGATAGGTTTTTGGCAATCCAAAGCCTGTTTTATCTGAAATGAATAACTGAGTCAGGAATACAAAAAAATGTGAATTCAAAGCACAATATATATTTATGCACAAAATAGTATAAATATACTAGCAATTGAAAAAATAAGCAAACTATAAGCCAACATTAAAGTAGAATTTATCCCAATCATTTATATGCTCTTTCTTATAACAGTAAGAACACCTCCTAAATGCTTGATAAGATCCTTTTTCAATTTATCTTGAATTTAAGGAGCTGATTAATAGCTCAATAAATGGCTTCTACTTTCAGGGGAGAGAGGTTGATTTTCGGAGGAACATGTAGGGAGCTCTGCTTTCAACTTTTACCATTGCTAAGCATGATAAAAAGATGTACATAAATGCCTACTTGCTGGACAGGGGCAGCAACACATATTGTTCTGTTGGGGAGTAAGTGCCCTGTTGAAGATGATGCTCCGTTGAGGCACCTGCACAGTGAGGGGGAAGGATAGTGTTAGAAAACTTTCAGTAGCATCCAAACACATTGTGCCTGGAGTAATTTCCTTTCCTGGAAATGTCCGTATCTCTGCACACCTGCTGCTGCAGTTGTAACATCCTCTTCAGGGACAAATGCACTCATGCTTCACCATCTAGGCCAAACACCAACCATGTGAGATTAGCAAAATCGTATCATGCAGGCATGATAATTAAAACTATCTAATTTCAGAATTCTGATTCACATTAAGAAATCAAAACTGCATTATCATGGACTGCCTCTACACCTATGCATATTCCCCTGTGCGGACATGACTTCTAACACATTACTATTAGGGGAAAAGAGAGAAAATGTTATTATTACACAATCATTTTCCTGCATGTTAAGAGCCCTTAAGATGGGAATGTCCACATCTTCAGGCAGGAAAAGATGAGCTAAGTGGGCTCTGACTGTCTCAGAGATAATCCTCTTTAGATGAGGATTATCTCTAGCTTGTTTTAGGCAGCTCATGTTGCAAAAATGTTAGACTGCTGCATGGGGCCAATATGAGTTGGAAGCAGTCTTCCAGAAACCAAGATGTACTACTTTTAGCTCCATCCCACCCTACAACATGGATGATCTGTGCCCTGGGGCAGAGACAGCCAGGGAAAGCTGGCAGCTGGGGAAGCCCCAAAGAAGGTAAGAATTCCTCCCTGCTTCCCCTCTGCACTCAAAGGCATGTCTCCTCACCTCTCCCTTGGATCCCATTCTGAGCTCACCCCATCTTACCCTGACACTCCTTTTTTCCCTGGCTCCTAGTTTCCTGCTCACCTGTGACTGCTGGTGCTGTCCCAGGTACAAGGGAAGTCCCTAGCCCACTCCAGAAGCTGTATAGACGCTAGGCTCAGCCCAGAAAGCAGTAACAATAATGCCAGTGGGTAGGGAGGATTTCCCCTCCACGCCTTCTCCTGGGGTGAGCTCAGCAGCAGGTGGGTTTCCTCTCCCTGTCTGCTACCCCTGGGTGCTTCCCACCAGTTGGAGAGCAGGCAGGGAGGCAAAGCTGAAGATAGGGAGGTACAGCTCTGCAGGCTGAATCCAGCCCCCATGCACCCCCTGGAATGGCAGAGGAGTTTCCCTTGCTTCCAGGTCTGAGCCGGCAGCTGCAGGTGAGCAGGGAGCCAGGAACTGGGGAAGTGAGCTGGGGGTGGGATGATGGGGGTGGCAGTGAGCCTAATATTTTGAGGAAAGAATGGCAGGGGAGGTGGGAGAGGGGGGAAGGGAGTGAGCTGAGAGGCTCAGAAGGGGAGGGAGATGCAGGGAATTGCTGAAAAGCAGAGAAAGCATGGCAGCACCTAGCCATGGCCTTGCTTGCCAGCCCTCTAGTGGAAAGCCTAGAAATGAAAAGAAAATACTGCACTGCAGGTCAGAGAGG
>NW_017728951.1:2779829-2781738 GCF_001723895.1 Crocodylus porosus | reverse complement strand
CCATCTTAGAACCAGAAAAAAACAAATCATACACTAAAAGTCAAACACCTACTATAACATATTTTAATTTTATTATAAAAAATACTTTGTCATGATTCGTGTTTATGTACTGAATATAGATGTGATTGTGTAGTAATTTAAAAATAAAATCTTAGTCCTGTATATTGTGTGGGGGTGTGTGTATGGTAGAGTATAGGGATCTGTGTGTGCTGGTGTGTAGGATGTTTGTGGGGGGCACAGGATATGTTGGGGGTTGTATATGTGTGGGTTGTGGGGGCGGGGTGTGGGTGTGTGGTGTTTGTGGGATATGAGGGAGGGTGGGGGTGCCCCCCCCACACTTCTATCATGGTGCAGCAGTAGCAGCAGCAGCAGGTGGGGGCGCTCATATCTGGTGCAGGTGCTGGTGCCTTGCACCACAAGGCTCCAGCCAGCACTGCACATCACAGCGAGGAGCACAACCCCTGCTGGGCCACCACTACTGCTGTCATTCCCTACCACACACATGCAGTCCCCACACTCACATGTCAAGGGAGTGAGCCCCACATGCTGGAACCATCAGCGTGGTCCCAGGACTCCATGAGGAAGCAGGAACCAGAGCTCCCCTCCACTTATTCTGAGTCCTAGGACCTGTGCGGCAGGGGCAGGGAAGACAGCTGGGTCCCACATGTGGAGCTTCCCTCTGGTCATGCGCAAGTGCAGGGGCTGCATGTGCATGATGGGGAGTGCTGGCGATAGAAGCAAACCAGCAAGGGCTGTGCTCCTCCCTGTGATGCACAGTGCTAGTTGGAACCACGTGCCACTGGGTACCAGCATCTACATTGGGCACAAGCAACCTGAGTACCCCGGCCTGCTGCTGCCATCACTACCTGCTAGGGGCTGCATACAATGGGCAGAGTGTAGGGGGTTCCCCACCTCCCCCACCCTCCCTCTCACCCACACCCAACCCACCCAAGCTCCATGCTGCTGCTGCCTCCCTGGGCACATCCACACATGCAGGCACATGCACTTGCAGCAGCTCAAATAGAAGCAGTGCAAATTTGAGCCAGGGCTTTTGGCCTCAGCAAATGTGCCCAGACATTCACTTTGGTGTGGGGCAAATTGTGCCACTCGGGGCAAAATAATCCTGCCTGGCTCCTCCTGGATCTGGAGCCAGGGGGAGCTAGACCCTGGAGCCAGCACCCGTGCTGTCCACAGCAGTGTAGAAAGCTGCCCTGTCCTGGCCCCATCAGTACAAACAGCTGCCCTGTCAAGTACCTCAAGGTGACTTGCTCTGAGGAGCTTCTGGGGCTCAGCCACTTGGTACCTGGGGACACTACCCCCAGCTGGACTGCTGAAGCAGCCCTGAGAGTTTCCTGCACCCTTCACCCACTGCAGCAGTCTGGCAGTGGGGGCTGCTGCCTGGCTGTGACCAGCTGTGCACCTGCAAACCTGGAAGGGAAATGCACAGCCAGAGGCGTCTGCCCCTCTAGGCCAGCTGCTGGTGGGCTGTGGCTGCAAAGTTGGCTTTTTTGCGGCACTACTGCCATGTGTGCCCCCTGCCCAGCCATCTGGTCAGCTACTGCCCATAAGATGTTCCAGGTGTGGTGGCCTGTTCTGAACTGTCAAAGCATGTCCTCCTGGCCCTATTTGGCCAGGAGGTCAGCCACAGACAGATGGGTCCAAGGTGCCAGCTCTGAGCAGGCAGGTTCTTCCACTGACCTCCCTAGCAGGAATTCTGCTGTTTCCTATTTGAAAACTGAATATATTATATACACACACACACACACATACACACACACACACACACACACACACACACACACACACACACAGAGAGAGAGAGAGACAGAGAAACAGCGATCAGTTGGGCAATGTTTTATTGATATACCTACAGTGTTAAAGCAATTTGGAAGCTTGCCAGTGTCTCCAT
>NW_017728951.1:2767903-2779729 GCF_001723895.1 Crocodylus porosus | reverse complement strand
AGAGTGAGAGACAGAGAAACAGCGATCAGTTGGGCAATGTTTTATTGATATACCTACAGTGTTAAAGCAATTTGGAAGCTTGCCAGTGTCTCCATCATCATAGTAAAGTGCATTCTAAATACTTATACATTTTACTGCTCCCCACAGGGGCCACAGCCCCCCCCACAGGGGCCACAGCCCCCCAGTAGGGGTCAAATGGCGCCCACAGGAGCTACCACCCCTCCTGGAGGGCCTACATGCATCACTCCTGCTTACTCCCTCAGCCCCCAGATTGCTGCCCTGTCTGGCCCCATCCCCTACTGGCTCCTGCAACCCCCCTAATGGCTGCCCCACCCAGCCCCAGCCTCTGCTTATACCCCCAGCCCCCTGATGGCTGCCCTCCCACCCCCTTGTAGCCTCTGGCACTAAAAAAAAAAAAAAGCCTCTACTCACCAGCAGTAGCAGGGGCTGTGGGGGCTCTGGAACCTCCTGGCAGAGGCCCCCCATGATGCATGGGAAAGCAGGGGGCAGTGGGGGTCTCACCCAGCCCTGCACTGTACAGGGGGAGGGCCCAGTGACCCCAATGGCAACTGCTATTGCTGATGAGTGTGGAGTGGGGGTTATTTTTTTTTTTAATTGCCATGATGTGGGGCCCAGAGAGGCAGTGAAGGGGGAATTAAGGTGGCAGGTGGGGTATGAGGCCAAGTGGGGAAGCAATTGGTGGGCCTTGGGGGGCAGGTGAGGGGTGGGGCCAGGTGGGGCAGTGGTCAGGGGGGCCAGTGGAGGATGGGGCCAGGTGGGGCAGCCATAGGAGGGCTCAGGGGTGCAGATGGGGTCTGGGGCAGGCGGGGCAGTAATCAGGGGGCTGGGGGAACAGGCAAGGCCAGTGGGGGGTCCCCCCCCATGGGCAGGCAGCGTGCTTCAGCACCAGGGTGAGAGCCAGCCGTAGAGACGCTCTGGTTGCTACCAGAGCATCTCTGTGGAGGACCCAGCCTCTGGTTGTCCAGGACTGTGCCCTGCCCCACTTTTTTCTACTGCGTTTTTTTTTTTTTGACCTCTGGATATTCAGGCGTCTAATTTTTCTCCCGCACTACAAATTTGCAGTGCGGGGAATGTTTTCTCATTTCCACTAGTGCCTCTTTCAGTGTCTCAAAGGGCTTTGAGATGCTGCAAGCAACATGTATGTGCTCATCTAGACGTGCCCCCTGGGTGTGGGCTCCACACTGCCACCAGCCCCATTCCCATGCTTTGTGCTCCCACCAAGCTGCAGCTCTGCCCCCACCCCCACCAGAAAGTGCCTACCTGGTGCCTGGAACAAGTGGGACCCCAGGGAACCCAAGCAGTTCCCTGGGTGGCTGTAGCAGTGACAACAGCAGCCCTGCCTGGAAGTTGTGTGCTGGCCAGGCTGGGCCCATGCACCCAAGTGGGTTGCAATGAGATGCAATAGGGTATGTTGGTGGTGGGAGGGGTATATATTTGGGCACCTCACTCCCACTGTCATGGGTAGGAGGGCTGGGCAGGGTACAATTTGTTGGTGGGTACCACGGGCTGAACAAAAGTGCCTTGAGGGCTGGATCCAGTCTGCAGGCCATATTTAGCCCACCCCTCCTTAACATGTGACTACTTGGACAACGGTCTAACTTTAGTGCTGCCTAGCTTTAGCATGTCCTAATCCTAAAATGTAACAACACTAAGAGTGGTTAACCTTAATGATTGCACTTTACAGGCTAACTGCCCGGTCAAGAAGGCAAGCTAAAGCCTAGGACAACTAGTTTGACCCAGATTCTCTGCAAGACTGAAGAGAAAGTGAAAACTCCTCAGACAGGACTGGTGGATGGAAGTGACAAGGGAAGAGTTTTAAATGACCGACAGAATGACTCACACTCTTATTGCCACAAAACGTATTTGGGGCAGGAGAGGAGAAAGGATAAGCAAGAGTCTAGTGGCAGGACGAACCAAGGCCAGAGAAAATGAGCTGGTCTGGAAACAACTCTGTGGTTCAGAGGTGGAGAAGAATACATAACCACAAGTACTCTAGAGCATGAGGAAACTGAGGAAGGGCCAGGCTTGTTATTTTTGTCTATAGCTTGGTAATTCTCACCATTTTTTAGGAATGTATAACCTGTGGCCCTGAAGACTTAAAACCTATGTCTGGAATCTTCATGACTAGGTTTATGAAGATGATGTGTTTAAATTACTGAGGCATATTAAAGGTATTAGTCTTGGTCCAGAGGGGCTGGGACTATTCCCATAGATATCTATCAGTCCAGAGAAAAGATATCATGCCCATGGTTTACAGTTTCTGATTAAAAGGCTTCTATTATTCTGTTGGAAAATAAGACTCTGAAAATGTTTGTCATTCTGAATAAGGGCTGGGTTTATGAAGCTCAGTACACGTAAACTCTCATTAAGACTATCTGCTGCTTAAATGTCGGGAGAACAAACAGACTTTACAAATTCTATCACAACACCACTCCTGAACAAATAAATATGTTAATTAAAAAAGAGAGACTCCAGTGCCATCTTGCTATGGAGCACTTTGTTTTTTAAATGGCTAGTACATTAGTACCTTAAAATCTGTCTAAGCTACATTAACTAAAGTCACTGCAGACTGTGTGGGTGGATGAGCTCCTTTATTACTTCTGATGTGTTAGTGTGGCATTGCTCACTGGGGTACTGATACCTAAGGCACAGCTATTTTCACAGCTCATTTAGATGGAGTATGAAATGTTTAATTAGTTTGATGGCAAAAGAGCAGTATAAGGATAGTATCTTTCTTTAAGGCACATACTATAAGACTTCTACATACCCAGAGCCAGCATTAGAGCAACATATTTTAGAGTCCTAATTCAGCAAAGTATGTGCCTGGCTTTGAAGATGTGAGCAATACTATTGACTTCAACATCAAATACTGAGCATTTTAACTAACCATCTGCTGGGGAACGCAGAAGGAAGCGAGTCCAGGGACCAACAATCTCCGACAACTGAGGCTGCTCAGATTGAATTGCTGCTTCATAAATTACTGTATCATGGAACATCATGTCTCATATAACCATTCCCCCTGGAACTGACATCACCACCAGCAATCAACACTCTGGAGCTAGCAGATCCATGCAGTAGTTTCCACTATGTTACAGAATCATAGAAAGTTAGGGTTGGAAGGGATGTCAGGAGGTTATCTATTCCAACCCCTTGTTCAAAGTAAGACCATCCCAATTAAATCTTCCCAGCCAAAACTTTGTCTAACTGGGTTTTGAAAACCACCAAGTATGGAGCTTCCACCACCTTTCTGGGTAACCTGTTCCAGTGTTTTACTACCCTCCTAATGTGAAAATTCTTCCTAATATCTAACCTAAACTTCCGTTGCTGCAACTTGAGACTGTTTATCCATATTCTGTCATCTCTGTCATTACTGAGAACAGTTTAGCTCCATCATCTTTCAAACCCCCATTCAGGTAGTTGACTACCGCCAAATAAGTCCAATTCCCTCAGCCTCTCCTCAGAAGTTGTGTGCTCCAGCCCCCTCATCATTTTGTCACCCTCTGCTGGAGTCTCTCCAATTTGTTCACATCCTTTCTGTAGTGGGGGGCCCAAAACTGAACATACTACTCCAGATGTGGCCTCACCAGTGCTCAATAGAGGGCGACTAGCCACTGGTGTCCCCCCCAGGATCAGGAGGCACCAGTCACCCATGGGTGCATGGGATTGTTATGACCTAAGTGCAGAACTTTGCACTTATCCTTGTTGAACCTTATGAGATTCCTTTTGGCCCAATCCTCCAATTTGTTTAGGTCACTCTGAATCCTAGTCCTACCCTCCAGTGTATCTACTATTCCGCCAGCTTGCTGTCATCTGCAAACTGCACTCTATGCCATCTTTCAGGTCATGGATGAAGACACTGAACAAAACCAGCCCTGTGACTGACCCCTGAGGCACTCCCCTTGATACCAGCTGCCAACTGTAAAAGCCATTGATTACTACTCTGTGAGCCCAATGCTCCAACCAGTTTTCTATCCACCTTACAGTCCATTCATCCAACACATACTTCCTTAGCTTGCCTCTGAGAATGTTGTGTGAGACTGTATCAAAAGCCTTGATAAAAATCAAGGTATACCACATCCACCAGTCTCCCTGCATGCACAGAGCCAGTCATCTCATCACAGAAGGCAATCAGGTTGGTCAGGCATGACTTACCCTTAGTGAATCCATGCTGACTGTTTCTAATCACTTTTTTCTCCTTCAAGTGCTTAGAAATGGATAATTATTCTATTGTATTCATAAGACTTTTTTTGTTGAAACACAATGTATACCTGGATTGGGCAAATATTTTGAGTGAAAATATTATTTTCCAAAAGAATGAGGTTTCAGTTCAATTGAAACATTCGGTGCATTTGGTAAATAGATTGGAAAAATAAACAAATCACACATCCAAATTGTCAGAGAAGTTGGGGACACTGGTAGGGGTAATGCGGTCCAGGACTGGGGGTATTTTCACTCGGAGGTTTTACAAAAAAAAAACAAAAACAAAAACAAAAAAAACCCTCAGTTCAAATTTGAGCTATAAACCAGACAAAAAAGTTATTTGAATTTGGGTTCCCATATCTCAAACAAGTGCCCTAATCAGCAGGCTGTAGCACATAAGAGAACATCACTACCACCACCACTTCCTATATCTTTTGTTTTATGGAGACCTATTTCACTGTGAATCTACCTCTTTGCTTCTGTATTTCCTATCTGTTTTTAACTAAAATACCTGTAAATGATTCGTTTTGTTCAGTTTACAATAACCTTTTTAAAATTCCCTACATATTTTTATTTAAATGTCCAAGAATACCTTTTTTTATCCTTCAGTTATTAAAGCAAAATATCAATGTTTTAAACAATCTTGGTTTATGAACCAATCATTTCCTGTTGTAGGGAGTGATAGATACTACTCACCTGAAGTGCTTCTCACTTGAAGTTGCATTCAGACTATGACTCCAGAACCATGGTCTGTATACCAGGGATTAATATCACATCCCCAAACCACCTTCACAGTTATACAGATATATAATACAGATAGATTAACCATAAAGCCATATTTTACTTATTTGAAAGGTTACAGGGTCTAGACCATACCCTGAGCACATTCCAGATGCCCTTGAGCATCCTCCCTCCTACCTTTTGCTGTTTGCTCATGTCAAACTCAGGAGAGAAATCAATCTAGGAGAACCTACTGCATGTACTCTGAAGGCCACATTCAACATGATTCAGAAGAGCTCCTGATGATATCTAGAGCAGCTTCACCACCACACTGGAAGGTCTGACATGTCCAAAAAGGTGACTTACAATCCCAATCATTCCTTCCAGCCTAAAACAAAGATGAGTTGTAGGCATATCCAGAGTGTTTTTAATCAATGAACAAATAAGAGATATTTTCGTCCTTTTGCCCAGTAAAATTTTCCCTGAATTTTTTTGGCCAAAAATGTTTGGCCTGTTGTTACACAGGAATAAAGGATATGGAAGCTACTTACTCTTACATAAGCTATCTCATAGCAACTGGACCTGTCCTCCACTCTTTATGGCTAGTTTTGTTGGGGGGAGTTCTGTGTGGTTCTTCAGGCACTCCATACCAGAGTTGCATGAGTTACCCAAGGAAAAGGTTTCTGGGAAAGGTGGGGGAGATAGGAGGGAATGAGGGGATATACAGATGTATATGAGCTTTACAATTCTCTAAAGCAGATCTACATGCATCCAACCCGTCCTACTTTCCAGTGCCACTCTAAGGAAAATGCAAAAGAAATGCCGCAGGAAAAGGACAGGAGAAGTAATGGGTCCCTGAACAATTACACCTGAACTAAATGCACTCAGCATCTCCTGGGAGAATATTGCATAGAAGTGTGATTATTCAGATAGCTGTGTAAGTGAAGAGGGAAACTGTCTCCCTAATAGACCTCTTATCTATTAGACATGAAGCCCCATTTTAGCACTATCATGTTGGAGTTCAGCCTTACAATACAAAGCTGCTGTGACTTCTTCTGTTACTGGCTGTCAGTCAGCTGTGGAAAAATCTTCCCTTTTATTCCCTGATGTAATATACTGCCACGCACAATGCTTCTCTGATAGAATCCAGAGGAGCTGAAGGAGAGCCAAAGACCCTCTCCCTTGAGCAATGGTCGAGTTTATGGTCTCCATAAGAGCAACACAGTCACCCTGGAGATTGTGCAAAATCCCTCAGGATACTTTTGGCATGTCATGGTCAGAGAAGGATGCACAGTTCTGTTAAACTCTGAGTCCCAGGTTGGAACTGGGCCAGCATTTGATACACTATTAAAATATGTTCCAAGGAAATAACTATCATAACTAATATATAATTATATATAAAACCCAAGCACATATAAATAAAAATGGCCAAATTAATACACATTTTCATGAGTGAAAATAAATAGGTGTGACAAATCAGATGGAAATGAATTTGATCTTATTTTTCACTCTGTAACAGGATAATGATTTTATCAGGTATGCCTTTTATATAGTATTAATAAATTCCTAAAAATGCATGCACATACATACATGAGAAATATTTTTTGTTTGCTGCTGCTTGTTAAAAATAAAAATGCATATCCGCTTTAAGCAAACAACATTTTACAAAGAAAACCTCAGTTTCACACCCACATATAATAGAAAAATCATAGACAAGTGGAGCTGGAAGGGCACCCAAGAATTCGTCTAATCCAGTCCCTTAACCAAGATAGGACTGTACATGTGTAAACTGAGCATATGTCTAACTTTCTATTAAAAACTTCAAAGGATAGAGACTCCACAATCTCACTAGGTGTTGTATTCCACCCTTATAGCAGAAAAGTTCTTCTTAATACTCAACCTAAATTTCCACAGTTCCATTTTAAGACTGTTATTCCTTGTCCTGTTCTCTGTAGCCATGGAGAATAGTCTATCACCATCCCCTTTATAACTACCCTTCAAATAGTTGAAGACTGTTATCAAATCTGCCATCAAGACTTATTAAATCTGGAGAAGAGAAATCTGTTTTCCTTTTTCAAGACTAAATAATCTCAGTTCTCTGAAATTTTCCTTGCAAACCATGTTTCCTATATCCCTAAACATTCTCTGCTGGATTCACTCTATCTGTTTGTATATTTCTTGAACTGCAGTGTCCCAAACTGTGCCTAGGCCTGGTACTCAAGGTAAGACCTTACCAATGTTAAATTGAGTAAGAGAATCAAGCAAAGCCAAGGAAGTGATTCTTCCACTTTACTCAGCATTGGTGAAACTGCAGCTGGAGTACTGTGTCCAGTTCTTGGCGCTGCACTTTAACAAGGTCATGGAAAAGCTTGAAAGAGTCCAGGGAAGAGCCACCCAGATGATCAGAGACTTGCAAGGCACATCATATGAGGAAAGGCTGAGGGACTTGGGCCTCTTCAGCCTAAAAAAGAGAAGACTGAGAAGGTACTTGGTAGCCGCTGACCTCTATATCAGGGGAGTACATCAAGGGCTCGGTAAACAACTGTTCACCAGGGCACCCTTGGGGAAAACCAGGAGTAATGGCCCCAGACTCCTGGAAGACTATTTCAGGCTTAATGCTAGGAAGAACTTCACAGTTAGGGTGTTCAGACTGTGGAATAAAACTCCTTCCAGAGGTCATGCAATCACCTACCCTGGATATCTTCAAGAGGAGACTGGACGGTTACCTCGCTGGGATCACCTGACCCTAGTTGTCTTTCCTGCCTAGTGCGGGGTGGGGGCTGGACCCGATGATCTCGCAAGGTCCCTTCCAGCCCCTTACAGTTTATGAATCTATGAATCACTTCCCTTGACCTATAGGCAATACTTTTATTAATTTACCCCAGTATGGTATTGGCTTTTCTCCTCCCTCCCACCCCAAAATAAAGAGTATGTTGCCTGATATTCACTTACAATTTACTCTAACAGTCAGGTCCTTTTATGCATTATTGAAGCCTATTCAGTCATTCCTCATTTTGTCCCCAGTGAAGGAATTTGCACGTGTCCTTGCTGAATTTCATTTGATTAATTGTGGACTATTTCTCATGTCTAACAAGGTCATTCTCAATCATGATCAATGATGATACCTACCTAGTTTGGTGTCATCTGTTAATTTGCTACGTGTGCACTCAATCCTGTCCTCCAAATCATTAAGAAAGATATTAAGCAAAATCAGAGAAATCCCTTAGAGCAAAGTGGCATGGTAGCCTTTGATCACGCATCTGAGTTACTGCAAGCTATAGTTAGATCTCAGGTAGCTTACTCACGAGTATCATCCAGAGGCAGGTGGAGATTCGCTCTGGAGGCAAGCAGTTCATTGATCATGAATTTCAAGAGATAGAGTAAGTTTCAGATGGTCCAGCTTCTCTCTGTGAGTTTTCATCATGGCTGCTCCTGGGCAGTCCTTAACTTATATAGTCCTTATGGCCTCATTTATCTGGTCCAATGGAGAGCAGTAACTGTTGGCTTCCAGCCAACCAAGCTGAAATGCATCACTGGTTGCTGGGTAGACTGGCAGGGTCTTTAGCCCCCTCCTAGTCATGTTGGCATTGCTTAGAATAATAGGGATCTTAAGCCCCCCCTCCACCCAGGTATGTGTCGCTATTCAGGTAGTCAAAAAGAGCAGGCTTCCCCCCTCCCTCAGGAATGTATCCAGCTCAGGTTACAACTTAGGATCACCAGTGTCTGCCCTCTGCAGTGACATGGTAACCAAACTGTAAGATAGCAGAAACCGACAGGGTATTCTGCCATACCCTCCACCCCAGCATTGATGATTCAACCAATTATGTATGCACCTTGCAAGTACTTTCCTCTAGACAGTTTTTCCTAAGCTTATTAATGGGGATGTAATGGGAAACAATATCAAAAGTTTCCTCAAGGTGTATCCCATCCACAGAGCCCATCACCTTGTCATACAAGAAAGTCATGTTAGCCACACATGATTTACTCTTAATGAATCCATATTGGCCTTTTCAGATCACCTTGCCTTCTTTGAGGTGTTTAGAAATAGGTTTCAAGAAGACCTATCCCATTACCTTTCCAGGCATCAAGGTCAGAATGACTGGTCGATATTCTTCTTTCTTCCCTTTCTTAAAAAGATGGACACTATATTTGCCCTTTTCCAGTCATCTAGGACTTCACCCATTTTCCAGGAGGTCTCAAAGATAATAACTAATGTTTTTGAAACTACCTGAGCCAATTTGGTAAAGTACTCTAGGATGCATCCTATCTGGTTCTGATGACTTGAAAACAACCATCTTCACTATGGAATTTTTATTTCATTCTGTCACTACTCTAGTCTGCTTATCTCCTCCACTATAATTTCTGCTGTGTTCATAATCTGATAGTTCACCATTAGTCAGGAGACTGAAGCAAAAAAGGCATTAAGTACTTCAGCCTTCTCCATGTCATCCATGATTGGACTGTCGTCCGTGTTTTTGAGACATCTATACTTTCCTTAGTTTTCTTTTAATTATGACATACATCTAGAATGCTTTTTGGTTGCCTTTTATACCCCTTACTAGCTGTACCTTAATTTTTACCTTGGCCTTACTGATTGATTTTCTTCCTGCATATCTGTGAGATACATTTATACTTTCTCTTTAGTAGTATGGTCGACTTTCCACTTTTTGTAAGATTTGTTATTAAATTTCAACTCATTAAAAAGTTTAGCCAGACTGGTATCCTGCTGCACATTTCTTCACATTGCTCTTGAATATTTCATATGGTATTAAGATACAGTCAGCTCTCCTGGACTCTTTTTCTCCTCAGACTTGCCTCCCATAGGATCTAGTATACCAGTTCCTTGAATTTGTTAAAAGCTGATTGTCTAGAGTCATTCTTCTGCTCTTCTTCCTTCCCATTTCTTTCAAATAATCTTCAGTTCCATCATTCCATGGTCACTGTCATCCTCACTTCCATCCTCATGTTCTTAACAAATTCTTCCCTATTTGTGAGTAGCAAATTGAGAAGAGCTCTCCCCCCACTCTCCCCTGGCTGGTTTCTTTGCCATCTGTATCACAAAATTATCTGCAACACACTCCAAGAAATAAGACTGAGAGAAACGTATTATGCAGTTTGGTTCTAACTCTACAAAGTTTTCCAAGTGCTTTCCTTAGTTCAGGATCAAAGGTCAAAATGCATCTGGCTTTAGCTGACATGTGACAAACAGCGTGACCTACAGTAATAATAGACCAATCAACAGAAAAAAAAAAAAAAGCAGGTAGACATTGCCATCAGGGACTACAACTTTTAACCTGAGACCCCTGTAAACAGTCTTTAGTACAAATCACTTACTGATGCTGAAAACAAAAATAAGCCAAAACCCATTTCCCGTACAATACATAATTAAATCAGAAAGTGATGTTTCAGTAAGAAAGATAATGTGACTTTCCTTTTTAATATCAATATTAAATCATTTGTGCAGTTCTTCTATTAGTTGCATTGTTTCAGACTTTCCCACATCTAGAGATCTTAAAGAAACCATCAGAAAGTAAAATTGGAGAAACTATAAATGAATCACATAAAAGAAAAAACAAACCAGAACGGATCAAGCATATTCTTTTCTTGTTGGTTTTTTTCAGCTGGATGAAAATGTAATTATATTGGGAATTTAACATAATAGAAAATGCATAGGAAACAAATATATAAAATCAAAGAAATGTCAAGCATCAGGGAGCTTTACCATCAACTGCACTTTATTGCTAATATGCTATTATAGGTTGATTGGATTTATCTGGAAAGTAATGGTGAAAAACATGAATGAAATTCAAACCCTGACCACTATATTGACTGCTTCAGGGAAAGAAGGAATAATAAAATAATCAACAACAAACCACCATACAACCTCTCCCTCTCAGAAAGGCCATAGAATTTCTTAGATCCAACCACTAAATAGTAATAAAACCAGAAGATAAAGGAGGAGCTATCCTTAACTGTGAAGACTGCATAAAAGAAGACAACAGATAACTCTGACATCGCCTGCTATGAAGAACTAAAGGAAGATCCAACTCCACTTTTCACGTTAATACTCAAAACCACAGTTACATCATTTCCATCTGAACTATAAGAAAAACTACAAAATTGACCCCCCCCCACCCAATCTAGGACTTTTTACACGCTCCCTAAAATCCACAAACAAGGAAACCCAGGTACACCTATAATATACAACTATGGAATCCTAACTGCAGAAAAATCAGGTTTCATCAAATCCATACTAAAACCTCTTATCGCTCAAGGACCAAGTTTTTTTCCAAGACACAACAGACCTTCTATGAAAAGTTAAAAACATAGACCACCTTCCCAACAATACCATCCTAGCCACCATGGATTGTTACCAGCTTATATACTAACATCCCACACCAAGATGGCAGCCAAGCCTGCCTTACATATCTACAAGAGCAATATTACAGTACAGACCTAAAGATATTACTGAGCTTATACACTTCATCCTCACACACAGCAACTTCATTTTTAATAATGAACACTTCCTCCAGATCATGGGCACAGCTATGGGCACCAAAATGGCCCCACAATATGCCAACCTTTTAATGGCCCACTTGGAAGAATTCTTCAAGAACCGTACCATCAAATTCATGCTATACCCAAGATATATGGGTGACATCTTCATCATTTGGACCCCAAAACCTGCAGTCTCTGATTGATTTCTATGAATTCAATAACCATCACTCCTCCATCAGATTATTTCTTGAATTCTCCAGCACTAACATTGACTTTTTAGACACTATGATCAGTATGTGAATAGGATGGGATTCAACACAGACAAGTGCAAGGTGATGCACCTGGGGAGGAACAACCGGCACCATACCTACAGGTTGGGGAACTCCC
>NW_017728951.1:2746703-2767563 GCF_001723895.1 Crocodylus porosus | reverse complement strand
CTAGGTATCAGGAGGTGCTACTTCACGGTCAGGGAGGCTAGGATCTGGAATCAACTTCCAAGAGAAGTGGTGCTGGCTCCTACCCTGGGGGTTTTTAAGAGGAGGTTGGATGAACAGCTTGCTGGGATCATTTGACCCCAGTATTATTTCCTGCCATGGCAGGGGGTCGGACTAGATGATCTACTCAGGTCCCTTCTGACACTAGAAACTATGAAACTATATCCAGAATGGTAAAATACAAACTACCATATACAAGAAACCCACAGACCAACATACTTATCTACACAGAATCAACAGTCACCCTAAACACACCAAGAAAGCTGTAATGTACATCCAAGCCTTCTGATACCACTAAATATTCACTGAGATGAATATCCGCAGCCATCACCTCACAAATCTTGAAAAGCCTTTTACCCAACAAGGACACTCCTCCAAAGAGATAGATTATACTGTTGAAAGAGCCAACCAAATACCACACAACGAACTGCTGCAGTACAAAAAAAATCCCCATGAATTGCACACTATTAGTTATGACATACCATCCTTCCCTGGAACCTATACAGAAAATCCTCAAACATTTGCAATCCATATTAGAAGAAGACCCAATTCTTTCCATAACCACCCATCCTAGCCTTCAAACAAGCATCAAACCTTGGCAACCTCATCACCAGAAGCAAACTTCCTATGGCCCAAAGCACACCAAATGGATCCAGACCATGTCAGGACAAGAAACATAAAACCAGCTGAGACATCCCTAACACTCCCACAAAAACTACATCCCACAATGGAACCATCACCATTCCTGGATCTGACACCTACACAGCCAGAAATATAATATATCTCATCCAATGCACTAAATGCCAACATATGTATCAAACAACAACTGTGTACCAGATGAACACATACCAGAAATCTATCAAAGACAAAATTATGAAATTACCTTTGCATGCCCACTTCTCAGGAAAAAAATTCTCTCTCCAGTCTCTCTGTTCTACTCCTCAGAGATAATCTACAAACCACCTTTTGTAGATAAACTCATGAATTTCACTTCATAAATCCACTGCATATAAAAAACCATGGACTAATTATACACATTGGATTTATGGTACAGTATAACCTACCTGCCATCTGAATACCCCAGGTAACCTGCCTTCATTCTACCAGCTACATTCTATCACCAATTCAGCATTCCCCCTTTCCTCCCTGCTCCCCACCTACCTGTCTCACACCTATTGTCTCCCATTCCCTCTGCTCCTCTCTGCCACGCATTTACATTTTCACAGACCTGCTTTTGACCTATAGGCTTCTATTCTATCCAGGAGAGCACAATGAATTCCAGCAAATTCTCCTGTGCCCGAGGAAGGGTGTTTGTGCCCAGAAGTTTGCAAATAACAATTTTTCCAACTATTTAGGTGGTCTAATAAAAGATATCACATCTACCCAAATAACTTTGTCTGCCTATAAACAAACAAAAAGTGAAATAGACATAAAGATAGAAAACAAAGAAAAATGAAAAGGGTGAAGAGGGGAATGAAATGCTACCAGATATACTGGATATATGCTATGAAGTTTGGAACCTGTCTTCTGGTAACGTGCAACAGCATCAAAACCAGTAAGTGCAACCATATCAGCAGCACTCCTTTGTAGCTATGATAAAAAGAATGAAGCATGGGATAACATTAAGAGTATTTGTCAGTTTTTAAAATAGGTTTTGCAGCTTAAAGCTGCCTGCACAGTCTTCTTTGTTGCTATGCTGGAAACATCACTCTGCCAGTTGTACTGCCATTATTACCACTGATGCAGTTGCATCACTACTGGAAAAGAGTATAAAAAATATTCATCTAGCAAAGCTACACATGAGCTAATACTTCAGGGTTGTTAAGTCTAGTGGAGAAAATGAAATTCAAATGACCCAGAATGGGTGATTAAGTTGAAACCCACCATGAAAACACAACCATGTTTCTTAAATCAACTTTGAATTAATTAACATTTATAACTGAGCAGTTGATGGCTCTGCTAATCTGTTAATTCAGCCTAGTTTTTTCACAGAGGTGGTTTTTACTATTTTTATTTGGTGACTTAGAAAGGATTTTCTTACTCAAGTGAGATTTTTTTTTTTGTGTGCGCTAATACTTCTACTTATTTAACACCTGTCCATAACAGCATGCTTTAAAACAGCACTCTTTTAAAACAGTTTTGTTTCTAATCTGAAACAAAACTTCTGAGAGAGCGGGGGGGGGAGGAAGAGACAGAGAGAGTCCTAATTGCAAAAACAAAATGACTCAAGTAGATGGTAAACAAGGCATTTAAAAGATAAGGTGGATCTCTGCAAAATAAAATGAGGATCACTGAAACCACTAAAGACCAAATAGCTTCCCATTGAACTGGATTATTAAGAAGCACTCAGGGCCCTTGTACACCTTGCACCTCTCCTCTTATCACGTTACACTTTTCCTGTTACCATGTTACAAAAATCGCCATCAAGGTAGCTAGGTCACATCTGTGTATCCATGTTATCAGCTGATTTTATCGTTTGTTTTTTTCTTCCTGGTAATTTAAAACACCTCTGACATTTTATTTTTAGCTCCTGAGGCTAACTGTAGGAAGAGGAGTGAGCAGCATTGCAGAGAGGAAATGAGGTATCCAATTTGCAAAAGGCAAAATAACTGATCTAAAAACCAAATCTCCTTCGTGTAGGGTTTTAGAATAAAATATTTTGGAAACAAAGTCTTTGATTAGCAGATGCTGAACCAGGAAGAATGGAAAAAACACACAAACCAGAGTGCGTATGTTCTGGCTGAGAAACAGAGTTGTTTCTGCGAAATTTTGGCTACAGCTTTTAAATAAAAAGCACTTAGCTGGGGGTGGGGTGGGGGTGCTTAATAAGCACCAGTGTACGTTCAAGTAAATAAAGCTAGTTTGAAAATATTGTGTTATATCCAGAACCTAGCAGGTGTCCTGTTTATGGTAAGCACACACAAAAAGCTACTATTTGGGACATAGGGCACATTACTCATTAGTAACATAATAGCAACTGATTGTTATTTATTGTTAATAAAGCTACATGGCCATAAAGTAGATAAATACAAAGCACTTTTTAAGGTTGTTAAGAGATAAGATGAATTCTGCCCGTATGGAAGTCAATGACAGAACTCCTGCCCTTTAGAGTTTGCAGTCCAGAGACAATCCTTCAATGCCTTCCTCATAAAAAAATGAGGAAGAATGTAGCTAGCAACTGAAAAAAAGAGTGTGGAAAATTGAGTGTTTGAAAGAACTGAAAAAACAAGACTGATAAGTGAGTCAGATATCACACAGAAATTAAAACATTTCTTAATGCAAGACGACGGCCTGTTAAAAAAGAGATGAGAAGTACACTGGACGTTACAATGGTTGCTTGTTAATGGGGAAATGGAAAATGGTTAAATTCTTCTCTCATTTATATAGGTGTTAATCAGGAGAAATTTCACTGATCTTGATGCGTAGGTGAGTTCCATTGTGTTTGTGAACGCAATCTGTCCAATTAGTGCAAGACAAAAGAAAATAGCTACTCGAGTGACTGCAGCATGTGATTGGGAACTAACACTAGCAAAGGTCCATGACTAAGTAAACAAACTAAAGCCTCATCTGTGCCAGTACTACTACTAACCCTTGTCCAGTTGCACTGGTGTGAGTAAGGTCAAGATCCTTTAAAGACTGGTCTCCCACCTCTGTCATTTTAGCATCATATGAACTAGACTTGAACAGGCAACGCTGAAGTCAAGTATGTGTTTGCATTAGGATTCCCAGCACTGAAGTACAAATGATATTGGCCATCGTAAGAGCATCTCTAAAAATTCCCAAGTGGGACCAACAGTAGAAAAGGGAAAACAACCAAACAAAGAGCTCTAAAAATTACTGAATGCCTGATAACAGAGCAGAAAGGAAACTAAAAGACATTAATATCTCATGATTTATTATTGTGAGCCCAGCAGTCAGCTACATTTTGGGGCCCAGTGGGTTGTTTTTATAGGAGAAATAGATAAGGACTCAAGGAACCTTGATGCAATCCTGGCTATTACTATGAAATACCTACAGCACTGTTTCTCTGAACATGAGGGGAATCAAACCATTAGAGAGAGAATCTTTGCTCATGGGTCCAGCCTCTTTAGCTGAACTCAGCCCAAAGCCTCTTTCATCGTTTCCCTCCAGGCCATGCTAACAGTTTTCTGTGTCTGTCTGATGCTTTTTGTTGCCTTTTTTCTATGCTGCTCTCCTTTTGCTGCTGATTTCCTCACAAGATGCACAAGACATTCAAAAAGCCCAAGACAAATTCTAAGTTACAGTTTTCTGTAAGCAGCATAGTTTGGATCGGTAGTATACAGCATGCACATTCGCCCTTTCGAGGGTGCGGGGAAAGTGACAAATTTAAGACCAGGTTCCCCCATTTTAAAACTAATCTATGTGTGCTGAACTTCTGTTCTGTTACAGGTACAGACCAGTTTCCAATCACTTATACCAGTAAAAGTGTAATACCTGTTCCTGGCCAAACCTTCCCAAACTAATATCTAAACAAACCAGTGCATATGTTGCATTTGCCTTTGGTTTGTTGGCCACATGCTGCTATTGTTTCAGCTTGGTATCACAAAGGAACTTAATGGCTTCTTAGAAAACCTTTAAGGAGATAAGTGGTTAAACTCCACAATTTAAAGAGATTGAACCCAATCCATCTTATTTGCTTTACAATTATACCGACAGCCCTCAAATGTGCCCAGAGCCTCGTGGTCCTAGGCACTATACAATGCACAGTAAGAGACACTTTTTGGCCCAAAGAGCTCACACTCTAAACAGACAAAAAATGATAGAAGAAACAGATGTATAAACAGGTATATAGTAAGGAATCAAAGTCTGTGTACCCACAGATATTGCCCAAGTGTCCTGACCCCCCAGGTTTGTCCATTAGGCCCCACCACTGTTCTAAAGCTTGTACTATATTAAACACTATACTAGGAAAGTCTCACCTGACCCTACCTAAATAGATTTCCCAAGTCCCTCTTACCCTAACATCAGTGCTAGAACACTTTCTGAGAAACCTCTCTGGAGAACCAAACCACATTGTCTCTTAATGTAAAATGAGAGAGTGTGGTTAACAACCTAACCAAACCAAACAAACTGCAAAATAAAATAAAAGTTGGCAATTTGTGTTTATAATTCTTTCTGGTATCTATTATAAGAGTCGTTAGAAAAATAACGATGATTTATGGCATATACCTGTGTAATACTTCATAATGTTCATTGGCCTGGAAAATACTAATATCCCATTCATCACTTCTCATTTGGAAAGTAGAAGGAAATTTCAGTGAATTATATAGTAAGATATAAACAGGTTTTCACTCTCTCTCACACACACACTCACACACACACACTATGTATGTATTTATTTATTTTTAAGAGGAGGTGATGGCAAGAAGGATTTAGCCTAAAGAGTTTAAATCACATTAGTTTGGAGTTCATGCAGTTTGAGGATAGGTCAGTACCAATCATTTTATGATTAAAATGAGAGGATCCTGGGTTTCTTTCCCCTTTTGTAACTGCAACTGTAGTACAGACAAGATGGAAAACTACTGCTCTGATAGAGTGTTCCAGTGACTGCCTGCCTGATTTGGCAGTCAAAGCAAATCCAAAGATTTACTAGCTCACAAACTATTAATGAAAACAAAGTGGGTGGAGAACATCTGGAAACCTACTTGTTAGCACAGCTAGAGTCTTTGAGCAGGTAGCACAAAACTGTTGTTTTAGTTGAGGGTTTTTTTAAGCAGAAAATTTATGTGGATTTGTGGTAGCATAATTTTAGTTAAAAAGAGTAATTTCCATGATTTTTTTGAGAGAAAGCAGTCTTCAGATTGTAAACATATATTGAAAATATTTCTGTGCAATAAAATTCCAATCATTTGGATCCCTAGAACGTCGCAAGTAATCTTATCTTTTCAGGAGAATTAAAATAGCATTTGTTATTTCACTCCCCGATTTCTATCATACTTTTGATATACTTATATTTCCAGTTTTGTGTCAGTGCTGTCAAGTGGTCAGAAAAGAGATGATTTAGTTCAGAGCCATGCAACTGGCAGCCCCTGGGGTGCTACCCGGCAGCCACTGGGCTCCCAGGATGGCTGCCGGTCTCCCATCATTCTCCTGCTACTGCTGCCAAAGTCTTCTGGCTCCTGCTGTCTCCTCCAGCTTCGGCTGCCTACCCCGGCCCTGGTCTGGGATGGGGAAGCATGACACGTTCCACGGGGCTGAAGGAGCCCATGGCTTAGGATTTTGGGGGACCCAGAGACACTGACCAGAATGGTGCGCCAGGTAGAAGGGGTGACCAGAGCCATGCCATGGGGGAACGCCCACAATGAGGGATGAGAGGCGCCACCGGGGAAGGGTGTAGCTCCCACAGCATGTGGCTGGTGGTCCCCAGCCACTCAGAAGTTGGACAGCCTTGACTTAGCTGATATGAGGTGAGTTTCCTTGCTCCATTTTTAATAGGAAATTCATTGACTTTAAGCTACCTTTACATGGTTCCCTGGAGCCTATCCAAATTATAACAGTTTCCCTGGGCTAACTTGTGAATCAGAATCTCTGGGGCACTGCATGTTCCAGCCCCAACCCTAACACTTTCTTCTTTCCCGATCTACCCTTTCCAATAGCCCCAGTTTGTGGAGAGTGGCTGTTGGAAAGCTCTAACATTTAAGTTTGACTTAAAAAGACTAGAACAGTGAATACAGATCTCATGGTTGGATTCGATCCCTACGTGCTGGTATCCTCGCCATGTTTTTGTATCACAAATCTCTTTGAGCCTCATCTTGCCTATGTACAAATGAGGGGAGTAATGCTTATAGCCCTTTGGAAAGTGCTTCGAGAACCCTGATAAAGTTTGCTGTATAAAATTACGAACATCTTTTTGCTTGTTTACCTCCAAAATGTAAACGCTTATTATGGGCTGTGTTCTAAGCAAACCAATACACGTCACAAATTGGCATTCTCTTCCCACCAAAAAAAACATAAAAAGAAAAAAGTACCAGGGAGGTCAGCATGCAAACTCATTTCTATTCTCTGTGAAAAGTCTAAGCCAGGTAATTGAGTGGAATAGCATGTTGAAGGAGCGACATCATTGCCGGTGAAAATCTGGACTCAGTTTAGGATTGCCTGACAAATGAAATACGTTTTGATGTTTCAGTCTAATCTCTATAGACCTGCACTCATGTCACATAAAGCACCACACAATTTAGCAAAATTTTGAAAGATTACTAACCCCTACTCCTAAGAAGCATAAAGCTGGATTGTAACAGCTGTAAATCAGAATTGAAGAGAGCATGCATAGGGCTTGTGTGTGTGGTTCACATGGACCTTGGCATTATTATTAGCTTTATGAACACCATCATTTAGCTCCATCTTAAGAAAGAGAGATGGAAAGAAACACCAAATCTCAAAGCAAAGCTACTATGAACAAATTGTCATTAGGGCATGGTGGTTTCAAAAAGGGTAGATAATGGGTAGGAACAGAAAAGCTCATCAGGCTTTATATGACTTCTAAATAAGTCTCTGATAAAATAAGTACCTGAAGCATTAGTAGCCCCTGCAGCAACTCCATAGCCTCATCCATGGAAATCAGCCAGAAATCCCCTCAATTTTGAATATCCTCAAGAATGCCAGTTACTGCCAACTTGCCACACTTTCACACTGAAAATTTTTTGTGGGGTTTGAATCAGTCATTGCCCAGTGGCAGGCCAATAAATGCACCCGAAATACCGTGCTTAGATTGGGAAAGACATAAAAAGCTAGAAACTAGGGCTTTTATTTTCATTCTTATCACAGTTAAAAAAACACCAAATGATGTAAGACAAAATAATGTTAAGTTTTGGCAGCATTCGTTGGCTAGTGCATAATTATTCTGTTTGCCTTGCATTCATTTATCCAGGCTTTCCTACAGTTTCTTAATCTCACTTTTCTGTCATCTATGTTAATTTAAATAAGGCAATTCAAGATTAGCCGGGAAGGGCAGAAGTGTCAGCTGGTATTCAAAGTCAGATTTGGAAGTATCACAGCCAAGGAGGGATTTAAAAGAGGGTAGTGTTACCAATTTTCACCTGAAGGTTATTTTCCATTCATGACAGATGGAAAAGAAGGAAACATGGAGCTGCTTGATGGAGCCAAAGGTGGCGCTTTTGTCTGTCTTAAGGTGGGAGTTAACAGCTCTATCAGTTACTAGATTAATAGTTAGATACCATCGCTTGGGATTCCCAGTTTTTGATTAAAAGATGAACAGTAAGGGACCACATCATCAGTATGCCAACAGAGAATGACACAGAACAAAGGCATCATAGAGTCATCTGAAACTAGATGTTAATAGAGGTTTTGGGCTCTCAAGGAAGGCAGGACTGAGTCCAAAATTAATCAATCAGAGAGGAAATAAGCAATGAATTAAACCATAAGGGGAGGGAGTCTAAATACTGATAAATTGCTTGAAGAAAGGGTTTGTAAAAGAAGCCATCTCGTTTAATTTTTTTTTTAACTTTTCCATTATTAAATGTCAGGCAGAAAAGTTGTCTCTAATGATTTTGTCCTCAAATGTGGCAAATTAGTTATCAAATTAGGTTGGAATGTCCTGACTTCGTAACAATTACAGCTTTTTGATTCTCTGTAAATAGATGCTACAGTAGGCTAAAATCTGACCTGCACCATTTCCCTTACTAATACCTAATACCAAAAAGTGCCCAAGTGACTTCTGCTCTGGCTCATTTTTTTTCAAAGTATAATTATCATCATTATCATCATCATCGCTTGCTTGCATTGCAGTAATAGTGGACCCAACATTCTAGGAACTGTGCACATACCTGCAGGAAGAGAAAGTAACTCCTGCTTTAGTGAGATTACAGTATAAGTAGAAAAGACAGACAACAACCAGAGCAGATGCAGAGGTGCTGCAAAATGAAGCACCATTGAATCACATCACCCAGCAGGTCAATGACAGAGCTGACAATAAAAGCAAGGTGTCTTGATTCTCAGTCCTTGATTCCCAAATAAAATACCTTCAGAGATTTGCAGGACAGCAGCACATATAATGTAAGCATCAAAGTTTTCTTGCTACTGGCAGAGCAATCCTGCTTCTATCCACCACCCAGTGCTTCCAGCATGTATACTTTTATTGCTTTCTTGATGGCTGAGAAGCATTCCTTTCCTGTATGTTTTATGTAAAGGCATAACTAAATTTTGGTGCCTGGGGTGGTGCAGAATTGGCACTGCTTACCTCTGTGTGCAAGCTGCAGCAAGTGACACTGGCTTCCGCTGCCTTGGAGCAGCTCCCCCAATGTGGATGTGGCACATGCTCCATGGGGGCTTCCATTCTGGTGCCCTCCCTGAATCACCTCCCAGAGCTGGTGCCCCTGTGACTCTCCCCACTCCCCCGCTCCCCAAAAAAAGGTATTGGCTTGATGTACTTTAAAAAGGAGTACAGATGGGCTTGAGCAGAAACACAAGATGCAAGCACTCTCTAATTCTATAAAGCAGGCATAGGAGTTTGAGATTTCAAGTTGGATTGTTGCTATAAAATAGAAAAAAACAAAAACCCTGCACTCAAAACCTCTTCTTTGAACTTTGGAAAAGACTAAACCTAAACATTACTGTGTAGGCCCATATCTGTAGCCCATCTACCTTATCATCAGTTACATTAATTTCTATCTTTTATACTTCTCAGGAAACAATAACTAACCTTGCAGCCTGCTGAATGAATCAGATGTTGGTACCTTAGCAGACAAGGTATTTGTGTATTTACTTGACTGTCTGATGATTGGCTATTATCTTGCTTTCTGAATATCTTGCTTTAATATACTTTATTTCACAGGAAATAAGGGCTGTTTTGTTTTAGCTGGGTGAGTTCTTCATGGATACCCCTTCAGAATCTGATGAAAAGGTTAATACACCATAGTAAATTATGTTTTCTGTGGATAGCATGCACCCCATTTTGGATCCTTAGCATCCCTTTATCTTATACCTTTGCACAGTGAATAAGAAGTGAGCTCTTGCGTGATCTTTCTTGTGGAAATAAAGCTGTGCTCAGAGCTCTGAGAGTTCAAAAACTAGCTAAAAATGATTGAACCAGATGTTTGAACAGTATGCCTGAATATTTCTAATATATAGCAGCAGATGAGTCCAAACAGCAAAAGCCCTGTGTTTGGAAAATATTTACATTTCATTAAAATTAACCTCTGTTATATTTCTGCATGCAAGCTGGCAAGTCAGTTTTGCTTTTGGCTGGAGTTTCTCTCAAATTATTAACAAAGTTTTCCAATATATATCCATACAACAACATAGTCGTAGGGGTCACATATATTGCAACTTTCCCACTTGCACAGTATGCTACTGAAACTCCCACAGTCAGTAACAGAGGAAACCAAGTATTATTAAATCCTTTTTGGGTTAATTTGATATTTTGAGATTTCTTAATAAGGAAAAGGTTGAAATATTTTAAAAAGCTGATTTAAAAATTTACCTGTGCTGGTGTTCTCAGATCACAGATAGTATCCATTCACTACGAAAAAAAAGTTGACTGATACCGATTATGAATAAAACTGAATTTATCTATGCTGGACCAAATGTAATATCTTTTTATTTAGTTCTCAGGTTAGATCAGCTCCCTGGCTTAAAGCCTTTTTTCTATTATTTGCTACAAAAGTTTGCAACTTGGGCATCTAGTAAAATTCTCAACTTCTTTCAGATTACAGCAGCAACTACTATGGATCTTCCTTCTCTGCACCTACCCAGAAGGCTGATTTTTTTTTGCTTTTTCATTTTGTTGAACTGATCCATGCTGTTGTAACTTCAAGACTATACTGCTGAAATTCACTCAGTGGAATATTACCACTAAACTATTTACCACGTAATCTTAAACAGCATTCATAGGTTTTGCCATGTACATATGACATCAATGCTCCTTGACCTGTATTAACTGCTTATAACTGTCTTCTGGGTATATTTTAATTTGAGGCCTTGATCTATAAAGCCTCCAAAGGCCTGAAGACTGTCTCATACTTGATAATTGAGTGTTTTGTATCATATGCTGCAACTGAGGTTGATCAAAGAGGGTTGAGCTGGAAATACAAACTCCTTGATCTATATGAGGAAAAAAGGTACTGACTCAGCATTCTCCATAAAGGTCTCATAAATTTGGAATATAGTCCCCTCCTGGATCTCAAGTAGCCCACAGTCATTAATCTTTCAGACACATTGCAAAGCCCATCTTTTGGAGTGACAGATTGGGATGGATTGAGGTAGCTTGGGGTGCGATTTATTTTAAGAACAGGAAGGATGGAGGTTTGTAATATTAACTTTCTGACACCATGGTTCTCCTGGAGGAAAAATGTCATCATATTTTGTTCTTTTATAGTTCTACACATGAATTACTCTCTGTCTGCATACTGTAGGGACTGTTACTGGAATTTCAGAATTAGGTTTTATTTTTCAAAATGAAATCCCAAACAAATGCCCTAGCCACTGAGTTATGGGGGCAAAGAGGGATTGAATAAAGCCAGACATACCCATACACTTTTTTTCTTGCCCTAAGTCTATGTCTGGAAGTCACTGATTTTGGCCAACTTAATTTCTTTTTGTCTTAGGCTACTACGCATCCACAAGGACCTGCGTATGTGTCCTGGTGACTGTGGTGTATACTCAGTCTGTGCAAATATTTAGTCATGCACAGCCGTTCAGGTGCATTGAGGGATTTATGTGACCAAAATGCCATGTAAATGCCCAAATCCAAATGCCTTGGTATCCGGAAATGAACAGAAATCTCTACCTTTAGTTCAGAGTTACCCCTGACTGAGCTGAAACAAATCTTAGCAAAAAAGATAAGCTGGCAGCTGACTGTGAAACACTGCTTAAAACAGTTAACTTACACATTGTTCTTTTGCCGCAGAAGTTGTTTGATGGCACAACATTTCAAATCAAAGTAGTTTTCATGAAAACATGTCAAAGAACTTGGTTTGACCACAAAGGCTTTATATTTTGTTGATATTTACTGCAGAGACCTCATGAATAATAAAAGAGTATGAACTAAACCATTACAGAACAGTCAGAATTCAATATGTGCATCATTTGGTTTCCATCTAACAAAAAGAAGTCCCCATTCTCCCTTTCTGAGTACAAGTTATTTAAAGTGGGGCTGGCACACTGGGAGGAGGGGAAGGAAGAGAAAATAAATTGTGCTTATTTTCTATACAGTTCTGAATCACTGCCTGCCTGTGCTATTTATGGACAGATACATGATCAGGGACTGTTAAAGTGCTTCTCTGCTCCTAGGGATGGTTATTACCACAGAACATCTCTTCCAAGATAAGGCAGTAAACAAATAAGACATTGGTCCTTTGATGATAAGAGTCCTCTGTGAACTCCTCTTCCTGGAAAAAGCATACAGCTCCACCTGTAAGATCCTCCTACTCCTATACACTGTACTGCCCTCCTGATCAGTTAAAAACATTTACCAGTTGAGTTCTGGAATAAAACTCTCCCTTAAAAAATTCCCCTAACACCTAATGAGTCAATCCCTACATGCAAAATAAATTTCACAATACAAAACTAGGAAGCGTATAATCAGTCCTAGGGCTGTATATGAGAGTTTAAGCCTTGCTGCCAGCAGTGCACACAAGCACAGGCCTCATGAAATAATTTTGGGCAAGCATGCCCACATGTGAGCTAACTGCACTGACAAAAACCACAACCAAGGTTCTCCATATGCACCAGCAAGCTGGACCCAGTGCCTGGGGTGAAGTCCCTGGATTCAGCAGCACTCCCACGTTTATTCCATAATTTCTTGTCATACAATATTTTTTGACAATTGCCATGGCAATAAGGAGGTAATAAAGGAAACCATTTCTCAAGCCTGCCTTGTAGCTTTCATACTTTGCCTTTAACAACCTCTCTACTAGAGTCTCTAGAGCTGAGACTTTCTGTTTCTCATTTCTTTTTTCTATCTGACATACATATTCTTAGCATATTCTCTTTCAGAAAAAAAAATGCTTTGTGGAATCCAGTCATACACGTACTTTTTGCATTTCATTTGGAAATTATCTCTGGGCTACAGCTATTCACACAAAGCAGACAATTTTACTTGGGATGCAGTCATTATTGCTCAAATAAGCCAGTTTTGTTTTGGTGAAGAAATAAAGTGTCTACATGAAGCTAATGGAATAGGTGGCGGCCTCAGAGATAAAAGAAAATGGTAAAAAAGAGAGGTGCTTTTAGGTCCAGGCAAACCTTTTTACCACACTTTTTCCAATGTTACACTTTTATTTTCTGCCATTTCAACAGACAACCCTCCCCCGCCCCCTGCAAAGGTGTTTTTTAATCATAAAATTTGCAGTAACTCTGGAGCACTGCATCAGATGTAAAACACATGCAAGTTGTATGTAAAGGTTACATTATTTTCTAAAATAACACATTTTCAAAATAAGGCACACGTGTTTAAAATTATAATTGATATTATACTTCATTAAAAACAGATTAGCAGTCTTAAAACTTTTGCACAACTAACAGCCTTTTTAATGATTCCCAAGACATACCAAGTATACAATTAGAACATATTAAATATTGGACTCAACAGAAAAAAGAAAAAATCAGATGATTTTTTTTTCCCATTAAAATGTGCTTATTAGTCCAAACTGAAATATTTCACAAGTACATTTTTATTTGGAGGAACTTCCCCTGCTTCCAAGAGACTCTGTGTAGACTCAGAGAAGAGACTCAAATCCTGCCTGACAGGCTTTGATGCTGAAAGCCTCAGAGTAGATGTTCCTCATTTCCCTTTAGGCCATCAGGTGGGCCATCAAAGACCCAGAGTTTTCCCAATGTTTCCAAGCCCCCACAGCTCTCAAGCTGTCATAGCCGACCAAAATGACTGCTATTGAATTGAGGATACTGGAAACACTAACAGCTGCAGGCAGAAAGCGACAACATTCTTGTCAGAGTCTCTACTGCCCACCCCTGCACAGCAGTTTTCAAACTGACCAGACTCTTCTTGACTTGTTTCCATAACAAAATACTATGGGATTTTAGTTCTGCAAAAATCTCTCTGAATACTGGAGAAAAAAAAATCACGGTACTAAAATTCAGTTCCCAAGCCTGTTCTAATTATAAACTAATCACGAGAGAAAGCTTTTTATTCTCTGGGCATACAACTTTAATTCTGTTTAATTCTGAACCCCACAGCTCTTGAGATGATGCATTGTGCGGTATTAGAAGGAATTCTGGAATAAAGGCATTCTGTTAAATACTAAAAATATTACAATGTCATTGTCTAAATCAGTGATATGCCCTTGCCTGAAATACTGTGTTCATTTCTAATCACTGTCTCAGCAAGGATCCAGAAGAAACAGAAGAAGTTTCAGAGACTGCTGATGACAGTGGTGAGTAACAAGGAAAAACTTTCACAGGAATAATAATTGAAAAAACGGGAATTGTTCATCTTAGAGAGCACATAAATGAGAGAGACTTCACAAGAGCATACAAAATAAGGTTAAAAAAGGATAAAATTGATTATATATATCCTTTTTATTCATAACACATGAACAAAAATGCATTCAATAAAAATGAAAGGAAACAAAGTAGAACACAAGCATATCACAGTACATAGCCTGCAGAAGTCATTGCTACAAGATATTATTGAGGTCAACAGATTAGTAGGGTTCAAGAAAGAATTATCCATTGACATGGTTAAAGAGAACATCTACATTAGACAGGATTACCGAACATTATTTTAAAGGGATCTTAACCATCATGGTAGGGAATAAACAGTGTACAAATTACTTAAAAGAAAAATTCCCTAAGGGAGAGTATCCATTGCCCAGTACAGGGTTTCCTATACTCTGAAGCAGCTGAAACTAACCATTACCAGATTGCTCAACTAGATACATCATGGATCTGATTTCGCCTGACCGGGTATTGAGAGAAATGACGCTTTGTCATGTGACTGGCCACTGAAAGGGCTCTACAGCTGTGCTCTGACAGAAGTGCACAGCTGCAGAGCTCTTTAAGAAGCATGACAAATTAACCCTCATTACATGAGGGTTCAGGTGAAGGTGCTCCAAAGCTGTCAGTGCATCCTGGGAGCACGGCTGTACTGAAGCAGCCTAGCCCCTTCCCCAGTGCTGTCTTCAGGCTGGGAAGGAAAGAAGGAGTTTGGTTTGGGGTTTGCCCAGCCTGCGCTGGAAAGTAGGACAAGTGGATTGGATCCCTGAACTTCAGGGGGGCTCCAATCCACTTGTCTTTCCCCCACTCTCCAGGACAGGCTAGATAAACCCTCTCCTGCCCCTCCCCAGCTTCTTCATTTTTTTACTTTGATTTTGCACAAACCTGGGGAAAAATAACATTAAGCAGTGCTCTAAAGTCTGCTTGATGGTTCCCAAGGAATTGTCATCAAGATGAGGACTGTCTAAATTCAGCATGTCCCAGTCTCACCACCCCCTGCCCATGACAAATTCAGGTTGTAGCAGATCACCAAACCAACAGGACTCACTTTCTAATGCAATAATCCCCTGACAGGGCCAATCTGATCACTTCTCATACTGTTTGGCCAAGCCAGGGACAAAATTTGGACTTTCATTCTTCTATATGTTTGCCTATGATGTAATTTTCAGAGTGCTAGATGTCTTCCATACAGAAGTGATTTACCATAATTTTCAATGTGGCTTCCAGGAAATTAATAGATTCAAGTAATTTGGAGTTAATTAAGGGTAATTTGCATAGCTAAAATCCCTGACTTGCAAACACAACCTGGTATGGTATGGTATGGTATGGTATGGTATGGTATGGTATGGTATGGTGGCAACACTTCACTGATGTTATACACTTCATTTGCTAAGGTAAAATGAGAAGATATGTTTTAAAAAGTAGGCACAAGTATCTATATCATAAAGACAGTTATGTAGCCCAGGCAACATTTTTGTATTTTATGTTAAAGTAACAAAGTGAGATCAAATCTCTCTATGAAAAATGAGAAACTGCTTATTTACATTTGGCAACACAGTCTATTTTGACATTCAGAGTTAAGGATGACTGGCAGTCTATTCCCTGACAGAGGGTCACATGCACCTATACTTAAATCTTTGAAAAGTAATAAATCTGGTATTTAACTAATCACCCACCTTTCACTTTAACTCATTTCTGCCGTTTCTAAGAAATAGTCCTATTGACCTGTGACAGCATCATAACACTCAATCCTTCCAAATGTTGCAGACCACTGCAGGGAGAGAGAACATATGGATACAGCAAGAAGCACAGTCCACTCATGACTGGCAAAAGTTCCAGTCTGACTGTCCAAATATCGCTTTCATAAAATATGGTGGGTCTGAGATCTAACCGAGATCAATGAATAACAAGTACAGGGAGGATCAGAACTACATTTTGCACCCTTGGTGCATGAAAAATGAAGAACTCTAACATTTTGAAGTCATGATTCAAGGAAAACTGTGTTTTGGGAACAATCTCAGTACTAAACCACTAACCATTTCTTGAACCCCACTAGAAGCAACAATTTAAAAAAAACCTGAGGAATCATATAGCATTTACTGCACATATAAAAACTGGTTGTTAAACAGTAAGCTTCTCTCAACCTTAAATATAGTGGTGCTACTACACCACTATAATTAAACTTAAATGAGATTATTACTTTTAGTGCAATGCCTCAGTTGTACACTGATTGCTTAGTATTGATGTACAAAATGGAGTTAGACTAATAAGATATCAGTTTTGAAAGAATGTAAATATCCTTGGAAAAAATTCAATCAGTCTCTTTGGAAAATACAATTCTCTGTTACCCAAAGCCAAAACCATCTTAATTTGCTACAATTTGTTCTTTTATAAAACAGCTAAATATGCTACAAGGATGGCTACTTTTTTTTTAACCAGATTATAGTATTCCCATGGTGATAGTATAAAAGTAATGACATTTTACTAATCTCAGATTCAAATACAGAACTCCATCACTAAATGCCATTCATTGGCAATTCCACTGCCACAGCCAAGTAGTACAAAATGTGGCCATTAAGTAACCCTTATTCTCTACCAGTGCTTGACCAGCTATGTGCTGGACAATTTTTTGGTGTAATTTAGAACAGCCCACATACAATTTCAAAACACAACACTGGGCAGTAATGTAACTAGGGTGGAGCGACTTGGCATCAACTTGAGGGGAGGAAAGTGGGAAAAAATAGATGTTGCAACCACAGGGCAATCTTGCTGGTGGTGCAGCAGCAACTACTACTCGTGTGTGGCAGCTACCTTAGGGGCGCATACATGTTATGCCTCGCCTTCCTGTGCCCACAGACAGTAGATGAAGATTGCTAGGACACAGATGAGCTATAACTATGCTTTCCCCATCTTCCTTGCCGCCCAGAGGAAGTTCTTAGCCTTTAGCAGCTATTTTACCACCTATTTTACCCAAATAAAAGAATCTCTAGAGCTGGAGTGATATTCCTATTCCCACTAGCACTGGATGGAAGATAACCTTGATCTGCCACGCTAAAGCAGGCAGTGACAATAGAGCTCAGGGCCTGAGCCATGGAATGTATATTAATGCATTATATATATATAACTTGAAAACCACAGTAACCTTCCTTTATCCTTGGTCTCTATCTTCATGATACCCTTTTTCTGTGAACAATTTGTTAAGTTAATTTGTTAAATTGTAAATTTCCTATTAAATACAGATACAAATGTGAATGATAATTCATATATGCACACGCAAATCATTCTCCCCATTTCTCAACACTTATTTAATAGCAGAGGTCTCCGTTTAGATTTAGGAATCTGACATTCCTATAATGGCATTACTTTTTAAAAGTATGCTGCATGCTGTCTCTAATACACCATTAACATTATTATAAAATAGTACAATTCAACTCTACACTAATAAATGAACCAAGTACATTTGAAAGTCTTGATTATTTTAACTGTACTTGATATTACCCACTAATTCACAAAACTCAGTCATTTACAATCATTTGGATCAATTAGTGCTGCTCTACTTTAATTATCAAGGATTTTTTTTTAGGTTTTCATCCTATTATGTTACATTGCTTCGACTAAAATAGTCCATGGAAACCATACTACTGATTTCCTGCTCAGGTTCACATTCACTTTATGACATTGAGGCAGCCATTCAAAGCATATAATGAAGTCTTTTCTTTTCAAGGATGTTTTGAATTTTTATGTTTTAGAGCACATTAAGATTATACCAGGGGGGAAATGGCTTATGACAGAAAGTTATTTGTGTTCAGAAATTACATCACTTTAGCAAACAATAGATGTTTAGTTAACAAAATTATACACTAAAATAAAGAGGCAGCTTGTATTGCGGGGAATACACAAAACTAACAAATCTCTTCAGTGGGCCTAATCAGGTGTGTAAAGTCAAGCATGTGTTTATGCGTCTGCAAGATTTGGCCTGGTGTAGCAAACCCAGCAGCAGCAAGAGCAGATGAAATTAGTATTTAAAAAAATTCCCACGAATGGAGGGCTTTCAAGGTCCCTCTAAAACGAGGTTATGCTTTGAGCTATTGTATGATATCCATACAACTGTCTTTAGCTTGGAGGTAACAGGGGTAGCAGATAATACCTTTTGGTTCTCTTCTTTTTTTGAGTCATAAATATCCAGTGGCAGTGAGATGAAGTACAGATTGTGCAGAGATGAGTTAACCACTCCAAATTTATGCCAGCTGTTGCTTATTTTAAGCAGAACACTGCTGCATGACAGTCAGAGATTACTGTCTCTCTGTCATCCACAGCTGTAAAGCAATAAAACAACCACACCCTCTATCGTAGACTTACAGCACATTCCAAGTAAATACCATTTTGTTCATAGCATATTAATTACTTTCAAGAACATCAGTATGCCAGAATAACAACAATCAGCGCTAAGACTGTATTTTCTCATTCTAACAGCTAGCATCATAATGTAATTTAAAACAGATATCATGGAAAGAGAGTGGAATTATGAAATGTAAATGGTAATTAAAAAAAAGGAGAAATGTGGTAACTTCCTCAGGCTTTTACTTATTTTAGATTGTGCTCAGTGATATAGTATTCTTTTCAACTTGCCACTTGAACACAAGAAATAGATTCCAGAGTCTGACAGGCTCATTTTATGTTCCAAGGGCAATTCTGAGTCTTCTCAGAAAGCCTGGTTTTCAAGTCTTCTTGCAGAACCATAAAAATTGGGGTTATAGCCATAAAAATCAGTATTACAGAAGAAACAGATTTTCTGCTCCACAGCTGAAGCACCGAAGCATAGTCTTATTAAGCAAACAACCAAAGGAAGGATAAAAGAAAAATCAATGAAACAGATGGTATGAAGGAAAGCAAACTACAACACCCTGGATTAATATGTCCAGGGTAAAAATAGTCTCTTATTTAATATGTGCACTGAAAATTAATTCTGTTATATCATTTTTAAAGCAAGCACAGTAGATTTGGATATAAAATTTTAAACCCTTCCTTTTCCAAAGGCCATTATTTATAATAGAAGTTTGTCCATGAATCAGTTCCTCAAGCACAGAAGCTGCTTTGAAAACAGATAAAAAGAGAAATGCTTTAAAAAAAACAACCTTGTCCTGCAAACTATTTTATCATGTCCATCTTTTTCCAATTTGTAGATAGAGAAGAGTTTGATTCTAGGTGATTTCTTTAAACAGTTTGAGGCTGAGTACTGTTTAAGAAGGAGATTTTCAGAGTTCTTGAGGGGAAACTAGCTTCCTTTTATACCTTTGAAAATTTCCTCCTTCTAGTCTTGGAAATGGATTCAACAGTCTTTAGATCAAATTATGGCATGTCTATGCTATAAGGAAGTGATTCAAATTATTTTCAAAATTGGAAGCCAATTCGTCAAACACTTACTACTCAATATAGGACTTAAAGTACATAGTGACAAAGACAAATCTTAGTATAGTTCCCATAGCATATATAGACATTTGGGGCCAGATCCTATTGCACCCAATCTTCAAGTGTGATCCTATTGTATCCTGTTTGAGTCCCTGAGAAACTGTTAACACAATGGAAGCTGGGTCCTCCCCCTCACTTTTTGTTATTTAGTCTTAAAGCTAAGATGAAGATACATTACAAATGCAACATTTTTCAGAGGTTCAAAACAGGAACAGAATCACACTTAGACACTTAGGCTAGGGGCAAACATTACACGTAAACCAGTTTAAGTGATCAGAAACTGGTTTAAGCCTGTAACAGAACAGATGTTCAGTGCACATAACCCAGTTTGAAAATGGCTGAAACCAGTTTGAAATAAACCTGGTTGAATGTAGTATCAGAGTTCATTGATTTGGGTCAAGCCAGTTTATGCAATGTCTGTCCCAGACCCCTTGCTGGTTTAAATTAAACCAGACTCCACCAGCATCCCAGCATGCTCTCTGGGCTGGGCATGGCTCTGTGCTGAACAGCAGGGCTGGCCCCTCCCCTCTGCTCCCTGGCTGGAGCTCTACAGTGACTGCAGGCTGCTCACCCTCTTTCCCTTCAGCACTCCCTGCTAAGCAGGAATTCCCCACTTCCCTCTGCCTGGCTGAGGAAGTGTCTGTGTATTAGCTAGCAGACCACATGCTGGCTATAGTCCCTGCTGAATCAACAAGCAGCATCAATGGGTAATCATAGAATCATAGAAGTCGGGTCGGAAGGGACCTTGTAGATCTTCAAGTCAGACCCCCTGCCTAGGCAGGAGAAAAAACTGGGCTGAAATGATCCCAGCCAGGTAGGCATCAAGCCTTCTCTTAAAGACCCCCAGGGTAGGAGCCAGCACCACTTCCCTTGGAAGTTGGTTCCAGATCCTAGCCGCCCTGAC
>NW_017728951.1:2732981-2746603 GCF_001723895.1 Crocodylus porosus | reverse complement strand
TGGTCCCCCCTAGCGAGTTTATAGACTGTCACCAGGTCCCCCCTCAGCCTTCTCTAATGTCCCTCTGTTGTTTTTTTAATGGGGTGATAAACACTGTTTTCAGTTTCCTGCTGGGCTAATCAGAGCATCCTGCTGGCAGCTGGCCATGTCCCTCATCTCAGTCCTGTGGAAGGGATGAGAGGGCTGCTCTAGCTCCCCCCAGCTTCTAGCCTGAGCCACTGCAGGCATGTGCCTGCATGTCTGGGATGTCTGTGCAGTTACAAACTGATTCAGCCTAGTCAGGTTAAACTAATCTGCAAAGATTGAATCAATTCAGGCTTAGGTTTTTTGAATGTCTGCCCCTAGCCTTAAGGTATGCCTCAGCTGGGACACATCTGAACTACTGCATCATCCCACTACCACATCCCAAAGCTGCTGCTGAAAAACTGCTGGTGAAGATGCTCCTTATTCATTCCCATTAGCTACTTTCTAGCATGCCAGACTGAGGTCCTGAGATCACCTACAGCAGGATGCCCTGGAACAACTTCACTGGTGTCTCTCCAGTGTGTGAACAGGACTTAAGAACTTCCCAGCTGTGGAATACTGCCACTCTGGTGTAAATGTACATTTTACATACAAAAGTGCCAATTAGGTACCTAACAGGTGGAATCACTGGGCTTTGGGGAGGTTAGTTTCAATTTATTTCTTCTTTTTTCCCCATGCCTATTGCATGTGAATGGCAAAGGCAAGATTTGTGCCCAGTTTAATGTATTCCTAGGTGGTCATGGCCCAGCTTAACCAAAGCATTTTGCATCAGCTAATATTTATCTTACAAAACTTTTAGTTTTGAGAGTTCCATTGTTTTAACAGTAAACAACTGCTGTTGAGGAAATGGTAGGCCTTTAAGTAGATAGTCTCCTTTCCACGGAACACTTTAAAGATAAGGACCAAAGTCCTGAACTTGAGTCAATATTAAACAGAGATGGAGTGGAATGCCTAAGTCCACTGCTGTTGATGACTTATGTTCCTAAGGAGGCTATCTGTTGTGTTTTGAAATGACTAGAGCCTTTCCTAAGATCGCCAATGTCATCCCTAGGTAAACTGCACCACAACAGATTAAACCCAGAGTTGAGTGATGTGGCTGGCTCAAGTCTGATAAGTAATATCTCTTGCCAGGAAACAGAAGTGCAAGAGGCTTCTTCAGAGCCATTGGTATTTGTGCATGTGACACAAATGAGGGGTCTCAGATGAAACACAAGTTGCTCATATACTTCATGATATAAGGAAGTCATCCTTGACAGAGTTTTCAGTGCACACATGGTATTCTCATTTTCTTTTCTGTACTACTTAAAACTTAGACCAATTTAATGTATTCATGGTTATCTGAATTGTAAGACTTCTGTTTCATCATTTTTACTCACTGGGAACAATTGTTGCAAGTGAAAATTAATAGTGTGTAAAGTATGCACAAAGAGAGAGATGTCAGCTACAGCCTTATCTTCATCAGCTATATTTTAACCCATTTGACATTTTAACCTGTGTCAAACTGACCATCTTCAAATCCTAATGAAGAAAAGGCCGTGGAGGAGTTCAGTATTCACTTTGATGCACTAACACTAAAACTAAAACTATTTTAACTAGAATTTTAATAATGTCTGTTATCTCAACATAGGTTAAAAATATACCATGTTCCTAGTAAAAGTTGAACCCGCAGTTTTTTTCACACACAAAACTTGCATTTGTCTTTCTTTCAGTGACAGTACTGTCAGGTTAAGAGAGCATCTTTTTTTTTTTTTTTACTAGAAATATTTTTGCTGTTCCACAAAACCCAGAATCAGTTGTCACATACTAGTTATGTGATTTAAGATTTATGGGAAAGTAGAATTTTAGCATGTTCCACTTGAAAAACTTTCTTTAGTGATAGTGAGAAGAGTTACATTGCATCCTTAATTTAATTTACTAACTCTCATAAAAAAACCCAAAAACGTGAGATATACGTGTTCCCGATGGGAATTAACAATTCTGCAAAGCACTAGAGAGGACAGACTAAAAATATCCTGGAACATTTATTATGATCTATTTCAATCAAATACATTCCTACCTTGTTCCCCATTTACTACCATAGATACAATGAAAACTGAGTCTGAACTGGGAAGAGGGAACTAAAGAATGGGGAAAATCTAGAGGCACAACAGGGTTGTGGGGACTCATGGGTGGGTACCCATGCCAGAGGTGTAGCTAGCCAGCAGCAGTGGTAGATGTTATATTTCTGAACTTCCCTCCACCTATAAGTAGGTGCCTGGGGCTGGTGCTTTAGTTTTCTCTCAAAAATATCTAAAAAATGTGGATGTCTAGGACATCATATTCACATTGTTTCTCTTATCTTCATATTCTGATGTCCAATTCAAATGTAAAATGGGGAGAGATGAAAAAGATTATAAGAATCTACCATACTTACTTTTTTAGCATTTGCGGATGTATGTATATGTATTTTGCTCAGTTTCTGTACTTTTAATCTGATTCTATTACATTGTACTATACATTCCAGAAGAGAAAATTAACATGAAGACTATTAACTCAGTAAGTACATAAGTTATTCAACCAAGACAAACTGTGAATCTTAAGGGTTAAAAATGGTCCATGTATACCATCAGAGATTGTGGTCAGTGTATCTGGAGCCTCAATGATTAACAACACATCAATTATAGGAACATCAGTGTTCATCTTTCCATGTCTGTCTTTAGGCAGTTGTGAAAGATACCATGATCAAAGAAGAATAGTTCCAGAAGTCATAAGTAGTTGCCAAGTACATTTAATACTACTGCTCATAATCATTTCACATTCCCTTTTAGCAAACCCTACTTATTTCTTGACAACCTTGGGATTCTCAAAAAAGGCAGGTTTGCTAGGCAATTCTCAGCCCCTGAAACAGGTACAGAGGAAATGAGTGGCATTAAACATAAGTACCTTCTTTTGTCAATGCCATTACTTATAACATGTAGTCAACAAGAACAAAAGAAATGTTGAGCAAATGCCAGCCTTTTGTAAGAACAGAATACCTGATGCCAGTCACTTTTGTGAACATGATAGTTCTTTGGATGTTTCTTAGTATAAGAGCATATCATTTTCCCTGGACAAATTATGTACATCTCTGTATATGTTAAAATGCAAAGATTTCCCATTCCCACAAGTGAAAATTTTGCTATTTTCATACTAAAATCTATGCACACTTAACCATATTTTCTTTTCTAAGTATAAGTAAACATTTATACGTTTCTACTCTGAGAGCTAAAGTCTTAAAAGTCCAGTATATGATTCTGGGAAGTAATACAATTGCCCTAGGAACATTCTCTTGAAATTCTTAACAGAAACTTAGAAATTACTGAAGTTACATTCAAAGTGGGGAAAATATGAATCCAAAATTTACTGGATTAGATGACAGAACTATCTATACCTCAGCTTTCACCATGAATGCAATCAGTGGTCTTGAACCAATGATGAATTATATGCTTGATACATTTAACTAGACAAGCCATAGCCTAGAAAGTGTGTGGTGAGGGCCAGATACTATTCCATTTATTAGGTGCATTAGTGGACCTACGTGCCTGAGTGTGATTCTTTTCCATTCTGTTTGTTAATATAGAAGGTGGGTGGGTCCTCCTGCCCCTCACTGTTTCTTGGTGACTTAAAGGTCAGGTGACGATGTGTTACAAAAGGCACCTATTTGCCTAAGTCCATTTAAATATCCAACATGTGGGAAATAATTTGGCTTTTGGCCAACTGTATGCTAGGATGGAGCTATTTAGGACAGTGGTGCTTAACCTTTTTGCCTGGCGGGCTGGATGGGCAATGTCTGGTCTGTTTGTGAGCCAGATCTAGTCAGTGGTTCTAATCCAGTGCCTGGGGTGGGTGCAGTGGGGCCTCATCCAGCTGTGTCGAACAGATTGGGAGGCAGCTTGGCCGCAATCCAGCTATGTGAGGAAGCGTGTTTGTCTTGGCTTCAACCCAGCCCCAGGACAGGGGAAAGAGGGCATGGCCAGGCCCTGATCTGGGGGTGGGGAGGAAACGGTATGGCTCTGCCAGCATCCAGTCATACAAGGGGAAAGTGGTGTGGCCTAGCCCCAATCAACTGTGCGGGAGGGGTGGGGGCAGGGAGGTGTATGGCCCAGCTTCAAGCCAGCCACATGGAGGGAAGGGGTCCTGTCACTCCTCCATCGAGCTGTGCTGGGGAAGGTGTGTAGCCTGCCCCCAACTCAGGGGGGCAGGGCTTGGGAATTTGGCAGCAGGAAGGGTGGCAATATTATTTTCCCCTGCTCCCCCATGCCAAATTTACCAACCCATGGGGAATCCTAAGGATCAGATGCCATGGTTCTGTGGCCTATATTTGGCCTGTGGGCCAGAGGTTGAGTACCCTTGTTTACTGTGTATGCCTGTGGACTATAATACAGTCAGAGAAATATAGGGATGGAATGGACCTCAGAAGACTATTGAGGCTAACCTCCGGAACTCAGACAATACCATGGTTAATAGACCTTCTGAGTGTTATGAATAGTGTTTCTAGTAGCCTGAATGGTGATTATAGGCATGCCTGAAATTATGATTTTTTAACACATTAAAGGTTGATCTGTATTGTAGTAAATCATGTACAAACATAGAAAAAAAATTCTTTGTTTCCAAGAGCTAGAAATGGCAGAATATACTTTCTGTAAAGACAGGCAATTACCAAGAAACATAGAAATGCATACGGAGTAAATCTATGTATACTACTGTGTAAAATTTATAATAGTTATACAGAATGTGTTTGTTTACCATATCAACATGGGCTTGATTAATGTTCATTTTGTGTACCTGGCAGAGATTCAGATTTCCTTTGCCCTTATGTGCTACTTGTGGTTAACTGCAGAAAGAGTAAAATCATCACAGAAAAATTGGCAAAAAAATGGTATATGTCAGGATCAAAGACATGTTAGTCCCTCTACATTCTAGAGCCTTGTTTTTACCCAGATGACAAGTCAAATTCTTCAGATTCTAATTTGCAGATACAGCTGCTTAGATTTAAATACACTTCAAATCTCTAGAGAAGTAAAACCAAACAGAGAACAAAATAGTCTTCTCTGTTTGATGCTCAGCCAGAGCCACCCTCTAAGTTCTGGAAATACTTTATTAATGGGAAGTTATAATCTGGAATTTAGACTCTTCCTGCGTTCGTGATATTCTGTGAATGACACACAAAACTCTCTGTTTCTTTTTCTCTATAATTTGCTCACCTACCCCCATCTCTTTTTCTTGTTTTGCCTAAAGATCTCTGGCACCTCCAGACTTCTCTTTGTCCTAAACTTTTTTAAAAGGTATACATACTTTGTCTATCCAAACCCAAAACGAAAGCTAAAACTGTTCTTCAGTTTGATTTAAAATTTTTCCTCCCATGTGTATCTGAGGGCAACCAGAATATGCCATGAGGAGTATCTGTTCCATGCCTCTTCCTTTCTACTCCATAGTCAACTGTGCTCATTCATGCTTTCCCGGGGGTCCAGAAATACACTTGTGTATTTTGTGCTGTAGAAGGGCCACGACACCATAGGGGACCCTAGTCAATACCTGTCTTTCCCTCATGAATGTTTCTCTTTGAATGAACGTTTCAAACTCTTGCTTCCCATCATTTTATATATCAGAGGGAAGCCCTGGTTCTTTCAAGTAAGTTTGGAAGAAAAGCAATATGATGCATTAAAACTAAACTGACAAAAGTAAAGCTAACAGGGAAGACACTGGTGGGTTTCTGACTTTCTCTTTGTGCTCAATTAAAACTAAAACGCAACAACTGGCAAATTCTGTTTGTATCATGCTTAAATAATTCATTTAGGTGCATTTTGAAGCAGAACCAAGTCAATATAATATAATAATAACTCACATAGAGCCTAATCTAGACAACATAAATATTCCCCCTTTGTTAAGGTTTTCTTTTAAACTCCAAGATATCTGTTAAAGGAGTTCAGTGCGGAACAAAAACACAGTAACCTACAAGAACACAATAACTGTGGCTTAGTACAGCTCTTGAGAAGTATTACAAAGGATGTGCATTGAATTGTTGAATGTTTTGCTTGAGTGTAAAAGCCCTAGGAGAACTGATTCACTACGAGCCAAAAAGAGACAGATAGCTCAATGACACTTTTCATTCATAAGGCCCCCCCCAAAATGACAACTGTACAGCATAGATACCAAGATGCTCTCAGGCATCAAAGGGGCAAAATCAGGGCAATGGGTTAAGTATCATATATTTCCTCCTTTGCCCATTTTATTTTTTAAAAGGTTACTGAGAGGTTGGCCAATGGGAATTCATTTTCATGTATCTGGAGGATATTCTCAGCCAAAAATTCCCTCTCCTCTGGCAACCTTTAAGAAGTTGGGATACAAAATGGCCCACATACCAATAGTCCTTACAAAACACCCCAAGCCTGGAATCGATTAGAACAATCAAATAGTTGCAGGCTATATGAAGTTTTGGACCTTGAGAGACATATTGTCAGCCTACCCAATCCTGGCTTTCAAACAACCCCTCAACCTTGCTCAAGTCATCATCAGAATCAAATTCTCCACTGCTCAACAGATATCAAATGGGAAACCGTCTTGCCTTAGCAATAGATACTTAATCACTCAGTCAGCACATCTCCACTACTACTAGTCAACACTCCCCTCAATAGACCCATCAGAATCCATGGATCCCACATATGCCTTTCCCAAAATGTATAATATACCTGATCCAATGCACCAAGTGCCCTCATGGTAATGGTGTGGAAGAAACTAAACAGCAACCATGCACCGAAAAGAACTCTCATGGGAAAAATATGACAGACACACATACATCCATAGGAGCACATTTTTCTCAAAACAACCACTCCTTTTCTGATCTCACTAGCCTCAGGCTCAAACACCTTTAAAAGGTAGCCTCTACCAAACACCTTTAAAAGGTAAGCTTGGAAACAAAAATTCATATGCTGGCTAAGAACTAAACACCAATACAGCTTTCTGACACACTATAATCTACCTGATTCCTGAATTTCTTCCTACACATAACAGGAATTAATGACCCCTTCCCCCCTTTTGATGTGTCCTGATCTCCCATAATAAGTTTCTTTTCTTCTGCTAATTGTCTGTCAGCTACCCCTGAGAATCCCTCCCACATTTTCACTGTTCTACTCTTGCTCTGTTTGTTTGCTTCCTTCCTCAGACCTGATGAATAATGTCCTGTATTTGAAAGCCCATCTAACTTTATTCCACCCAGGCAGTTGGTCCCATAAAAAATATTACAACAAAAATCCTTGCATCTTGCATAAGTGCTGCATTATCATGGCTACAGCATCACTTATTGCTATGATACAAAACAAAAGGAAATGGAGGAAGCAAAGGAACGACACCATGCCAAATGAGCCCTCCCATCAGTAGCACAACTAAGTGGGGAGGAGGGCAAGAGAGGCAGCTGTACAAGGGCAGACGATAAGAAGGGGCACCAAAACAGCAGCTCCCTAGGACCCCCGGAGAGCACAAGACTGTACATGTAGAGCCAGAGTCCTTTGCACAGCAGGGAGCATGCACAGAGACCTGCTCCACCCCATGGCTATTGCAGCAAAAGTAGGCAAGCTGTGGGGAGATGGGATCCTCTCTCCTGCTCTCTCCATGCATGGGTCAGGGAGTGTGCTGGGACCTGCCCCTCACTCCTAGCAACCACAGGAGGAGCAGATGGTGAATAGGGAGCCAGATGCCCTCCACACAGGAGGGAGGGCACACAGAGAGCTGCAGCTCCGTCTCTGGCTATTGGAGCAGACTGCCCAGGCTGTGGGAAGCTAGGAGCCTTCTGTAAGGCCGAGTGCTGGGAACTGTCCTGTCCCCTGTCCCAGACACACAGGGCAGGGAGCTGCCCCCCAGCCCTAACTTCAGGTTGTGGTAGTCATGAACAGCCCCTCCCAGAGAGCTGCCACTACACTCCAGCAGTTGTACAGCACCAGCAAGGCAGGGGCAGGGGCAGGGAGCCAAACCCACTGCGTTAGCAGCCCTTGTCTGAAGAGCTGCCACGAGGCAGCAGCAACAAATGCTGGAAGAGATTAGCTGTTTTCCTATCAAAGATTCATGAGTATCCTAGTTCAAGGGTGGCCAACATGTGACACCAGTATCACAAGAAGTACAGACAGCCTGTATGTGTGGCATGCAGAGATTATTGGGAAACGGGCACACAGCACAGCAGCAGTTGGGCAGGGAGCACAGAGTGGGGAGCAGAAAACAGAGCAGTAGCTTGATAAAACGAAGGGGATCAGAGTTGCACTTAGGAAGGGTGCTGTGCTAATTTGTGGCATATCTGCTCCCTAGTCCTTTTAATTATGAAATCAACTCCATTCCTTCATCAATTACAGCTGCTGCACAGCCAGCTGGGAATTCTCAGCCCCAGTCTCTATTAGCTCTCAAGAAGCTTTTGAAAATATTTGTTCTGTGTAACATGTTGCAAGGGATAATCTCATTGCCTTCTGCACTATATGGTCAAGCTGGTCATGTTGAGGCATGAGTGATTTTTTTTTTTTTTTTAACTAGTGCAAGGAAGGGCAGGTGGGGTGTTCAATGGTATCTTCACCCAAGGGTACCAAAATTGCTAATTATATTTCTGCCTCCCACTACCTGGTTCTGTACTTTCCCTCCTCCATCCCTACCTAACGTTTCTTCTGTAGGTGCTACATTATACTGTGCTGCATACACCTTGGGAAAAGAGCTGCATATTTTGTCTCTTAAGTGGGGCCATACACTTTTTAAACAATCTCCAAATCAGACAACCATGTCTATAAATATTCATGGCCCGTAAAACTTAGGAGACCACCATCCTACCTCCCAAACCCATAGGCCCGAGAGTTCACGAACTCCGCATATTCAGTCAGGCAGCTTACACGCAGCTCTCAGGTCTGGAGGCGTAAAAGTTTGAGTGTTCCTAGTCAAGCCTGATCTTAGCCAAAAAGCCAAGAAGAGATGTTGATATATGCATGCTTATTCATAATATCAGCTGCAAAGGAAGCAAGTGTCACAAACTGGGGGTTTGTGGGGTACAGTATCATATACATTGTCTTGAGTGTGTTTTGCTAATGTGGCATGTGTAATCTCTACAGATACATAACATCAAGCTGTATTTAGCATTATAATCCTTATATTTATATGCATTGTGATATTTGATATAAAATGTATTTCTTATATGTTATAATAGCATCTATGAATCTATGAATACCTGGATTGCTCAACATGATACTGACTTTCAAGTGATTAAAAAGAATTGTTTTCTTTGGCACCCAAGGAAAAGCTGAAAAACTGTAATGAGCATCTAACATGAATGTGCTTATGGACAGACACTCCCATAAAATAACTAATTTGCATTTTAACAAGAAAAAAACCTATAGAATTAGTAACATCTTGAAACAGGGAGAACATGTCCTACTGAGAAGAAATTAGGACAGAGACAGTAAATTGCATTAGGGAATCTCCATGTCTGATAGGATGCACATATCCCCTAGTTTTAAAAGGACCAAGAAAATCTGGAAAAAAAAATCTGAAAAACATGCATCTTTGGGGGGCAGGAAGTTACTGGCATAGTGTGAGCCCCCTCCAGAATAAAAAAGAAGTGTGGTATATGAATAGCTAGATAGGCAACTATACTTAAACATGCTTTGAGAGGACGGCTGTATCTTTAGCCTTTCCAGGTACATGGGAGACTAGAGTGCGTCAGTGTGAGTAAAGGAGAACTTCCAGAAGGCTTTGACAGGCTGGTCAGAGGCAAGATCTGCTTTTTAACTTGTTAAAGCGGGCTAAGTACAGTATCCTTGGATTTAAGTTACAGGATAAGAATAGGTTATTGTTCTGATACTTTTTGTGTTTGTTTATTCTGATACCTCTTTGTGTACCTCAACATATGGTTACTTATTTCTTATGTTTGTTCTTACAGTTTCCTAGGTCGGAAGGGATCATCTAGTCCGATCTCCTGCCATGACAGGAAAGATTACTGGGGTCAAACGACCCCAGCAAGGTGTTCATCTAACCTCCTCTTAAAGATCTCCAGGGTAGGGGCCAGCACCACTTCTCTTGGGAGTTGGTTCCAGATCCTAGCCGCCCTGACCGTGAAGTAGCGCCTCTTGTTTTTTATAATAACCCCTTTTTGTTGTCTTTTTACAAACTACTTGATGTCAGTGATGCTTGTGATTCCAGAGTCTATGACAATGTAGGCTTGCCCATTCTGCATCAAGGGGGATCTATTTTGTCAGAGTGTGCAATCCCTCTAGTTAACAAAATCCCACCTGCTAAAGGCTGGGAAGGCCTGGCTGAGACAGATAGCGCTAAGGCACCACAAACTAAGACGATGGCCTCTGATATATCTCACCTGGTTCTCAGTGATCAAGCAGAAAGCAGCAGAGAGCAGTTTGGGGCAGAAGGGCATCCCAGAAGTGTGGAAGTGCCCCAGAAGTGTTTCTCAAAGACACAGCCAGGGCATGTCATAGCAAGTGTTATGGATCAGATATCTAGGTCATATATCAGAGCTCCCTTAGACACTTCATTTGTTTATATATTTCACTTTGTCTCCATGCCTTCTACTTCAATGGTACACACAGACATCTGGGGAGGTTAGATCCCTTTAAAATGGCCACCTGATCTAACTCAGTTCATCTAGGTGAGGACCATACACTTAGTTAGGTTAATCTATGTCCGAACTGTACAGAAATTCAGGAAGTTCAGATTAGTCTAAAAATGGCTGACCTGATCTAAGTTAACTGTGCCTCAAAGGGAGTCTAATTTAGATCAGGTCAGATTTAACTGAACTTCTATACAGTGTCCAGTGCAGCTCCCAGGGCTACAAAAGCCCAGCCGCTGAACGCAGGGCTGCGCTTTTCCTATTCACCACCTAGCACTTGGCCCCACACTTTACTTCCAGATGGAAATTTGCCACCCCCGCAAACCAGCCACCCCCACCCCACACTAAGCCTATGAAACCCTCCATCCTGCAAACCGGTCCCAGTGCCAGAAACCAATCAAAGTAAATCAGGGATGTGGGAAGGGCAGGTGGGGTCAGGAGGGTTGATTCACCAGCAAGGGGTGTTCATCTGAGGGTGGTGGGTCAGGGGCTAAAAATAGGGTAATGGTAATGGGGGGGGAGCCCCCCATCCTTCCAAGCCTCCTCATGGACACTGCTGGCCCCCATTACCCCACCAAACCCTCCTGAACCCCATCAACTCCCACCCCTGTGCACCCTGTTATCCCCACCAACCCCCCTAAACCTTCCTGTACATCCTGCCTGCCTCCCTGATCCCCCAAGTCCCTCCCACAGACCCTGCTTGCCCCCATGAGCCCCCAAAGCCTGCTCTCCTAACCCCCATCCTGATTTACCTTCGATCAGGTGGCCATTTTCACCTTGATCTAACCTCCCTCTAACCTCACCATACCCCGAATTTCATAGATTAAGTCTTGTCTGCAACTTTTTTTAGCTTCTGATGGTGTGAGGGATTACAAGCAAAGAGATAACAAGCAAACGGGTGTCACTGGGTAGGGCTGCCGAATTTCCAAATGGAGATGTGGAATGATATGGCTGGTGCCAGATCAGTTTCAGTCATGACTTGGAACTTGCAGGCACCTATACATGAGCATGGAGGCTCCTCCAATGCCCTGGATTTCCAGCATGTCACAGCAGACTCAATTACTTGAGTCTATAGGAACATAGTAACTACCGTGCTCCAGCAGCCTCCTGTGTCTCGTGTATCAGCGTCCCCATGCTCAAAAATGGCAGTGGGGGTGCTTAAACTAAAACTGATTGAACAAGCTTTAATAAGGTGCTTCCACCACCATTTTGAAGCATGGGGATACTGACACATGAGATGTGGCGGCACTTTAATTAGAGCAGCTCTTGGAACACCACCCACAGAGCACGTGTAAAAGTGCCCTGCAAGTCCAACTCCAGCCTAAGTCTCATAAAAATGCCTAAATTAATACACCTAAATTGAATCTGGCTTCTAACCTCCTATGAAGTTAATGGAGGAAAATCAGCTTTGGGAATAATATTAGTTTCCTAGCATCAAATAAAATCCTGTGCCCAGTGTTAAATTAAGGAAGCTTTTTCTGAGGGACTTTATGAATGTGATTACAAGGTCATTACAGGTTGCATGCACAGATGCTTTCTCTCCAATATTTCCAAGTACTTTAGTTAAGATTTTCCAAACTAGAAGTCTAAAGTAGACCGTAAGTCGTGAACAGGTTTTTAAGTGAGTTGATTTTCAAGTGTGTTCCCAACTGATCCAAGTGGCAACTACTGGGTGTACAGCATTTTTGAAAAATCAGCTCACTTACATAGACATTCTTATCTTGAAAACCTTGGGCTTAGATTTATTCTTAAACTAGCACAATGCCAAGTCCTCCTTCCTGCCATAGCCCCTACAACAGAGGCCATTACAGAAAAGCATTCAAGCTTTCAGGAGCTCTTGGTATTTCAGATGCCTAAATTAAATATTATGGATTAGATTTGAATACTCTTACTCTTCAAACAGTCCATTGAACTCATGTGTACTCAAAGAGTGAGATACTGCTGAATGTCACTTAAGGGCTAAATCGCACTGAAGTGACAGAGGGTCTGCTACTAATATAGGGACCAAAACCAAAAGCTTTTAAGTTATGGCAAACACATCACCCAGGTGCATCCTTTTGGAAATGTTGAAGTACTGAATTCTTTCCAAGTAAGCCAAATTGCCAATTAAGAGCCATTCCCACTTGTCTGTAACTATTTTCTTTTCCCATTAAAGAAAAAATATGAATGTGATGATTGTTTTTTGCACCCAGGAGTAGATTAGGAAAATGTGCAGATGACACTGTTGTAACAGCAAATTACAAAACTACTCCATAACATATAATTTTTATTGACTGTGATTTTAGCAAGACCATTGATTTTCAGTGAAGTAAAGAGAATCTGAGTCCATTTTCTTATTTCCTTCAAACAAATCTTTACAACTCTCATTAAAAGGGTCACTAGAATACAACATATGGTAAGTTAGAGCTATACTGAAAATTATGCGTTGTGAGGATTCGGTGGGAGTTTTTCTGGTTTGGCTTGGGTTGGTTTGATTTTGTGCGAACAGTATCTCAATATATTTGTATTTACCACAAGACATATTTTTGAAAAGCAGGCACTATTTTAGTGATACGTCAACTTAGCAGATTATTAGAAAGATTTACTTTTTGAAGATCTGCTGTTTCTTGCCCCTTATAGAATCATTTTCAACAAGTGTAAAGTGGACATACAACAGTAGCAAATTAAATTAATAGGATATTCTAACAACTGTGCACTCATTGTGTATGGGGGTAAGTGGCTACAGAAGGCTCAGAGATTCATGCTTAAAGTCTCTTCTTGTGCCTTGTATAAGGTATATAACCTTATATAAGCTCACTGAAAAATCACAAGTCATTGGTGTGAGATAGTGCTTATGCTAAGCAAGGCCTAGCATAATGAACAACGCACTAAAACTCCCAGAATGCTTCAAGGAGGTTGAGAAGTCAGCGATTGACATTCTGGTGACTGCTATCTGACCCTGAGATGAAAATGCTACTATGACAACTTGTTAACTGCAATGATAAAAATTGCATGT
>NW_017728951.1:2658607-2732506 GCF_001723895.1 Crocodylus porosus | reverse complement strand
ACTTCCACTTCTGGAAGTGTTTTTAAAATGCAGCCTGATAAGAAGGAATGAGAAATTGAGTGTGTATACAAAATATTTAAAATATTTTTTAAACTCCAAGACTTAAATATGAGGAAATCTTAAACTTTGTATCTAAGTTCTAGTCTTGCAATTTGACCCATGAGAGCTGATCCAGGAGCCCTGCATCTCTCTACTAGGAATTTAAAACTAAGTCTTGTAATGACATAAACAACTTTAAAACTTTTTACTGTATTTTTTATTTATTTCTTTACAAGATGAAACTTCAAAAAAACTGCAGTAAGCATTGCCATCCTGCTAGCTTCTCTTAATGTACAGTATTTCAAAATACAAAGAACTTACAAAAATAGATACTCTGGGGGTGCTTCCCCTTATGGTTTAGGTCATAAAAAAACAGAAGACCCTTATGCAAATAAGCCATGTTTTGTAAATTGTTAATACTATAATATTTGTAAATTCTCTACATGATATCTCTGTTTTCTTTTAACTCAAGGGCCTATTCAAAATGCAGAAATTCTGTAAGACTCTAGAGTACTTTAGTTGATTTGTCCCTGATTAACTACAAAAGCAGAATAGAAAGCTGGGATTTCTTATTAATGTTAGATGTTCAAGGGATTTCCTTTTCATAATTTTTATAGTTTAAAAATAAAATGTTAAAGTACTGATCTCTTTTGTAATACAGGGGTTTTATTTTGTAAAAGTCCGAAAGGCTAGTTTAAAGATAAATGCAAAATGAAGCTTTCAGATTGAATCACAGCAGTGTAGCTCTAGGGGGGAAAAAGTCAAACCGTTACTTCATATTTAAATTCTGTGTATTTCTTAATACTCAACAGTATCTCCAAGAAATGTAACCTAGAATTCACAGTTGGATAAACAGCCATTTAACTGTGGGTAGAATTCACTGCTCACTGCACAAAGCCTAAGTAAACAGGGCCTGTACTGGGAATAATGGGAAATAAAAAGGTTAGAGCAAGATGATTTTTCTTACACCCACAAGCAGGCAACAATCTGGCTCTGTGACTGCAGTCTCTGCAGGAGCACGAATATGTAGCCCCTGGATCTGCATATGCACATGCAAGCCAGCTGTGGCTTGCCCTAAGCAGACTCTAAAATATCTTATGCATAACATAACATCTCAAAAATTCTACTAAGAAAAATCATTTGTACACTAATATCCAGACCCATCTAAATATTCTTGAACTAGTCTTGGCAGACCTTTAGGTGCTTGAGGCTAGTACACTTAAGGGATATACTTTCCCTCTATGACCTTCACTTTCAGGTGTGATTATAGCCTAGAACAGGCTTATAGCCTAGAATACTATGCAATGGTCACCTTTAAAAATTTTACCACTATCCTTTATGCATAATTTACATTTCAGCAGCAATCACAGCCTTAACATGAATACTGAAAAATGTCAATGGAAAAATTTTTGTAGCAATCCAACTGCAGTATATATGAAAAAGCAGAATTTGGCTCTTAATGGAGAGTTGATTCAGAAAGCTCCCTAATTTACAGTTCACTCCATCCAGTTATAAACATCTCCATAATTAAAATGCAATTGCTAGAAAGTATGAGGGACACATGCACAGTGTTAAAGTATCTGAAACTCAGCAGTCAGATGAACTGGGCCATCAAACAGCAGGATTATACTTCAAACAAATTCTATTTTCTATTCAGTTCTTTTTTATTTGCCATTGACCCATAACAAAATAAAAATAAAAAATAGATAAAAGCCAACATGAATAAAAACACTGAAATGTATCTTGTGCATTCCTTTCAAATGCTCAGGTTCTTAAAAATTACAAACAACACATGCATGGTCAATAAAAGAAATTGGTATCAAAGTATTTCTAGTACCTACCAGAGCTTTGAGTCACTGGAAGGACCCCCTGCCCCTATAAAGCTGTGTGTATCACAATCCCATTCCCACACACCAAGCATTTCTTTCATCACTGACTCTCATCTCAGTCTTGTTTCCACAGGCCAAAGAGGAACATACCTAATTCATAACTATCAAATAATATTGTATTTCATGATCCACCATTATTATATCCCTCATACATTCCCCCTCCCCATGCATTCCTTATTAACATGCCTAGCACTGTTCTGTACATTTAATTTGTAAAATTGTAATTTGATATGCAGCTGATGTAAGGGATTATTAAACAAAATCAATAAAGCTCTATTAAATGGTGTTTCTACAACTATCCCAAGTTATGGGATGTACACAAGCACTATTATTCCAGTACATTGTTTATAGACTTCATATCTTTCATTTTCCTCATAGCCCTTCGCTTAACATCCTTCTTTTCCTTTTCCCTGTTCACTCTGTACCTAATGCTACCCAACCATTTGCCCCCACTTTCTTCAACTCTTTACTGCCTCTCCTAGCTTAAATTTGATTCCACGCTTCCCTCAGTATGTTCAATCCTTGCCTTCCTACTCCCTAGTTTTTCTCTTTCCAATCCAAACCCAATCCCAGCAAACTCCACTAGCCTTCCTCATGTCCCCCTCCTTTCCTCCAGGCAAGTTCCAAAGCCTTCACCTGAGGTTTCTCCTTCTGCTTGGCAAGCTCCAAACCTGTTCGATTCAGGTGTCTCTGTCACATTACAATAAAGTCTTGTATTCTTCTGCTTATATTCTTCTTCCCTTACCTTCTACCCCCAAATGGCTTCATGCATTATATGTATAGACACCTATAAAGTGCCAGAACTGACTTACCTTCATTAAACACTACAGCAATTTCTTAGTAAGAGTAGTATAGTAGCTAATAATGGTGCCATCCATTATTAGCTACGCAAATATTAAATCTTAAAGATGGTTACACACAATGGATACGTGAGGCCAAAGAAAAGGAAAACAGCTATACAGAGTGTATAGCCATTTTCCAAAGACATTTATCTCCAAAATCTACTGGCATGGCAGAATGCAAGCAGAAACAATACACTGCCAATGTGTACATGGTATAACTGGAGAATTTAAACCAATATCAGGAATATATGACAAATTCGGATTGTTGTACTCTGTCCAAAATTACGGTTAACACAAGCTGACTTTATATACTCCCATTCCATGTCTTAGAGGCTGCTATAAAACACATCAAAAATAACATCCCAAGTGTACGGCCAAGTAATGCTTTATTAACCAAGTGTTAGACTTAACTTCAAGTGCTTTTGCAGTATAGTCCTTAAAGAAGATGATTGTCATTTTAAAGGGGAGAGATACTGGAAATACCATGAAAAAGAAAAGGGCAAATTCACAAATTAATTTGAAACAATAAATAAGCAGTTCTATATTTCTGATAGCAAATTTATGACACTCTGCATGGTAGTGAGATTGTCAATGAAGCAGCTGGAAACATCATGTATTTATATAAAAGGGGTAAATAAAGCCCTCATAAGGCTCAGTTTTGTTTGATATAACCTGCCCCTTCCAATAATAAAGAATTATGCACCCTGAAAAGGTTATAATAATGTTTATATAAATATAATGAATGTTATTACAGTTATCTTTAATTCTATGTAGGATTTTTTTCCATTTATTCACTTCAATTTTAAGTAGCAACTTTTTAGAGATGTTTAGTTTAACAGAAAGAATGAATTACACAAGCTTAGACTATAGACCCTTAGGACTCCACCTAACAATTACCTACAAAAAAATTTCCACTTATTTAAAAGAGACTATTTATGTGAAGCAACAACACCATGGTTAAGAAACCCACTTTCTGCCTGGTCCCTTTAAAAAAATGATGTTTCCATGTGCCAAATTCCACATAAAATATCCTTTTAAGTATAGGAAAGATGCTACTGCCTATTTTCTTTGGGTCTTTTGTTACCTTGTGTGATTCTATAAAATGAAGTTTATCTATGACATCTATTGTTTAAAAAACTGTGGTAGAAGTAAACTTTTAGAGGGCACAGACAGTTTGGTCTTTGGTCAAAAGACTGAAAAAATTCTACTATTTTCTGAATTTGATCCTCTTGACTTCTAAACCAACAAATATAGAGTATTACACCAAAGACAGGGAATAAAACTTGCATTACTTCAATGGTTGTGAGCTTTAACAGAAAACAAAACTTTGTCTGTAGAGCTTAACATACATTGTAAGCATGCTCAGTGTCAATAACAATCCTTAACAAACTATTGAAAATGTTCATTTCCCAACTAAATGTGATTCTGAACTAAAAAACCATGATAGAATATACTCCTCCCTCCCCAGCTGCCTTGTCCATGCACATGGAAACAGAATCTGGGAAGCCAGGAGCGCCTGACTTCCCAGGTGCCACAGCTGCAAGGCCCAAGAACATAAAAAAACTAGTTGGGGTTCCCAAATTCACACCTGCTTTTTAAAGATGCAGGCTCCTGATATCTGGGGTTTACACCTGAGGTTAAGTTCAGGACACCTTTAAAAGGGCAGACAAGGTTCCTTGGGTGGATGTAATATCTTTTATTAGATCAAGTGAGTAGTAGGGAAAAGTTCTTAGCAAGCTTTCAGGCACAGTCACCCTTCTTCAGGCATAGGGAGTCTCTGCTAGTCTGAGACTGCAAGAAATAAAATGAGAGAAGCTAGAAGTGTGGCAAAGTGTCAGTGAGAATGTAAATAGGTAGAAATTAGAAAGACAAAAGGTAAATCAAAGAGGGGAGGGGGAAGACAGCCAGAGAAAACAGGCTACAGGGAGACATTACAGTGAAAGAATGCAGGGTGAAAAAGAGGCTGTCGGTGATAAAAAAAAATAGTTGGAGATCAGGAAAACAGGAATGAGAGAAGCTCAAAGTGTCAGAGGATGTAGTGTCACTTAAAATAAGTAGAAAAGAGAAACAAAAGGTAAAGCAGAGGAGGGAGGGAGAAGAGATGGGCCAAAGGGAAACATTACAAAGGTAAATATAGACAGTAAGAAAGAAGCTGTCAGTGAAGAAGCAAATAGTAAGAAATCAGGGAGACAAAGTGCAGAAAAGCAGGGCAGGGAAGGGGAGAAAAGGTATAGGGAAAGAAAAATGTAAGAGGTCAGGTCAGGCAGGTACCTGTTGAATCAGATGTCAGGCAGGTTGTAACGTGTCATAAAACCAACGTCTAGATTGAATCCATGATTTTTTGTATCCAATAGATTTGTGAAGTGAAGTTCATAGGGTCATTTACAGAAGGTGCTTTGTAAGTTCCCTTTGAGAATTAGAACTGAGAGACTGGAAAGGGAGTGACTGTCCTGTAAGAAGTGTGCCTCCACAGGTAGCTAGCTGGCTATTCTTGTCTTTGATAGATTTCTGGTGTGCATTCATTCTGGTGCTCAGGTATTGTTTTGTTTCTCCTACACACTTTCCATCAGGGCTTCTGGTGCACTGGATGAGATATTATATTTCAGCTGTAAGATCCAGGAATGGTGTTGGTTCTGTTGTGGGGTGTAGTGGAGATGTGTTGGCAGGTTTTGCATTTCTTGTCCTGGCATGGTCTGGATCCATTCGGTGTGGTTTGCAGCATAGGGAGTTTGCTTCTGGTGATGAGGTTAGAGAGGTTCGGTGCTTGTTTGAAGGCTAGGATGGGTGGTTCTGGAAAGATCTCTTTAAGAGAGGGGTCTTCTTCTATTATGGGTTGCAATTATTTGAGGATTTTCCATGTAGGTTCCAAGGAAGGGTGATATGTCATAACTATGGTGTGTGTTTTGTGAGGAATTTCTTTTTGTACTGCAGCAAATCTTCACATGGTATCTGTGTGGTGCTTTCAAAGTATGAGCTATCTTTCTGGAGGAATGCCCTTGCTGGCTGAAGGCCCTTTTGAGATTCATGAGGTGGCAGAGATATTCTCCTCACTGCAGATTCAGTGGTATTGGAGAGCTTGGCTGTATATTACAGCTGTCTTAGTGTGTTTAGGGTGATTGCTGGTTCTGTATAGATATATATTCATGATGGTCCATGGGTTTCTTATATATAGTGCTTTGAATTTTACCATCTTAGATACTGATCATGGTGTCCCAAAAAAAAAAAAATTACTGTTGTTACAGTATTCAAGCAATAGTCTCAGGGAGGGGTGATGATTGGTGATTTATGGTGGAAATCAATAAGAGACTGCAGGGTTCAAGTCCAAATGATGAAGTTGTCATCTATGTATTTCAGGTATAACAAGGGTTTGATGGTGAACTTCTTGAGGAAGTCTTCTTCTAGGTGGGCCATCTAAAAGTTGGCATATTGTGGGGGCATTTTGGTGCCCATAGCTGTGCCCATGGTCTGGAGGAAATGTTGGTTGTTGAAGCTGAAATTGTTGTGTGTAAGGATGACGTATCAAAAACAAGTGCCAAAGAGTTCAGCGATACTCTGAGGTCTGTACTCTGAGTTGTAATTGACTTCTGTTACATATTTGAGGCAGGCTTGGATGCCATCCTGGTGTGGGATGTTGGTGTATAGGTAATGACATCCATGTACCTTTAAAAAGCAGTTTTAAAGTTTAAAGCTCCCCGGGAGTCTTAAGAACAACACTGGGGAGAGGTTCCCAGTGTCAGGCTCATGGTACTCTCCATGGTGCATCTGGAGATAGGGGAGGTCCTTCATTTTCCACTACTCCTGTTGGCCATGTCTTAAATTGTGATGTGCAATCAGGGGATAACGGAAGCTCCCCCATGCTCAGCTGTGCACCCATTTTAAAGAGGCACCCAGCATCCTGGACATGAAACCTGGGGCTGCTTCTGGGGATTGAATGGGGGGCAGCAAGAGATGCCCCTGCTGGATCCCACAAATTGGGCAGGGGACAGTTATTTCCCAGACCAGCTGAGCATCAAAATCTGGCATTTGGACACAAGGCTGCCCCCTAGCCAAGCTTGAGGATCAGGCAGAGGAGAGCTGTGCTGCAAATCCCAGAGCTGACTAGGACTCAACACCTTTAAGAGCCTTAGAGAATGTGACCTGCAGGACAAATATCCTTAAGATGCCAGGTCCCAGCAAGCTTTCATCTCACTGAAGACAATCAGTGATTGTCAACATTGAGACCAGGGCAGCATGCAGCCAGATTTCAGACTAGATGCTGCCCAGGTCCCAAAGCCAACAATCAGATAATTGTCAGCATTGGGATGATTGGGCATGCCACACATCCAATTTATGGCACCATATGTACCAGACACAAAGATTTTCACAGTTTTCGTGAAACATTTTATGGCTGCTTCGACATTTTATGGCACCATAACTATAATAAACATGTAGTGTGTTGCTATTTATGGCACATTTAACATGTTAGTCATGCCGGATATTCATTGTGTACCAGGGACATTAAAGTCAGGATTCAGCCATGATTCTGGAAAAGGAAGGCTTTACCTTTATTCTGCCTTCTCAATGGTCAATGGTTCTAGAAGTCAATAGTCTCCCTTCAAGAAATATTCCCTTTGAGACAGGGTGCATGTCTTATGAAGGGGAGGGGGGTGGAATGCAAGAAAATATAGCAAATAGGGCTGAAAATATGGCATTTTTTTATGGCTCTTTTCGTGCAGCAAAAGTTATTTTGGCACTTGTTTTTGGAATATAACATTAAGCTTTCACAATGATGTGCTTTTCTGAACAAATATATTCAGGAAATAAATCGTTCATATAAATAGGAACTGAAGATGTACAGCTAGAATGTAAATGTGCAAAATTAATATTAAATATCAATCCCTGTCTTATCTTTTGCCAAGGAATAGATGTTGAAAAGATGTCTTCTATCTTTATTACTGTACTAGCAAAATGCCCATCATGAATGACAGGGCGGGAGGTGGGGAGGCCAGGGATGTGCCCTTCTCTTCCTGCTCCAGGTCCAGCCCCGTTCCCCATCCCCCGCCCCACTGCTTTGGGTCATTCCCCACTTCAACCTCCCTCCCAACTGCTCCACGTGTGAGGGAGTGTGGTGCAAGGCTATGTGGGGGTGGGTTAGCATGTGGCTGCAAGGCATGGAGGACAGCCATGGTGTGGGAAGTGCTCAATGGCTGCATGGTATGCGGAGCAAGCCCAGGATGTAGCATAGGGCACATGTGGAGGGCACAATACACAGCTGCATGGGGGGGTGGCACATGACTGTGGGGCCAGGGCTAGGAGTGGTATGGGAAATGGCCATGGCATGGGGAGTGCCTGCTGGCTGCAGCTGCATGGTGCGGGAAGTGGCTGCAGCTGCATGATGCAGGGCACATGGCGGGAGATGGCATATGGCTGCACAGGGGGGTGGCAAGTGGCCATGGGGTGTGGCACAGGGAGTGGCCCCAGCAGGGGGAGCATCTGCAGGCTCTGACCACATGGTGTGGGAAGCGGCCCTGGGTAGTGGTGCAGGGCACATTGGGAGTATGTGGTGTGCGATTGCAAAGGGCTGTCACGTGGCCATGGGGCATGGCCCAGGGAGTGGTCACTGCACAGGAAGCACCTGCTGGCTGCGGCTGTGTGGTGCAGGGAGTGACCCCAGGGTGTGGCACAGAGTGTGCAGGTTGTGGCATTTGGGGGGTGGTACATGGCCACAGGTCATGGCGTGGGGAGTGGCCACTTGGGGGAAGCATCAGGGTGACCTTGGGGTGTGGTGGAGGGTGCGTGGTGTGCAGCCACAGGGTGCTGCATGGGGATTGGACATGGGGGGTGAACCCTGCACCATGGTCATGTGCTTCAGCTGGCAGGTGCTGCCCACACCCAACTGCCTGCTGCCCTATGGGCTCCCTGGGACCGTGTGCCTCACCGCCTGGTGCCCTGCAGCTGGCAGGCACTCCCAGCTCCTGTGCGGGCGGGGGGTGGGGCATGCAGGGTGCGGGGTGTGGGCACCTGCATGTGGCAGGGGCTAACAGAGGAGAATAATCACTTCCCTCAATCTGCCAGCAACCCTTCTACTAATGCAGCCCAGTATCCTGGTAGCCTTCTTTGCAACAAGAGGACAGTGTTGACTCATTTTCAGCATACTGTCCACTGTAATCTACTTGTCTTTTTCTGCAGAGCTGCTTCTTAGCCAGTCGGTCCCCAGCTTGTATGGGTGCATAGGATTGTTCTGTAGAGACATTTCAGCCTCTTGACAATTGACAGGACTGAAATGGTCCCTTAGACCTGCAAAGCATAGTGTAGCTTTGACATAAGTAGGCTAAGAGTGCATTCATGGACTTATGCAATTGTATGACCTGCTCTCTACAGATAAAAAGGGTCTGATGCAGCTTCTTTTTCTGCAAGAGTCTGATGATAGTGGCTTCTTATGAATGAAAGGTTTTGTTATGTTGCATTCCACCCATATCTGGAGCAGATGGCTCCTGGTACCAAGCAGAGAAGAAAAAAATAGCAATAAAGGAGAGACATAATTCAGGTTGCTGATGAAAAACAAACAAACAAAATATCTAATTGCCAGATACATGACTAGAGAACTATAATTATTACTACTTGAACAAAAGAAACCTCCTTCTTTTCCCCACCCCGATGATACCCGAAAACTGAAGTCACCTGATCTCTCCCCAAGGAATTTTCAAGGAATCTAGAAGCCTAACCAGCTCTTGAGTTGTGTATTATTAGGACTGGTAATATACAATTACTTGCTTGGTAAGATTGTATGTTGCTAAGATTACTGAAACTGCTAAGAGTGTATCTATATGCATACTTGGCATAAACACTTTATAATGTTCAATAAAACTGATTTATTAAAGAGTTAACTGAATAGGTCCTTGGTTGGAGGGAATGAATAGGTCCTCAGTTGGAGAAAACTGAAGGCAGTATTTTAAGGCAATATCAATCCTGCTGTTTGCTCTCTTCTCATTTGGGAAAAGAACCAGATACCCTCTGGTCCTTAGGGGAACAGTTCTATCCTAAGTTCACTTATCTTTATTGAGTCTTAGGAGATTTCTGTTGGTTCAATCCTTCAAACTTTTGAAGTCTCTGAATTCTAGCCCTACCCTCCAGTGTATCTACTACTCCCTTCAACTTGGTGTCATGTGCAAACTTCCTGAGAGTGCACTTGCTGAGGGAGCTAATGAAGATATTGAACAAAACCGGCCCTAGGACCAACTCCTCAGGTACTCCACTTGATACTGGCTGCCAACTAGACATCAAGCCATTGATTGCAAACCTTTCGACTCAACAATCCAGCGAGTTTTCTGTCCACTGCACAATCTAAGCATCCAACTCATACTTCTTTAGCTTGCTTATGAAAATGTTGTGGGAGACCATATCAAAAGCCTTGCTAAAGTCAAGGTATATCACATCCACTGCTCTTCCCACGTATACAGAACCAGTCAGCTCATCATAGAAGTCAATCATGACTTGCCCTTCATGAATCCATTCTGACTGCTCCTAATGACCTTCTTCTCCTCCAGATACATAGAAATGGATTTCTTGAGGACCTACTCCATGATTCTTCCAGGGGCTGAGGTAAGGCTCACTAGTCTGAGTTCCCTGGATCCTCCTTCTTCAAGATGGGCACTATATTTGCCCTTTTCCAATCATCTGGGACCTCTCCCAGGAACCACAAGTTTTCAAAGTTAAATGGTAAATGGTTCTGTAATCACATCAACCAACTCCCTCAGCAGCCCTGGATGCATCTCATCTGGCCCAAGGAACTTGTACATGTCCAGCTTTTCTAAACACTCTCTAACTGCTCTTTCATGACCATTGGCTATTCATCTCTTCCCCAAACTGTTCTGCCAGGTGCAGTAGTCTGGGAGCTGACCTTGCCTATGAAGTCTGAAGTACTTTGGTCTTTTCTGCATCGTCTGTCACTGGGCTGATTCCCCCATTTTGTAAGGGACCTATGCTTTCCTTGATCTTCCTGTTGTTGCTGACATACTTATAGGAACTCTTTTTGTTACCCTTCACATTCCTTGTTAGCTGCAACTCCAGTTGCACTTTGGCCTTTTTGATTTGGCTACAGCTGTATTCATTTTGCAAAAAAAGGCCACCCACAAGAGCAATTATCTGTCAGGAAAATTATTGCAATGCAGTTGACTTTTCAGGCATAAAGTATAGCAGGCTTCTAAAGAGACGATACTAGTAGAAGGACCAATGCACTAAGATAGGGCATAAATAAAAAATGCTTTAATCAGTGCTGAGTAGCAAGTGACCTCTCCCTCCTCTTAGCACTCACTTCCTATCATGGCTCATTTTCTTCTATCTCTATAATTGGGTATGGAATATACAAGGGAATCTAACTCATCAACACTGTAACTAATATGTAGCACAAGAAAAATTCTTCCCTATCCTTAAATGCCATTTATCTGTAAGTGAGGGCAGGGTGGAAGGCATAATAAAAGACTAACATCCAATAATAATAACCAATTTAACAAAACTTCCAAACTTTCCACAAAAACGAGAACTGACAGGGACCCATGCACCACAGAATTCCCTGATATAGGTTACCATCTCCCCATCCTTAAATAATAATTAGCTGAGATTGAGTGGGCAATCCAAGGTTCTTTGGATAGATTTGATAGTTTTATTAGACCAACTAAATAGTTGGGGAAAAGTTCTTTGCAAGCTTTTGGGTACAAGCACCCTTTTCAGGCATTGGGCAATACTGCTGAGATGGAGTGACCACTTCAATACCAAAGAGAAATATAATCAATGAACTTTTTAGTAAATACTTAATCACAATAGTGACTACAAATCAGTTCTGTTAATTTTAATACATGTATTCAACGAGCTAGATGATTATAGAAGACTCTTGAAGAAATCTTCTATCCCTTATCACGTGCATAGCTCCAACATTCAAAATAAATTAATTGTAGATAATTAAAAACTAATTGCATTTTGAAGTTTTGAAGTTATATATCAAAAAGGAGAAGCTTCTCATTGTCATAAAATCCTTATAGAGGTTCTGTTTAAATAATTTTTTCTAGCTCTGTTTCTTCAAATAGACGTTGAATATGGTTCTAAAAGTCAATATTTTCTGTTCAAGAAACATCCCATTTGATATAGAGCATCTTGTCTCTACCTCTTACCAGTTTTTTTTACAGGCTTAAAATACAAGTTAATTCTTTGTGTGTTTGAAGACATATGTTGTTTCTGTTGGGATTAATGAGAAAAGCTTCTATCCTTAAAATAGGGCATTCATGACCAATTCCAATGGGCCAATTACTAACTTTTAAGGAGATTTCTCATTTTAATAACCTTTAAATTAAATGTCATTTATTCACATTATCAGAAAACACATTCATGGTCAAATAACAAAATAACAAGATTATGAAAACTGTTCTGTCTTTGTAAAGCCTAATACTTAAAATAATAAATTAACTAAAAATAAAGAGTCTCAACTTGTGCCATTCTCTAATTCCTCAGCTGCCTGAACTTCTATTACTACTAATACTTGTGACATTTTGTTTGTGATTAATTTTTACCTCTAAGATGAACTGAAAACACAGGAAATTTGAGTCTCATCCTAGCAGGATACAACACTGTAAAATTAATCCCACCACTCCTCAGAAGAGGTTTGATATCTGGAAAGCTCCTCCCTCTCCCTGTTCTTCCAGGGATGAATAGTATAAGCTGGAAAATATCTAACCTTTGATCCCAAAAACTTTGATTCTTAGTTCCATAAAATGCTTTATGAGTATAAAATCCCTATTTCTATTGTTTTTGGTGTTAACAAGGCTGTTCTGAGAACAGCAAGAGTGCCACAGCATCTTAGTTGAAAATGACTGCTCTTCACCAAAAGAAAATTATTCTACCTAATAATTCCCAATGACCCCTTTCAGTGTGCAGCAGAACTAAAAGACATGCTAAATCTTTTTTTTGTTATTTTGTTTTGTTCTCAGGAATGAACACTTTTGATTCATCACCATAATCATAAATGGTGCAAATAACTTTTGCAGAAACTTTATATTGAGTGATGCAGCTTTGGTTTGTTATATTACTAATGCACAGCTCCACTTCCTGTTTTTTTCTTAATCATGCTTAATCATCTTTCTTTTTCTTTATTTGGTTGATGACTATCAATGTTTTGAGTTATTCCACTGTTATTTGCTTCCTAGTACAAAGATATGTCCATCTTTCCTATGGCATGTTAATTCAAGGTTTTTGGGAAGGCTTTATAGGGGAAGTTGGGGGGGGGACTTCAGAATTAGCATATGCAGCCTATGACAAAATTACACAAGCATAGCATTTAATATAAAAGAGAGAGAGAGAGAGAGAGAGAGACTGTGTCATGGTTCAAAGTCTAGTCTATCACCTTACACAAACCAAGCTAACAGTATCACCTTCGCAGTCATCAAAGAAAGATACAAGCATCATTTAAAAATGGAATATTATGCAATTGCTGTAGCAGAAGATTAATCTTAATTTTATTTTATTTAGTATTATTTTTTACATTGTAAATGTCACACGTTTATTGTTCCTAATCAATGTGTTTCATTAACGCCCTTGTAGTTTTAATACTCATTTTCAAACATAGAAAATATAGAAAAAAGAGGCAGAAACTTAACATGCCAAGCAATAGAGGATGAATGGTGAAAAATGCTGAGCATTTTAACACAGTTTGTGTGGGAGTTTTTAATTATGCCAGGGCACCTTTTTTAAAGACCTTTGTCAGACCTTGACCTTTCAAGGTCTCTATAATCAGTAAAGATCAGTGAAGATTATACTCTGGCAGCAGTAACTGGAGTTTGGTTTGTGACAAATAGGAAAGGTTGTGTTTGCAGGCAGACCAGCAACATTCCTTCTTACAAAACTTATAAAAATATCACCCCTTTTCTTTAAAAAGAAATTAATATTTCTCATAATTTTAGTCACAAGTGAAAATTAGTATGTTGTCAAACTCAGCTTCACCATAGTCTTGGTAAAATTTAGTAGTTTATATTCAGGAAGCACCTAGGAATGGACAAAAAAGCCACGTTCACACAAGCGCAGACATTTGTTTCCCCAGGGACAAGAAGCAGTGGCAAACCTTGTCCCACTGCTACTTGTCCCCAGGAAATGCTGGTGCCACACCTGCTCTGGTGCACAGCAGGTTACCTCGGGTGGGGCGGGGGGGGCTGGAGCCAGCAACTGTTCTGTCCCCAGCAGCCTTACCTGGGAGCCTGGGGGCCATGGAAGCCACAGCCTTGGCCCCCCTGCAGCTGGGGGCCTGCCAGCAGCCACAGCATGGCTCCAGCCAGCCAGGCTCCGGTTTTGGGCAGCACACTGTTTGTTTTTTTCCATATATGTTTTTTACCTTGAAATCTCCCAGGGTCAAAAAAATCACTCCACACTGCAAGATAGCAGTGAGGAGAATGCCTGAATTTGCAGTATGATGCCACAGACGGGTCTGTGGTGCCACATACCTCACAGCCGCGTTCACCCGGATGCAGCCAAAGAGCTGTACAACAGGATTAAAAGCCTGCATTGACAGAGCTCTCTACTGCAAAATGTATGCAGCACCTGCCATACTTGGCTCAGAGTGCTGGATTAATCACTCGTTTTCATAAGTAAAAAAAAAAAATATTTGTCAGAAACTTAAATAAAAGTTTATAGCCTACCTGTGAACTGCATATAGACAAAACCAAGGAAAAATAAATGATGTAACACTACTTAGGGACAGTCATTTCTATTTCATGGCATTAGCACAGCATCGCTGTGTAGGCTTCTGGGTTTTTTTTCCCCCTCTCTCTGAATTTCCCATAAAGACATAATGGTAGACACTGCTGTCCAGCTTAGAGCACACCTGTTTCTGTTTAGACGGTGCTAGGAAGTGCTGCAGTAACGCATGGTAGACTGCTCTGCACTTGCTCCTCTCTACAACTGATGTTGCTGGAATAGCCAGGATAGCAGGCTTATTAGAACATATCCTGAGCTGCTTTACATCCCTACACCCACTAAAGTTTGTAGCAAGCATGGAGCAGGCAGTCTGTGGTTCACTACAGCACTCTCTAGCATTGTCCAGAGACAGTATGGGCAGGCGCTTCCCAATCCAAGTATTGTGTAATATTAGCTGAACACAGACATTCCCAAATGATCCCATTAAGTTGGTTCAGGTAAGTTCCTTCCAGATTTTATAAGGCAGTCTTTAGTATACAGAACAGCTTTAAAAAAAAAAGAAAAAGAAACAGTCAGAAATGAAAATTAGGCTCTTAATCTTTCAGCCTGTCAAAGATAAACTGTGTAAGTGTAACTGTCCTGTATTATTCTGGCACTGACCTTAGAGAGTAGAACTAATTTAATCTTGACATATTATAGATTTACAGTATATTAAAATCCAATAGTTTCAGTATGAATTTAATCTCAAGGTTAAAGAAACTGAGCAGAGGCTACAGATTAATCATTTATACTGTATTTTCTAAACCCAAATGCAAACAAGTCGTTAGAGACATCTGCAAACTTTGCAATTGGTAACAGGCAAATAATTTAGCAATATCAAACATATATGAGTGCTACAAATATTACCATCAGTTAAGTATATGAAAAGTAATAATAGGAGCATCTACGTTTATTAACCTGCAGTGGTTACTGAAAATTTAATTTAGTATGTGTATAATCAAGTACTAAATAAATGTGCAGTAACTGGAGTTACTGTGCAGCAGTGCTAGTGAACCCCTTCTTAGTGATGATATTGAGCAGTAGCCTAATAATACTGCACAAGGGCGTATTATCACTTTCTGTGCTGCGATGCACTACAGCACAGTGTTATTAGGCTACTGCACAGTTAGCATCTTGTGTAAACACACCCACTGATACCTACTCGTTTAAGTTCCATACCATAGCTTATCACTTGTCACAACATGTATAGTAAACGGCATGTTGCATTTCACTTGCAGCTAGGACACAATTTTTAAAAAATCTATGTTAACATTGGGGTCTAAGGGAATGAGATGCATTACTTCAATTGACTGCAGAATCCTTGCTTCTTTTTCAATAAGGCCCTAAATGTACACCAAAGCTGTAAAACGCTTTTTTCCTTTTTCTGGTTCAGAAAAAGAATGATTCTTCCTTTACAATAGCTATAATGCCAGACTAATTCTCTTCCATATGCATACAGTTTAACCTGCATCCGAAAATGCAGGGGGCAATGAAAACAGTTTGCCAGAGGTGCCTATACTATGGATTTCTAGGGGAGTGAAAATGAGAGAAAAAAGAGCCATCACATTAGGAGAGCGTTAGGAGAAGCTTAGGGATCAGTTAGGAGAGTGTAACAGGTTGGACTGTGAGGCAACCCAGTTACAAAGAGAGATGGAGGCTTCCACTGGGAGTGGTGGCCTCTTGCAAACTCAACGCTTCCACTAACTGGCATTGGCAACATCCTAGTCTTTCCTGCTCTGTATCTCTGAACCACTGCAAGGTTTTTTCACAGGGGTCGTTAGGGTCGTGGTATGTGAGAGGAGTCTGAGTGGATGATCCTAGGGATCTTTTGTAAAAATGACTGCCTGTGAATGTGGGGAATAAACTTAATGGTCTGGGAGACCCTGCCAGTTTGGTGTTTCTGTTTCTAACTCATTAATACTACAAAATGCAGGGTAGTGCAGTCTATTTACTTGTTTCCCATAATACTTGGATACAATTACCTTCACTTACTTTGTCAGCTATGAGTCAGGTTAGCTTTGTCTTCCCTGCCATATTGCCATTTCTGCTTTTACAGAATTTAGACTTTTTCTGTTTGAAATCTATGGAGTATTTAATTGCATATAAAACTGAAGTTTCAGCTGTTCCAGCCATCCCCTCATTATTGTTCTACATCTGCTCCACACTGCCTGTATTAAAGTGCCCTACAATATAGTGTAAACTGCAAACAATGAATTCTGTTACCCATGACTCTCAGAATTATTCTGAATTATGACGTGTTTCTAATTTTTATTAGAATTGTGTTCATAATCTGGTTATGGCACTACTTTAATGCCGCAGTTTGAAACGTTTTGCAAATTTTATGTATTTTCTGAGATAAGTCAGTATCATTCAACACTATAGAGATATAGCCTACACCTAGATTTCTCCTTATATTTAATACACAATGGTGGTGTAGTTGTTTGTTTTATGGAAAGATACAAGTATAAAAACAAAAAAACCCCAGGATATTATAATAAAAAAGCACCATTGGTATTCTGCCATACAGAGTTCATGAAGATAGCATCTGATTATAGCAGTAAAAGTATAAGAGACAATATACACAGGAATTAAAACATATTGCTTTTATTATATACTAGCAAATTGCCCATCAAGAATAATGGGGGGAGGGGAAACAGAGGCCTGCATCCCTTCACCCCTGCCTTGTACCAGGGTGGGGGCTGGGGCCAGTCCCTGCCTCCGCCACTCCACTGGCCTCACTCCTCTCCCCTCCGGCCCCTCAGTCCCAACTGTCGTGGCGGCACTCTGCTGTCTGTTCCTGTCTCTGTAGGGCACTGATTGGCTGCCGAGACAGCCAATCAGAGCATGAAAAAGTGTTACAGACAGACAGACAGATGTAGGCTTTTACAATATTAGAATTGTAGCGTTTTTTAGGTTTTGAAGAAAAAGAGAAATAGTCTCTTATCAGTTAAAAATGCTTCAATCTGGGCATGTCCTGTGAAAGACCTGATCTCTTAGGTGTATTCCTTCTGACAATGTGCAGCAGCCATGGCTATTACATTTGAGAAAGGTGCTCAGTGGAGGAGGGTGGAGAGAAAAGGATGGTGCTACCCCTTCCCCTTTTACCTGGCGGCTCAGTAGTTAAAACGCTCCATCAGCATGTGGAAAATGGTGACTCTATGGGCACATGCAGGCATTCCCAGGACCCAGTCTATGGTCATGAGGCTTGCTTTAAGTTCCACTTGTGTGTATACTCACTAGTGCTGGGGAACATGATCAAAGTAAGTCATGGTGAAGAGAAGGGCAGGTAGGATGAGGATGGCTAGTGGATCCAGGGGGGGTTGGCAGGTCTTGGTAGGGAAGGAGGGAGTTAGTGGCATCAGGGGACAGCTGGTGGATCCTTGGGACGGGGACAGGGGACAGAGGCATAAAAATAACCCAGTCAGGATAGGGAAGGATAGGAAAAACACAGTCCTGGACCTGGGGTTATTGGCTGGGATTTCTCAGACCCAGGACTGTGCTCCAAACATATATACTTTTGGTTAGATTGGGCGGGGTGCACCTCCTCAAGTAAACTAAGTTAAATCAGACAGCCAGGTTTTGCCCAATCTAAAATCCCCAACTGTATGTACAGTTTAGCATTTAGACTGACCTGACCCTACTTAAATTGATCTAAGTGTAATGTTTGCACACACTGTTTGTCTCATCCACACAGGCCTTAAGCCCCCAGCTTTTACCTTTCAGGAAGGGGTCCTAACCACCTGGCTATGGGTTATTTTGGAACAGGGTCATGTTATTCCTCATGCCAAAGCTATTCCACTTTAACAATAAGAAGAAACATTCATTGGGCTAGAGAGCAGGAGATAGAGGGTAAATGCCCAGTTACTACTCATCTTCAAAGTACTAGCTTCCTATCTCTGTTCCAAAGATTGTTTATACCAGAGGTGTCAAACTTATCTCCTCCTCCAGGCTAGATTTGGACTACAGGGCTCTTTGGGGGCTAGATCCATCTCCATCCTGGTGAATGAAGAGGCAGCAGCAGCTACTTCAGCTCTTTCCCGGTGTACTAGGTGGTAGTGGCAACTCTGGCTGCCACCTCATGCACAGAATTTATGGCAGCTGGAGCTGCTCCAGCTCCATCTGTGTGCCACATATTGCATTACTCCATGGTGGAGCCAGAGTTACTGCTGCTGCCACATGCCTTGTGCTGCAGTGGTAGTGCACAGGGTACATATTGGTGACAACTCCAGCTCTGGCACAGGTATGCAGCACACAACAGCAGAAGGGTTGTTGGCCAGGGAGTTAGGGCCACTTCACTGGTGACAAGCAAAATAGCTGGAGGGTGACCAGACCCGTATTAGCTCTCGCTTGTCCTCCTGCCATCATTGCCAGAGCCCACCTGTAGTCTGGCAGGCTGGCTAGGCTGGCTCTGTAGACTGAATCCAGCCTGTAGGCTATGTTTCACACCCCTGATTTATACACTTCATCTAATGGTTGTTTAATGTAAAATACATGGCAGTCCTGTTGTGATTAGGGACCATAACCCAAGATGGAGAATACCCACATCCTATTCATTGTTATGATCCCTAAAACCCTTTGTAAATCCAGTCCTGAGTCACCAGACTTGCAAAATGATTGAAATACCTAGACACGGCATTGAGTGAGATTTGTAAAGCAACTCAAGCAGTCAGGCTTCTAAGTGACTCAGTGCCTAGCCTTAGCTTTTTTGAAAATGCCACTAAGAGAGGTACCTGTGTCCTTGTGGCAGTGGTGCATGGGGCTGCCTTAGTGGCTGCACTGTCAGGAGCAGTGGCCAGGCCAGCATTGCAGTGGCTGCTATTTTTATACCCCTCCAATTCCATGTCCAAGGATAGTGCCCTTGCCACCCTACCTTAGCTACACTACTGTGTTTAAATGCCTTTGTAAAGTGATGACCAAGGTACTCTGCATTAATTTTATTTCATATGGATACTGATAAAGCAGAATGTGAGTTCCTTTAAAGTAGTACTAGTCACTGCTTTTTAACAGTTATCTATCTCCAAAAAGAATTTCTGAACCTATTTTTATTTGTCCCATTATTTAATTTTGCCACAGAGAACACATGCAAAAACTGGGAAAGAAAAAAGATTAGGAAAAGGTTTAGCAGGTAAGAAAGGCCAGGATTAGCATCTCATTTAAACAAAACTTTAGAACATTTCCTCAGAGACTAGTGTCTCTCACAGTTTAAGATCATTAGAGCTCAGTGCTCTCCTTAGACTTTTTGGATTTATTCCATGCCGTGGGCATTACATCCAAAACCAGAACATTTTTCTAAGACAGCTGTGTCCTGAGGCTCCTCTTTTAACATTACATTCAGTGTCATTACCTGTTGCTGTAATGGGCTCTTAAGTAAACCTTTAGGTGTCAGTTTTGCTTACCCAATTTTACATCCCATCAACCTCTACTGCCATCCTGAATCTCCCTCTATGCCTTGTGGGCCCATTTCTGTATCTCCCCTTAGTGCTAGAGAACCCAATTTTCCTTTTACCGTAGCTATATCCTAAAACTCGTGCTGTGGAATTGAAGGGCTTGATTCTCCAGTCACTTACAGCAAAATCAATGGTGTTGTTCTAGAGGAAAACTGAAATAAGTGAGAGATGAAGGATTTATAAATCAGTGCATTTAACAGCAAAACTTAAGGTATTTATGAAACAATTCAAGCACCCAAGGGTGAGATAATATTCAACTATAATTTGTACCTTTCATATTTCAAACTGATCAGAGAGACTATATTAGACTATCCTACTTCTTGGTGTTCCTGCAACAAACAATAATCAAAACAATATTATGGGTAAATTCTATTCTTAGTTACCCCAGTTATCCCTCTGTATAGTAGAAATTGTACCCACTGTCACTAAAGTTCATTTTAGTATAAAGCATTAGGAATAATCTTCATTTCTATTTCCATAAATTATACAAATCTACAAATACATAATAATAGTTAAATTAATTCATACAATATATTTTTTGAATAGGTGTTGTTAGTAATGCATGTTTGCAGAAGTAATGTACATAGTGTTATTGAACTGTTCTACAGAGAACAGCAAACGGAGTATTATCTTTATCCTTTTCAAAATAATTACAGCCTTCTAAAACCAAGCAACCAGGCAAATATGATCCTCCAGAAAGCAAACAATATGCTAATTCTGAAAAAAATCAAACACTACCATTCTTCCAATAAAATAATCTTTGCCTACAGTAAACAGAATGTACCTGTTAGAGATCATAAAAGAAAGGGCACTAGATGCATTTAATATTATAAGGCAAGTCAATGTATTATTTTGTTAAAAATGAATGAAAACAGCATACTTTTATAATATGGTTTACAAACTCTGAAAATTATATCATTCTCTGGATTTAGGATATACATAATAAACAATATGTGAATTGAATTTCACCAAAAAATAAAACTCAAAGAAAGTGAACTGCTTGCCCCTTTATTTTTTTATTTTATTAACTATTAAAATGAATAGCATCTACCAAAGATGAAAACTTCTAGATTTTCACATTTTTGCCATTACTTAGCATTCATGCCCATTAAAAGCACAAATGATAATCTCTGGATTGGGGAACCTGATGTCTCAAGTTGTTAATAATGCAATGTATTGCTGTTTTAGTCTCCTGATACCTGGTTTTAAACCATTATTCCAGGACTATTCAGTGACAAACTATACATGTAACAAATCGGAGTTCAGTGAAATGGGTTCATACCACAAAAAAACTTCAACCAAAAATGATGCAAGGTCAAGAAATGAATACAGAAACTGAATTTTCCATACTGCCCTCCTTTTCCAAATAAATCATTGAGATTACTTCCCAGAAGCTATCTGCACTGTACCTATGAGGACATGATCTCAACACATGGCTTTTCATAAGTATAAGTTAAAAATAAGAATAATTTCTGTTTGTTAGCATAGTAAAACACAGTTCTCTTTTCTAACTTTATAACATTTTCTCCTCAATAATATGTAAAAAGTGTTTTATGTGTGCCTAGACACTTATAGTTCAGGCATCATACTCAGAGGCCAACAAATCTGTAATGTTGAGGATCTTTTATTCTTGCTGTGACTGTATACATTTTGAAAGCTTTTTTAAAGGACGATGAGTGCACAAATTTGAGTATATTTTCATGGATTCATATGTTTAAGACTTCCATGTCTGTTTGAGTTCTCTTACATAAAACCTGTTTCTATAAGGATGGGCCATGTTGCACAAGACACTTAGGATGTGTTAAATGCATTTAAAATTCAAGCGTTCACACATTCAAGCAGGGTAATATGTGTTAAGTCCATTTGTGCATATATAGTACCAATATATGCCTTTGCCAGCAAGGAGCGTTTCCAGACTGTATCAACACATGTTGAGCTAACATCAAGTTGTTCCAGACAGAGAGAATATGATTAATTTTGGTCCCAGGGTTGGGACCCACAATAATCTGAATTGTGGGTCCCAGCCCCAGGACTACACAGAAGTCTGGAACTTGCTGCAGTATATCCGAGGGCTCAGACTGACTTAGTCCCAGCCTGGGGACTACATTAGAGTCTCCAACTGGCTCTCCATGCTAAGACTGACAATCAGCTGGTTTTTAGCCCCAGCCCTAGGATCACACCGCATCTTTTACTAGCTACAGCCCTGGGGCCCCGGTGGGATCCAGCAGCAGTGGCAGCACCCTCTCTTGGGTTCAAAGCTGTATGTCTTTCTCTGCCCACAGCAGAGAACCTACCTTTGGAAACTGTAGTAAGCATTACCGTGGAACCATTCAGAAAATGGTCTGATGTTTAGTAATGCTTACTAGGATACAAATAAAACTAAGTTTTCTGCATGACAAGGCCTGCAGACTAATACGGAGAGGATGAAAGAACTAGGGCCACTTAACCAGGAGAAGGGAAGACTGACAAGGGATATGACAACAGTCTTCAAATATCTGAAGGGCAATTAGAGAGAGGATGAAGATGGCCTTTTCTCTGTGGCTGTAGGGGTCAGAACTAGGAACAATGGCCTCAAGCTTCAGCATGGAAAATGTAGTTTGGAGATTAGGAGGAACTTCCTGACTATGAGGGAAGTTAAGTATTCAAACAGGCTACCTAGAGAAATAGTGGAATTTCCATCCTTGGAAGTTATCGAGAGCAGGTTAGACAGACACTTATCTGGGATAGTCTAGTCAGGAATGATCCTGCATTGAGCAGAGGGCTGAACTAGATGACTTTGTAAGGTCCCTTCCAGCCCTGCTTTCTCATAATCCTATGTTGAAGAGTCTTTTTGGAAAGCCTAGTGTCATACTATTGCAATACAGAAGCCTGAGAGCAATACATTTCTCTCTAAAGAAAAGCCTTCTTATCTACTGACCTCTTAATTATTCTACAACAAAATCTTATAGATGCTGAAGTGAAATGGTCCATTTTAAATATTTCAATACTTCCAAACTCTGTGCCTTAGATGACAGCCCTTTATAGGTTGCATACTTTTAATTCTCTTTTATGCAGGGCATCATCAGGACATTACTATTTTACTCTTCAGTAAAAAACAAATGAGATGTAACTGATAGTTCTGAAAAAGCAGGAAGAGTAGCCTCAGAGATTCAGTGTTTTTCTAACTGTGGTTTGTATGTGTTTCTAGGGATATAGAGGTAGAACTCCACTGAATCCATTTTAAGCACTGCTAGTTCTGTTGCATTATAGAACATTATATGGTATCTTTAATGAGGAAAAAATAGGTCATACTATAGTTTCAACAATTTTTCAGTCCACTGACATTTAACCTCTGTGAGCTCTTGACAATGGGAGGCTTTCCTGTGTGAGGAATGTTTGATAAGGCACCTAATGAAGAAGGAGGTGTGAATTATTCATTTTGTACATTGGATAACATTCAAAATTCTGAGGGAAAAAGCCTTATAGCCATTGAGACAGCCACTGTTGATTTACACCCAAAGCAACCCTGCAGATTTCATAGTTAAGTGTCTGATTTGACCCACTATTTCAGAGCACACTATGCCTTTTAATTACCTAAAGGTAAAACACTACAGGTTGTTCAATGTCAAGGGTGAGTGGTGCCTCCCAAGTCGGGGGGGGGGGGTACTAGATTGCTGACTGCAGGGGAAGAGGCAGAGGCCGATCACTGAGCCAGTGGCAAGACCAGAAGTGTACTTCCAGTTTCACGGCTGGCACTTCCGGGGGGTGCACGGCCGATCACAGGGAGTGCATGTGCACGTGCACCTGCGTGCACCCCTTGTGCATCTCCAATGTTCATTGTTCATCATCCCTTACACCAGAGCTGTGCCTTACCATAATGCAGTCAATCATATACTTGGCTCTGTGACAGCTCATGTGTCAGTGGGAGGCCATGATGTGGATTGCGGGAGGGAGAGTATGACTGTTGTAGTCTAGAGCAATCAGGTCTTGTAGTAGAGGTGATATCTTTTATTAGAGCAACAAGAGTTTTGCAAAAAAAAAAAAAATCTTTAATTGCAAGCTTTCAGCCACAGACACCTTTCATCAGGCATTGTTGTAATCTAGAATATCCTGGAGAGCAGGAAAGATGCTGTTCTGGTGGCCAGGAAATACTGAGGGACAGGGCTACTGTGGCCTTGCACCTTTTTCTCTGCATATGGCCCCATACAGCAGGATGAATGTGCTCTAGCTAGTTAAGTTGTCTTTACAGTTTCACTGGGTTTTTAAAGAATCCCCTACTTCTATGCAACAGTTCATTTTAATTAATGTGTCTGCTTCTACTGGAATGGTTAAAAACACGTTTTCATCTGGTCAGTGGGAGCGATTTCTCCCCTGGCTTTCTTTCCAGCAGGCAGGGAAATTTAACATTTTGGCTTGTGTGAGGAAGGGGGATTATAACTCTGAGTTTCTTTTAGCTACAAATACACAGTAATAGGCTGGAGGAGGGGCATGGGAAGTGTAACAAAGCCTATCTTCCTTTGTTAAATCCTATCTGAAGACAAAGAAATAACTCATATGAGTAAAGGTAGCAATATTCACCTTTAATTCTTTTTCTTCTAGTCCATAAGAGCCTCCTTCTAATGACTATTCTGTACCTTGTGCTGGAATCTTACATTTCATATTCTCTAGAGCGAGACATCAATGTCATTCCATTAATGCTGGCTGCATGTTGCTCTTTCAGTGTTTCAAAAAAACACACTTTACATATGACACTTAAAAAGAACTTTGCTGCCTTTTTATTTTCTTTTTTTTCCCCTGGAAGTGTCTTGCATAGCTGACAGGTCATTCAGCACAAATAAAGATAATAAATAAATAAATACACAGCTAGAGTACTTAAAATATTTTCTCTTTAAAACGCTCTTCACTGCTGATTAATATATACACATTCATAAAACTTCTGCATTTTATTTCTAGCCTTACAAAAAGTATCTCCAGCATAAATTTTATATCTCACAGTTTAATAGAATGTAATTTTGAAAGGATACAATAAATTATGCAGTAACAAATCTTTGGAACTTCAACTTTCTATCTGTTATTCCAGAGCAATTATTTCCCCATGAGCTAGTGTATTATATTTCAGAGTAAAGTCTGTCCAATCTCTTCCTCTCAGGGGGATCTTAGCTGTGGTGCAGGCTTGAAATTATTTAAAGTAATAAATTAATACAAACTAGAAATCTGAGTCTTCTTTTTGTGATACCACCTACACAACAGAAACTGAGCTGAGGTTTAAATGTTTGGTTTTGAGTTTACAAAAGGGAATTGACACAGTTAGGTGAACATTTTTGTAGAAAACTGTAAGTCTGACCAGAATTTCTAATTCTGTTTTTTCACTTTAATAGATAAAGATTTTGCCAATATCATATATTGAAGTTCTTTATAGGAGGCGAGTATTTCCAGTTACAAATGTCTTATATTCTACTGTTTAAATTGGTGGTGTGGATTGCTTAACTGTAGAAAGCTATTTTTGACTTCATATTGGTTATACTGATCATGAAGGAGATGGGAAAAGATTCCTTAATTCCTTATGGAACTGAATAGCTGCAGTTTAAAGATACAATTTACCTCTACCTCTAAACTAAGATTCAGTTTATCTCACAATTTCAACTTGTATCATTTCAAATTTTAGGGGCATGATCTAGTCCCTTGTGAAGTCAACTGAAAGATTTATATTGATTTTTTAACTTTATCTAGTTTATAAAATTTCATGAGCTTGCTCTAATTTGTTCCCACAATCTAGTTGGCTGACTGAGCATGATTCTTTAACTGTGAAAATATATTATATACATCTTTTTTGAGTTTACTCTCATTTTGCATTGCAGCTTTCTTTGATGTCCCTTATGGCAATGGTTAAAGCTGAAGGACTAAAGCAATTAGTAAATGGGACAGAAGGCACCTTTCTGTTATATCATTTTGTAGACTAAGCAATATAGATCTAAAGTATCCACTTTGAATTGCTAGTGGAGAAGAGTAGGTAGTTGCTATGTTTTACTTCAGTTTATATCCATGGCCAATTTTCTTAGAATATAACTTCCAAGAAATAGTCACAGGTAGATTTATATTACTTTTAGTCCAAAGAATAAATGAAATATCATTCTTAAATTATCTGAAGTATGCTCTTGGGAGGTGAAATGTGTTTGATGTCTGTTAGATTTACAATTACATTCTGCAAACTCTTCAGCAGAAGAATAACAAAATATTAGCCTTTTAATAATCCACTGCATTCTTGATTTCATGGAATACTTTCAAAATTATTTCCTTCTGTAGTATATAAGAAAGCATATTCTTTATCAGAATTTACCATTTCACAGAGTCCAGGATGATGCTTATTCTCAGCAGACTTAGTTGATCTGCAGTAGGTTTTAATTATCAGTGGGTGCATCTACACATGACACTTTAGTGCAGATTAGACCAATCTAATGTGCAGTAAAGTGTCACCATCTACACATGCACAGCCATTACTGCACAGTAGATTAGTCTAATGTGCAATTTTCTAGTACACACCCAAAACCTTGAGATGAAGGAAGACTTGCTTGGGATGCAGCAATGTTTCTGGGTGAAGGAACTGGGTTTATATTTGGGACATTGTGCCAGTAACTTCAACAGGGTCAGAACTGTACTTATCATGTTTTTTATTCTATCCTGTGGCAGGCTGGACAAAAGAAGCTACCATACACAGCGAAACTGGCTTTGGATTACTACACTGGAATCAACTAACTTACCTCCCCTCTGTCCCTAAGCCAAGGGTTCATCAAACAATATTTAGCTGTCAGGAAAGGAAAGGAAGTGTGATTTGCAGGATTCATTTAGCTTTTCCAAAGGATTTGTTATTGCATATGTTTTATAGTGTCATAGTTAGTAGGGTCAGAAGGGACCTGAGCAGATCATCATGTTATATCCTGCCCTTTAAAATGAGGGTAGGGGGATAAATATAAAAAGATCCCCTTTCCACTGCAAACCACATAGCTATTTTGTATTCAGATGCAGCTGTTTTTACTGGACAGACAAACATACAGATATCTGCATACCCATATGGTCATCTCATGTGATAAATGCTATTGTAGAATTAGAGGGGAATAAGAGAAAAGCAAAAAGAATGATTAAGGAGATGGGAAAAAACCCATTCATACAAAGTAAGATTGAAAGAAAGACTGTTCCTTAGATAGATGAAGAATAAGAGAGGATGTGATAAAGGTATATAAAATAATGAAGGTCTAGAGAGAATGGATCACGAATATTCATTGTCCTTGTCCCATAATATGAGAACACTTTAATTAAAAGTAGCAGGTTCAAAACTGATAAAGGGATTTATTCACAATTCATAATTAAACAGTAAAACTCATTGCCATGGTAAGGCATTAATGCAAAAAAATTAGGAAGAAAAACAACCTGAACATTTAAAAGAATAACAATATGTTTGGTTATCCTAATAAGTTATTAAAATCAAGCCTTGTGTTTTCATTTATGCCAAGCTATCAGATATCAAAAATTAGACCTATTGCGGAGGACAAATTATCAGCTTCATCAGGATTCTTATACCTTTAAAGCATCCAGAACTAGAAACCTTTGGAGAAACAATACTGGAAAAGATGGATCTTGGTGTGATGAATGCTGCCAATTTCTATGAAACTAAGAATATCTTCTTGTCCACTGTATGAAATAGTTAATATGTAACCAAGTTGATGATGCCATAATGACACTCTCAAAAATACCTCAACACTGCCTAAAAAAGGAAACATTGATCTACTAAACGGCACCTTTAAAAATGTCTTACTTTATACAAAACACAGAGCTATTAACAGCATATTATATTTATGAAGAGGCTAATCTTTGAAAACCTATCAAAAGATACTGTGAAATGTTGAGAAGCCACAATCGACATTATATCTCTAACATGATATTTCATAAAAGCATGAACAATTTTATAGGAAAAATGTTAGTATATTATATTGTTAAAAAGTGATAACATTATAAAGTGAAAATAAACAATGTTAAAAAAAGACATACTTTATCCATGCTGCTCCTATTGTTCAAATACAAATATGAATTTCCCCTTTGGCTGGTCTCAGCTAGAGACTACAGTGCTTGCTGAGAAGAGCAGAGGACAGCTTGGGAAATTCCCAGCTGTTGTTCCCAACCTAAGAATTTTATTGACATATTCTAGGTAGACTATTTGATCGTAAATTGGATATCTCAAACCAAACAAATGAATCTCCATTCAGAGTAAAGAGTTTTCCAGGTGAGCCACATACAGAGTGTAATGCAAGTGTATCGTTTGATTTTTGTACTTTGTACAAAGTGAGAGAGAGACAGAGAAAGAGGGAAAGCAAGCATGCTTTCAGCATTTAGTTTCTTTTAACATTTGAAAATCTTCTGAAAATCTGCTACCTTAACACTCCCACAATTTCCAGACATTCAACTATTTCACAGTTCATTTGTTGTACTTTACCCCAGGGGAATATTGTAATATTTTTTGCTTATTGATACGTATATTTCAGGGATGCATTATATTTCACATTCAAAATTCAGTGTTCTGATCGAAAGAGAACACTTGAGAAAGGACAACAGATCACTGTATGACTATAGATGAGTTTCCTCACTTACTGGCTCACTAGAATCTAATCCTTTATCATGGACATCAGTGGAAGTTCTGCCACTGCCTTCAGTAAATGTAGGATCACGATATTAGTTTACAAAGAAAGGACATGCTGTCAAAAAACTCTGGAAATGAAAATCTCAGTCTGTGGTCAGTCTAAGGCCCCATTTACATGTTAAATGTATTGTGCAATTAACTAGTTAACTGTGCAATCACCTTGAGACCACTTACATGTACAATGTACTTATCACACACTAAAAAGTTCCAACCAGTTATAAAGTTAGACCATGAAAATGGGTGCTAACTTTATAGCTAGTTACTATTGAGCTCTGATTTGCACGTGTATCAGGGTCTCCCCTGTGTCTGGGAGCTCATCAGCTGATCGGCATCCAAGCCACTAAGGTGCAACCCCCAAGCCCTGGGGATCATGGCTGCCATAATCCCCAAGACTCAGGGGTGTGTGAAATTTCCACGCCCACATGAGACTCTTGGTCCCAGCTGTGCCTCATCCACAGCAAGGACCCAGAGCCCTGTCAGCTGCAAGGTCTCTGGGTCCCATTTGTGCATGCTTTTCACACCTGGGAGCCCCCTCAGCAAAAGGGGGCTCCCAGCCATGGGTGCCTGCTTTATGCTGATGCAAGGGGAGGCCAGGATCAGGCTTTCTCTACACCAGCAATAAGATGTGATTGGATCTAATGTGTGATCCCACAGTGCATGTGTGGCATGACAGGAAGTGCAATTGTGTGGATGATGCATTAGAGCCAATCATGCCTTGGCCTGCATACGTAGACAGGGTCCAAGCTACCTGATGACCACACAGAATAAAATACAAAGCATGGTAGAGTAAAATAAAAAAAGATTCCAAAGAAAATAGCTCCAAGATATTGCTAAAACTGCTCATATGTTGCTACAAGCATAGAGAAAATAGTCATATAGGTTCTCCAGTGTGACATTAGCAAGAAAAGTGCATTTTGCCTTTGAGCACCGTGTCATCAATCCAATGTACATGTAAAGTTCCAAGTTGAAGGAAATACGTAAGACCAGGGGGATGAAACCCATGTAACTCCCTTTTTTTTCTGGAATTGGGGCACTGGTTGTTTGTTATGTCCTGGCTCATCTCCCTTTGTTAGGTCACGTTGTTAATGCAACATCTATTTGCAATACTCTTAAAAAAATATGGGTGCCATATAATTGTCTTTGCTTACATAAGACCATTATCTGCTTTCAGGGACATTTTGGATAGTTCCATGTTATTGTGATTTACAGCATGAAACAGAAATGGCCTTATTCATGTCCCCCTCCACTCCCACCCCCAGCAGGCATTTTTTAATTGTTTTGAGCAATATCTTTGCACTGTGTGGCATATTTCCTGAAGAGGTAATGGCTTTTCCAAAAGGCACAGCTGTAATTTTAGGGGGCTTTTTCCCCATCAAGCATCAAAATAATAGTACTTGGGAAAGCTAGACTTTGCCTAAGATACCATTTCTGCTAAGCCCTGTACAGACACTAAACTAGAAGACAGTCCCTGCCCCAAATAGCTCATAAGATAAGTAAAGAGCAACAGACAGATGGATACAGGGAGGCAGGGGATCACAGAGATTATGGGATTATAGGTTAGTATTCTTAGCATTTCTGTAGCCTGTTGGCAAGTTTACTTTTGTATCAGAAGAGGAGACTTTGAAGAAGTAAAATGAGAATGTTTTGAATATTTATAGGAAATGTCCTCTTAGTATGAGTGGCAACATGGGACAAAATATGAAGGTGCTTCTTAAAAAATGTATTAAGTGGGCAATATAGGCTCATAAGCCAAATGGAGGAGGGAAGAACCTCTTGGTAGAAAAAGGCAATAGTTAGGGTGGCAACTGTTCTTAAGTACCATGAAAGTTAAAGCCAGCAACTTATATTTACAGCAATAAAAAGGGGGATGCAAGGAGAAGGATGACATGGTCAAAACAAAACTCTAGAAAAATTCTCTCAGCATAGATCGGACATGAAGGGAGCAGTATTATATTTGTCAATGCCATAGGAAAAGGTGTTGGAATAATAAGGATGAAAGCTCATAGGAGTAAATAAGGGCTGGAAGGGACCTCGGGATGACATCTAGTCCAATCCCCTGCTCAAGGCAGGATTACCCCTGTTTAAACCATCTTATCCAAGTGTTTGTCTAACTGGCTCTTAAAATTCAAGGGCTAGAGATTCTACAACCTCTCCATGTAATGCAGAGATTAACCAGCTTTATTATAAGAAAGATCTTCCTAATATCCAACTTAAATTTCCCTTGTTGCAATTTAAAACTGTTATTTCTTGCTCTGGCCCCTGCAGTCACAGAGCATAGTCCATCAGCATCCTCTTTCTAATTTCCTTGATGTATTGGAAAAAATGTTAATGTCGTCTCCATCTTCTCTTCTAAAAAGCAAAATATTCCAAGATCTCCCAGCCTTTCCTTGTAAATCATGTTTCCTAAAGTATTATATTTTTGTTACTTTTCACTGGACTTTTCCAATTTGAATATAGCTTTCATGAAGTGTAGACCCAAACTTGGGCACAGTACTCTAAGTGATGCTTCATCAATTCTAGAACATAATCACATCCCTTAATTTACAGGTGAAACTCCTGTTAATACAACCAGTAGGCTGTCGGAGGCCTCATAGGCCAAAGCACCTAAAGAGAGGGGGCACCCACCTGCTGCTGGGCCTTACCACAAAAGCATATTGTTGAGTCTTACTCAGTTTGTGATCTGCTATAACTCCGTGTCCCTTTCTTCAGCACTGCAGCCTAACCAAACATTCCCCAACTGTACTTGAGTATATGACTGATCCATCCTAAGTGCAGGACTTTGCACTTGTCCTTGTTGAATTTCATCTGATTAATTTTGGACCATTTTTTCAGTTCATCAAGGTCATTCTGAATCCTAATCGTATTCTCTGAAGTGTTTGCAACTCTACCCATCCTGGTGTCATCTGCACGTTTCTTAACTGTGCATTAAATCCAATCCAACGAAATCAGGAGTGAAGATAATAAACGCTGTCAGAATCAAAACACACTGGTGGGAAACCCTATTCAATGCCTCCTCCCAAGTAGGCACTGAGCCACTAGTGGCTAGTGTTTAAGCATGATGATCCAACCAATTATGTATCCATCTCAGTACTTTTATCTAGACTGCATTTGTTTAGATCCATGAGAATGCCATGGAACGCACTGTTAAAAGCTTTGCTGAAGTCAAGATACATCAAAGAGAATGGGAGAGAGTTTTTTGCTGTGCAGTTGGAGAGAAGTTCTATTTTAGACATGTTATATATAAGGAATTGGCAAGATTCAAATTTGAGGACCTAGAAAGATATCCAAATTGAAGATGATATTTAGGTTACAGACCAGAATGTCAGGAAAAGTATTGTTGTGCACAAGGATGAAGGAAATGAGGATTGTGGGGATAGGGCTAAATGGAAAGATTAGAAGCTCTGGTTTACTATGTTGAACCTGAGCCAATGGTTACAATCCATGAGATACCTGTGAAACAATCTGAGATTTTAATTTGGACAGAAGAAATTGGTCTGAAGGTAGAAGCAGTGCTGTGAGTGGTCAATACAGTAACTGAACATATGTTTACTGGTGATATTTCCCAGAGCTAATGAGGAGACATGGGTACCAATGAGGAAGTCCTGTGGAAGAAAACAGCTAAGATGTCTCTTCAAAGAGAAGAGGGAAAAAATTGAAAATGAGTTCAAAATTCAAACTACTATCTACAATATGAGATTAAGATGGAGGATTATAGTTGTTTAGCTGGTAAGATGTCAGACGTGAAAGAGGAAAGGATAAATATAATAGTAGAGGAAGTCTACTTCTGCTGGCATTGCAATTTTTATGAGACAAAATACATGTAGGATTTGTAAAATGTCTGTAAGAAAGTCAGAAGTTATCTCTTTCCTAAATTAGGAAACCAACATATTTTGCTCTGAGTTTCTGAACAATAAAAAAGAATGAGAGAATCAAATGAAAGAATGCCAAAGAAAAAGAACAGTATCAATAAACATCAACATCTAAACTCTGTGAATCTAAAACATCTAAACTCTGTGAATAAACTAGTTGCACAACTATCCATGAAGCCAGGTGGGATCTGGTCATTTTTACAGTACAGTCTTAGGACTGCGTGCATTAACTAACTTCTTGGGGGGGAGCATGATATCAAAAACTTCTGTCTTTGATTATCGTTTCTCTTTTTATATCATATATTTATTTTTGTAGTCAACTACCACTATGGATGCTACAGTGCAAGTCATTTATAAGAACCTTAAGCAAAAGTTTAAAAGTGGTAACAATGAATGATACAGAAATTTGATTTTTCTTGAAAGATTATAAAGACCACCTTAGGAAAAGTCATCAACTCTCCAAAAAGACTCAGACTTAACCGAGAAACAGAACATTCTCAATTCACAGTTTTCCATGGCTGTTTGCTCTCCATTAAAAGAAGGAAATGTACTTTCATTTTTCTAGTGGTCTATAGTATTATCTTAAGTAGGGAAGTTATTGCATATGCCAAATGTAGATATGAAACTGAAAAGTAATTTTATGCCTAATATTAGTTTGCAGAGGGAGTTATCACCTTAGTAACTATAAACATTAATTTCCTTGCTCCATTACACAACATTAGAGATGGGCAGATAATTTACAGCAAGCTTGTTATAACTACTCAACATTCAAAATTCAAGCTTCTTTATTACTAGACGAGTAAGTCACGTGACAGGTTCCTGGTTTCCTGAGTGTCTGCATGCAGTTTAGAAAACACGCTTTTACTGTAAATTCTTGGAATTGAAAACTTGTTTTTTCACAAATATTCAACATTCACTTAAAAATTATGATCTCCAGCAAACTCTTTTGTGAAAATAGTCTCCAAGAATAAATATAAAAGGAACTGTTAATAGAAAGAGGGGGGAAATAGCATTCATTCAGCCCTACAAAGCATACATACATAACTGGACATGACTGAATCCCAAAATGTAGGTTTCAAGTATAAAGTGTTCTTTGCATGATTAAAAACTGTTTTTTTAAACTAAGTGATACACATGAAAGTCTAATTGAGTTCAGTGGGTTTGCTATTAGTATATTATGGTGGAATTGATACTACTGTATTCAACAGGAATTTTGCCATTGACTACAATGAAGCCAGGATTTCACGCACTGAAGCTAACTCTACAACGTAATGAAAGCCCTCAACATTTACTGAAATCAACACAACTTAAACCAAGATGGCATTTTTAAGTCGGCAAATCAAAACAAAACAAAACGCTGTGACATAGGTCAATCTTACTTTGAGGGGTCTGGGTACTGCTAACAGTGGAAAGATCCAGCCAAGACTTCTGGTTGGTAATTCCATTGCAACTAGATTATTTTCTGACATTTGTTGAAATTGCAATAAGTATTATGACAATTTTGAATTAGCCATCAGTTGTGTTCATTGTGGAGAAGGAAACAGTTCTTCTAAAAAATGCCTTCCAAATATGTTTGGGTCATTATTGTTATAGAACTTGTTTTATATCAGCAAAATTTGCTAATAAGGCAAGCTGACAGACACATGAAAGGCCATGTAGCAAAATTCTGGCGTTAAGAGGTGTTTTTAACATGTAATGTTGCCTGGCTGTTAAGTTACTGACAAGAAAAATACTTAGTCACTTCCCAGCTGTTCTGTGGCAGGCAAAAACATTAAATTTAAACCATTAAATAATTCTGAAGGCAAGAGAACAGGTGGCAAATGGTTTATATGGCAGATGGTGCCTTTTTTAATATTTGCACTCACTGCTAATTTACGGAGTCCATAACTACAGACACATATTTTACCTTTTTTTAACTTGAATGATTAGGAAATTGCGGGAGAAAGTATGAAAATAAATACTGTAATTCCAAAAAATAAATAAATAAAATGGAAGATAATTTATCACTTGGCTTGCTTCATCTTGATGCAATAAACATAAAGCTGGTAATAATACATTTCTAATTCCAAGCTCCAAAATCTGAATTGAATCCCAGAGTTGTATAAACTCCAGAAGCCCATTGCAATTCCAATTTTTACTTCTTTAAAGTTAATTTAGTACTTTTCCAAAAATGGTGGAGTGAACCCCGGAGAATGAAGTCTGCTCTTTAACCACGGACCACATCCAGTGTAGGAAGTTGCAGTGGAGGAAATTTAGTGATAGTTGAACATATTCTGAATGTAGTGTAAAAAGTAGAAGTTGATCATTGTAAGGATTCTTGTAATCAGGAGTTTGACTCTGTTTTAGAAGAAATGGAACCATAATATTTTGGATAGCTCACAGGTGACAGTATCAGATAGCTAAGGCAAGACTGTATTCTTTGTTGCTTTGTGTAATGTATGGAGTATTTCATGTTCAAAAGGAATAGGATTACCCCAAAGAAACAAAACTGCAAGGAGGGGATTTTTTACTTATTTTTGCAAGAATTAATGGGTCATATGTGGAACTTTCAGGGTAAGAAATGACAAAGCTACCATGTTAAACATAATCAAACAGTATTAAAGATGTGGCTGGACAATGCATTTTAGCAGGTAACACAACTGAACTGCTTACTAGAATAAAAATGCAAAAAGCAAAATGAAGACCTAAATGAAATTACTTATAATGGTGTCAATCAAAAAAATAAAAAAGGACAACAAATAAACATAACCCTCCCTGATTGATGACTGTGCTGGTAAATAACTAACTACTGAATATACTGCCATAACAACTATCCCGTGTAACTTATGTCATCATTTATATCTAAAAAAAAATGAGGTTGAAGACTGATAGATAATAATACTAAACAGAAAAAATTAAGATAGTTATGAGAGATTCTTTTATTTTCTATGTTCATGCATATTATGTCAACATTGCCTTACAAAAACGTTCTTTATTCAAGCAGAACATAGAAAGATCATTAATTATCATGGGTTTTTAAAATAAATCCTACATGAAACAAACAAAATGCGACTGCCCCCAGGGCACACAGATTATGTTCTTTTAAAGATTTATTTTTCTTTGAGAAAAATAAGTCATCCTTAATAAATGTCAATGCACTGATGTTTTTAACTGAAAGACAGACAGAGTTATAAAGTATGTTCCACACAAGGGATTATCTGTATATTAGATTATTTTTTCCTTGATGTCTTTCCAGTCATTAACTTTTGTGGAGAAATAGAAATGTAATTTTGTTCCTGACAGCAGATGGCTACTTTTGACCAATTGACCATTTTTTTCCTTTAAGGGAAAGAACTTCAATTTAACTTCAGTATCTTGTCCGCTGTGTTTCAATAGGCAAAGGCATGATTAGTCATCTTACAGGAGTAATGTACATTGGATACATGGCCAAAAAATGCAGTATCTGCCAAAGATATAATTGAAGTGATATGAGGCAAATTCAACTTGGTCCATTCATTTACATGGCCAATTAAGCTGTCAAACAGCTGTTTCTTACGTTAGCACTTATGGGAATCCCATAAATGTCTACCAGGTAGTTTTATTTGCATTTGTCTGAGCACCTAGTCACAACACCATACATTGTTTGGAATTATACATTTTGATAAATCCATTACATTTTTCACAAACGTAATAGAAAGGAACCTTGGGGCCCAGCTAATTAAAGGCCCATTGAAGTCCTTCTCTTGGCTTCAGGGATCTTGATATCAAGCTCAAGTTAAATAAGGTCACCAAAGAATATGACATCAAAACAAGTTATAATGAGATAAGCTAGTATTTAGCCTGCAGTAAATCTGAGATAGCTCACCCCACTTATACTCAGGGATAAACTACCTTAAATTTAATATAACATATGAACATGCAAATGGATAGTTTCCCCAGAGTAGCTGATATCTTACCTTGCAGTAATTTCTTTTGGATATACACCTTCAATTCCACATTATTAGTGGCACATCTATGAAATCTTTCTCTTTTTTTTTGTACTGTAACAAGTCTATTGAGGAAAGTAAATAGCCTCGTATGTAAGGAGTGTACAATAACTGCAGACTAGGAGTGTCAAACTAACCCTGGGCCCTGGGATGGATCCAGACCACAAAGTCTCCTCCCACATGAGATCCACAGGGCCACCAGTAACTGTGGTAGGGCCATGTTTGGGTGGCAGCATGAAGCTGTATTTGGGCGGCAGTACAAGTCTGGGAGCAGGTGGTAGCACTGAGCCACATTTGGGGTCAGCACTGGTCTTTCAGGGTGCCACCAATGGCCATATCCATTGCCATCCAGGACCCCAGATTCTGCAGTAGACCACGCCTCCCAACTTCCAGTAGTATAGACTACCAGCTGACTAGGTGGAACATCTCTGATGTAGAGAGATGTTAGCGTGAAACCCCAAAGCTTTATGCATGTTCAAACACACATCAAGCTTGTCTGTCTTTAGGAAGCTACTATATACAGTCCATATGAGAAAACTCTTATAAAAATGTAGTTCACTGTGCTTGATTGATAACGGGATTAGTGTTCAGACTCTCAATGCGCAATCTTTGATATCCTATCTTTCTTTTATTTGTGAAGAAGGCAATGATTGTCATAGCCTGACATGTTTATCATTGTAAAGCTGAGCCAGTTATCTAAATGGGGTAGCTCCTTGATATTACAATATTCTATCATGTCTGAAGCAATTCACACAGAGCAGGCTATTGCAACTGTAAATCAAAAGTATGACTGTTTTTTCCTAGAATGTTCCAATTCTTAAATGCAAGAAGCCTCTTTTTTTAAAGGATACATCTGGCACCGTATGATTTTTGTCCAGTACAGGTAAAGTACAACTCCTGTGTGTGTGAATTCACCTCAAAGGTCTTTACTGATAATTGTATATTGTGTCTTTATTTCATGTTCATTTGTTTCTCAACAAGGTTTGGAAACAGCTAACACTTTTATTCCTTTGAGTAAGTTTGCCCCGGGGTAATTTGGTTCCTAAATCCTGAAAGGTAACTACTACTTCTAAATTATAACCTTACAATCTTCCTACCAATTCTGGAGGTGAGCATGTTTTCCAGCTCTGTTTTATTCATAGGCATTTTTCTTAAGAATTCTAGTGACTGGTTCAGAGGAATGACAACTGTTGACACAAACTGTTTTCTTTAAGATTTCATCTGTGTACCTGGAATCATGGCTGTCTACCTTTTGCAGGTTTTTTATTAATGAATTTTATTAATTATATTTTGCTGTATTCATTGATATATCTTTTCTTTGAAGGTACTTTCTGTACCTAATTGTGTTGTTTGTATATCCAAGCACCAGGAAAAAGCATCCAAATGTTTATGCCACCAAAACAACATGTGATATTTCATATAACATATACATTATGCACATATTATCATAATTTCCATTCAGCAATCCTTTTTTTGAGGTCAACATATATGCCTACACCAATAATTCCAGAGATTTAAGAGCTTACTTGTGTACATATCACACTCAGAGTTAGGGTAGCAGAAAGTTGGCTCTATGCCTGGTTAGACATAGGAATTGGAAATGATGCCATGTTAAATAGAGTATTTTTTCTTAGGTAGCAATATTAACACACTTTGGCAGGAAAAATACAACCACCATATATAATGCATTCTTTTGAATGTATTCGATGAGCTCACCAAAAGCTGAAGCTACTTTATTGAAATGCAACTTTTACCATATCTCAGGGGGGACATGCCCCAGGAATAAGCCAGTGGCAACACAAGGAGGGTGCACAGGGGATGCAAGTGCTGGTGCACCCCCTGACCGGCCGTGCTCACCACTTAGGTGATCGACCAGCACTTGCTCCCAGAAGTGGCTGCAGCCACTCTTGGAAGTGACTGCAGTGATTGGCTGTTGCAGGATCGTCTATGGGACCCCTCCCCTGATTGGCAGGATTGGGCACGAGCCCCCCCTGACTAAGGCCGCACCAGTCGCCCATGGAATAAGCCGTTATAGTATGAAGATTCATGCTGCCTTGAACTGACTAACAACCCATTTACAAAAATTTACCATGAAAGATAAAAGGATGGCACAAGAGAGATTCAAGTCATGTTATGGTCACATATTTCTATAATGCATGTGAATTACAAACCTGTGTGAAGTGAAATAAGTTTCTGAGTTTCAAACTCACATCCAAATTTCCTTTCATTTGTACATTTAAATTAGACTAGTCACCCTATTTTAGTCTACTTTTAGAAAAATTCAGGTCACTTAAAACCCACCCCCAACAGAATAATGAATAATATTTTAAATCTGAGAATATAGTATATATCTATGTACATATATTGGAAAATTTAATTACCACTCAATGAGCATAGCTACAAATTCATTTATGTGAGTTTGCACATTAAATTTAGTGTGTATATGAACATTAAATTTAGTACCTCTATTGTGAGGTACTAGAAAAAGATGCATTAGTGAAATGCAGTATTTTGTGATGCTTTAATGTGCATTAAAATAGACTAATGCACATTAAATCACATGTGTAGACATTAGGGCTGCGCAAGTCTTTGGATCCCACTTCGGATCCAGACCCGCTTCAGATGCTTCGGAGTCCGAAGCGGCACTTCCAGGTTGAAGCAGGATACCAGTAATGGTGTCTGGAGTGGGTCGGGGACATCTGAAGCATTTCGGACCTACCTGCTGCTTTTTCATGTTATAAAGGAGTGGTTAGGATTTAGCTTAGCTTAGCTTAGCTTAGTTTAGCCTAGCTATTCAATTCAATTCAATTATTAGTAGTATTACAATTCAATTTATTTCTTTGAATAATTCTTCTGGGAACTTGTTTTGAAAACTTTGCAAAAAGACATTTGTGTTTTCCCAACCAGTGTTATCTATCACTGTGCAGGGAGGCACAAATTGCTTGCTTGCACACATGCACACATGCACGCACACATAGACTCACATACACAGAGACCCAGAATATAGGAAAAAAATCACAGCGGAAGAAGACAGACAGATATTTACAGAACAGCAAGACACAGATAATATATTGAGACACAGGAACACATGCAAATAATTTCATTCACACCGCAAGATAGACAATACCGTGAGAGCCAGAAAAAAGACACACAAATAATTTCATTCACAGCAAGAAGACACAATTTCATTCACAACAGCAGAGACAATATAGTGAGAGCCTGAAAGAAGACACACTTTCATTCAGAACTGAAGAGACAATATAGTGAGACTCACAAAGAAGACACACAGTAATTTCATTCACAGGACAAGATAGACATAGGTATTCACAGGAGAACAAGACAGACAGATATACAAAAGGATTCACACACACACAGGAAAGATCAATATGAAGCATGCTGGAAAGGCAGGTGCCAGGTCTTCTGGCAGGGGAGGGAGAGGAGTAAGGAGAGAGCTAAAGCTGCAAGTCCCCCCCATCCCAAACATAGACATATTCTATTCCTAAGCAGCCATGACATCGGTGCTGCCAGTAGAAGACAGGCGATGGGAGCAGTGTCTGCACCTAATATCCCTGCACCTGCACTGCCTTTGCTCAGCCCAGAAGTGGGAACCAGCAGTGGAATCACTGCCTCTTCCATCCCAATTTCAGCTCTCAGTGTGAGCCCCCAATTCCCAGAGGAGGAGCTGGAGCTTGAATCAGGGAGGCTGAGTGTGCTGGCTCAGGCAATTCTGGGGACTGAGGGGGAATCAGAGACTGTGCTCCACACCCCTCATGTTTCTCCTAGACCCAGGTCTCCTCCAGAAAGCAGCACCTCGGAGGAGGCTGAGGTTGTGGAGGCAAGTGGCTCATCTGAGGCAGCTCCTTCTGCTGTTCAGCCTTAGCCTGCTGAGAAGGGGGGAAAAGGAAGGAACCTCGCCCTCAACCCAGAAGCGGGGGAGTAGCGTAGTGTGGGAGCATTTTTAGGTGGAAGATGATCCCAGGTTTGCCATCTGCCCGCACTGCTGAAGGCACATGAGCCGTGGCAAGGACGTGAGACACTTCTCCACCACGGCAATGCTGCTGCATCTGAAGATGCACCACCCCCTTGCCTTCCTTCCTGCTGCTCAACCTGGCACCAGTGCGAGTGTGCTGAAAGGGAAATCGCCTGCTTGCTCCAAAGCTCCCTTACCCCCAAAGCAGAGGCAGGCCATCCTGGACCAGTGGGGAAAAGGTGGACAGAAAGGGGGGCACGTTGCCAAGGCATGCGAGATCACTCAGAGCATTGGGGAGATGCTTGCTCTGGATACCCAGCCCTTCTCCCTAGTTGAGCAACCAGGGTTCAGGCAGTTCGTAACACTTCTGGCCCCATTTTACAGAGCACCCACATGCACCACCTTTAACAGAGCGGTGGTGCCCTCCCTGTATCAGGCATGCAGGGAGTACTTGAGGGAGGAGCTGCACAAGGCAGGGCCCCAGGTAGCCTTGCGCTTCACCTTGGACATCTGGAGCAGCCGGGGTGGCGATCATGCCTACCTCTCCCTCACAGGGCACTGGAGTGATCAGTCAGGCCATCCGTGGGCTCTACTGCAAGCTTAGGTGCTGGATGAGTCCCACATGGCAAGGGAGATCATGGGGGCCATGAACCTCATGGTGCAGGGGTGCCTCGTTGGGCAGACCAAACTCACCCGTGGGTTCATGGTCACCGACAACAGAGCCAATATGGTGAAGGCTGTCTGTAATGCCAACTTTGTTGGCATCTGCTGTGTGGCACACAGGCTGCACCTAATAGCAAGGGATGCCTTTGAGGGGGACAGGGCTGCCAGTGATAGCACTGCCACCACTACTGCTACAAGCCAGCTGATTTTGAAATGCAGGAAGGTGGCGGGCTACTTCCACCGCAGCATCAAGGGGGGCAAGATGCTGTGGGAGAAACTTGCAGAGCTCAGCATAGATTCTGGTGTGCAGTTCGTGGGCATACTGGAGATAGTTGGCAGGTTTTGTGTTTTGAGCTGTAGGAAGTTGGATTCAGTACTGGTGATGAGGTCAGGTGCTTGTTTGAATGTACAAACCACTTTTCAGAGCTGGGCCTATGAACTGCACTTCATCAACCCCCTAGGTAGTACGTACAGAAACTCATAGACTCAATATACACAGTGGAGTTCTGGCACACTGCGACCTGCCGGACATCCGACACCCCAGGCATCTCTGCACTTTACCTGCACTCCTACATCCCCCTTTCCCCCTTGCCCCCCAACCCGGCCTGTCCCTCCCCTGCTGCCGACTTCATTTCCATTTTCACTGCCCGGCTTTCTTGCCTGCATTGCGGGCCAGGCCAGCCTCTGGCTTCTTTACTATTCCTTCCATCCAGAACCAACTGCAGGTACTTCCTCAGCCTGACAAAGGGATTTTCAACCCTAAAGCTTCCAAAGATACATTGTTTTTAAGCACTCCTTTTTTTTTCATATATAGACATAAAAACACAAGATAAGCCATTACAGACCATGAGTAACATCATGTCCAACACAACACAACACCTTTACTTCTTCCTGTCAATTCCTTTATAAAACAATAGGCTCTGTGACAGTTTCATTTGGGTACTTTTGATGCTGCTGCTGAAGCTACTGGTGTTGAGCCAGCTAAGTTATTTTACCTGTGGTCACGTGAAGCGGAGGACCGGGCATGAGGCTGCAGGGAAGGAGGAGGCCTCACTGGGGCACACTACCGTGTTGTGCAGAGGCCCCAGCACCAGGAAGGGTCACCCACCCACATCACGAAGCACACAGTGTCACCCACCCGCATCATGAGTTTTGCCTGTCAGCAGCTTGGGGTGCAGGGCCCCAAACAACAGACTCCCCCAAAGAGGCACACACAGCTGGCAGGTAGGCTTTGTGGCCTGGCCTGGCAGGGCCCAGCACTCACTCAGGCCTGCTCTAGGAAACACACTCAGAGCTGGCAGGCTTTGTGGCCTCAGTAAGAGCTACCACCCCTGCAGTTTTGACCCCCCTGTGTTGTAACACATAGACGTGACAGGAGTTTTGCTTTCAAGGATTTAGGGTACAATTCTGCCCAAACCCCTACATCAATCTCCTTGAAACTTGGCAGGCTTCATGCCCTTAGCAGAATCTACCATCCCTGAAAGTTTCATCCAAATAATACAAAAATCCACAGAGTTATAGATCTTCCATTGATTCCCGTTATACCCTATGGCCAGCTCTCCAAGGCGGCTCCAAAGCTTCAGAGCTGCTTCGGGCAGATCGAGGCGGAAACCTGGTCCGGAGCTCCAGATTGGATCATGGCCATCCAAAGTGACCAGGTCCAAAGCTGGATCAGATTGCTGCCAACTCGCATAGCCATGGTAGACATGCCCAACAACCATTAAACAAAGAGCATTTGTAACAAACAATCACACACAGCACAATCCCTTTATGCTGAAGATTGAATAAAAGTTGCTAACTAGTAGCAAAAAGAAATCTCTTACCTGGAAAAGGTGAAGTCAAAACTGGTATCTTGATGGGCGACACAGTCAGCACGTGACAAGGTTGAATGCTGGTCGGTGAGGGTCCCTGAGGTGCCTCTGAATCTACTGACACCATAGCTGCTGCTGCTGCAGCAGCTAATGCAATTGTCTGATTACTGCCAACTTGTTTAAGGCTATTCTGGCAACCACCTGTGGAAGAGTCAAATATAGTTAGGTATTATTATTATTTTATCAGAAACAATTATTTGTTGGCAAGTTAAGACAGCTTGTATTCAAAGAACGTAATTTTATAATATGAGAAGAGATGAAAATATGTCTCTTTCTATTACTTGATGTGGTTCTCTACTGTCTGTACACCCAGTCATCCAACTGAATTTGAGACTTTCAGGGTACTCGGGAGTCCCTTGTCAATACATTATAGATGGTATGTGGCATTTTGCACAGTATTAAAGATACTTCATACAGTGCCCTGTCCAGATTCTAGTCCAACAAATGAATGCAGATCCCTATAAGGCATGAAAATTACAAACCTATACTTCATAGCTACTGCTCCATACCCCTTCCGCCTTCGACAATCTGTTTTGTGCAGTTTTATAATAAAAAGAAAATGGACACACCTTTAAATATGTTGGTACTGATAATGTGGAACGATCGGTTCGTACTAAACTACTTCATGGTCGGAAAACAATGTTGGTATATATAATGTAACAATAATTATAGTTACTACAATTCAAGTGAAAAACTTCTAACTTAAAAAAGTAATGAAAGAAACTTCAAACATGTTGTGGAATATGCTCTAAAGCAACAGCATGTTCCATCCCTATGAAACTTTCTACTGACAGTTTAGCTGACCATACTTGCACCATTCATTTCCCTGGAGAAAAGTAGCGGCGGCACACCTTGCGCTGGCCCCAGAAGCCCTGGCAGCCCCAGCAGCCTTATCTAGGGTCCTGGGGGCCTCTGAGACCTGCAGCCATAGCAGGAAGCCTTGCCAGCAGCTGGAGTGTGGCTCAAGTTTTGGGTGCTGCACACTGCCACCACATGCACCAACCCACTTTTTTCTGGCATGGTTTTCTTTGACTCTGGGATATCCTGGGATCCCTCCACCCCCACTGTAAAGTAGCAGCATGAGGAAGGCCTGCATGTGTGGTGTGTGGTGCTGCAGATGGATACTGCACGTCTGCACTTATCTGGACATGCCCAGACACTTCAAAGAGGAATCCATAGCATCAAAAACATTCTGACCTGTTGTGGTTCTTCTAAGTTCTTTGCAAAACTCCTCTATTATTTGTCTGTATTCAAAAACCAAGTGAAAACTAAGAGCTGGGGGTACCTTATACCTATCGACGGGTGCCTCAAGTATTGTGCCCATCCACATGAAGGGCAGGAGGGAGGACCCGGTAACTATAAGCCAATCAGCCTAACTTCCATCCTAGGGAAAGTCCTAGAAAAGTTCATCAAGGAGTCTATCTGCGATAAGCTTGCAGAAGGTAAGATTCTGAATGACAGCCACCATGGTTTCATCACGGGCAGATCTTGTCTTACCAACCTCATCTCTTTCTATGACCAGGTAACTTGCCACCTGGACACGAGAGAACAGGTTGACATTGTATACCTTGACTTCCAAAAGGCCTTTAACCTAGTATCCCATGATGTCCTCATAAGAAAATTGGAAGATTGTGGGATAACTCCAAGACAGTCAGGTGGGTGAGAAACTGGCTGCAGGATAGGACCCAGAGAGTTGCAGTGAATGGATCTGTCATCCTCATGAGAAGTGGGAAGTGGTTTCCTGCATGGGTTGGTGCTTGGTCCAGTACTTTTCAACCTTGTTATTAATAATTTTGATGTGGGGGTGAAGAGTTCACTGGCCAAGTTCGTGAATGACACCAAGTTATGGGGAAGCATGGTCATGCTTGAAGATAGGCTACAGTTACATGCGGACCTAGACAGGCTAGCAAGATGGGCAGCGTGGAACCTGATAAAGTTCAACATCGAGAAATGTAAAGTGCTCCACCTTGGGACAAGCAACCCCCAACAGACCTACAAGGTTGGCAGCACCAAACTGACTAGCACCACAAATGAAAGGGACCTGGGGGGTAATAATAGACCACAGTATGAATATGAGCCGGCAGTGTGATACTGTAGCCAGTAGGGCAAATACTCTGGCATGCATCAATCAGTGCATCTCCAGCAAAACAAAGCAGGTGATTCTTCTGCTCTACTCAGCACTGGTGAGGCCACAGCTGGAATACTGTGGCCAGTTCTGGGCACCACACTTTAACAAGGTTGTGGACAAGCTTGAGAGAGAGAGTCCAAAGAAGAGCCACCCATATGGTCAGTCTTAAAAGGCAAGCCATACAAGGAAAGGCTCAGGGGTCTGGGACACTTCAGCCTCAGGAAAAGAAGGCTGAGAGGGGACCAGGTAGCAGCTTACTTCTACACTAGGGAAGTACATCAAGGGCTCGGCAAGCAACTGTTCACCAGAGCACCCAAGAGGAAAACCAGAAGTAATGGCCACAAACTCCTGGAAGATTGATTCAGGTTCAACATTAGAAAAAACTTCTTCACAGTCAGTGTCCAGACTGTGTAATAAACGCCCTCCAGAGGTGCTGCAACCACCTACCCTGGAGATCTTCAAGAGGAGACTAGACAGTCTCCTTTCTGGGGTCACCAGACCCCCAGTTATCTTTCCGGCTTGCTGCAGAGGCCTGGACCTGACGATCTTCCGAGGTCCCTTCCGGCCTTACAATCTATGAATTTATGAGTCTAAAAAGATTGAGGAACCACTGATCTATGTATTCTGCTATTTTTTTTTACTGAGCAATAAGGTAAGTAAGTTTCATTTCTCCCTTTCACATACTAGATAATCAAGAAGTTGTGCAAGGCATGACAGTAATTAGAACCGCATACCTACTATGGCAAGTCTCATCTGTAGTCAGTCACACTTCCAACACAAATGTGCTAAATTTGTGTGCTTGGCTAAGATGCCTGTAGCCATTAGTCCACAACACCTTGCAGAGTTTGGAAAGGGACCCTGACTCCAGTTTTTGCTCAACTTTAAAACCTGAGTGTATCATTTAAAATTTAAAAAAAAAAATAAATTAAAATAAAATAAAATTGTTTGTTTAATGTTATTTGTCACTATAGGACTACTCTCCTGTATGAAATTGGCAACAGTTTCAAAATGCTATTAGAAACTGTAGTTCTAAAAGCACTGTATGCAGAGAACTGCCAATGATTTAAAGAGGACTCCCACAGAGGGAGGTTGGGTGTGCCTACATTACATTTACCTTCAACTAAAATAAGCTTAGGGGAAGACCTTTGGAGCTCAATCATGGCTAAGTATGTTAAATAAACAAGAAAATGAGTAGTAAAAATCTTAAAAAGAAAACCTAATTTGACAAACACCAGCTGTTATGCTCTCTACACTGAGCGATACATTAAAAAATTAAGCAATCATTAGCTTATTATGTTGTTTAGCAAATGTTTTCAGTTCATGTGGAAATCCTTCAGGCAATAAGAGCCAACTGCTAATTCTGCAAAAAATCACTATTTGATCAGAGCCGTCACTTTAGGCAATTCATAGGTTCGCAACATTTCTTCTTACAAATGTACTTGGTTCCTACTTTAGTAGAGAAACACTTGGCGTGAGATCATTGTCCCTGGTATGGTCATTTCACTATCAAAAAGAACTTATAAACCTGAAAAATATAATTATTAGAAGATTTTTCTGACACAGGGCCTGTCTAAAAGCGAAATTATTGAGCAACTTGGTGTTCTGGTAACCTCCATTTAGGTGGGAGTGGTCAGGTTTGGGGGAGAGTTGAATCCTCTGAGGCAATGCTTTACATACTGGAAAACTGTGTAAAAAACTGGGGAGACAGCAATACCCATGCTTTAAAAGTGACCCCCTACAACCATTCACTTATTAAAAGAAAGGCTGCAAGTGTCTATTTTCAGAAAATGAATTCAGATTGCAGATCGTGGGTGGAAGGAAGCACCCCCTTGCCTCCCTGAATGTATCATCTAGTCCTTGGAGAGGGCTGAACGTGAAAATACACCCTGATCCACGGCATTTCTGTATGAGCCAGGTTAAGGCGGTTCTGTATAGAATATGTTGACCTTAAGTAGATCTCTGTTAAGTCTATTGGCTGTTTTAGATCTCCTCCTCTCTCCTAAAGTATATATGGTGTTCAGATGCTTTGTCAGACTTTTAGTTTTCACTCTGAGGTTCTGCTTCTGAAAAGTTATACAAAGCAATGCTCAGCTATGTAGCAATGCTCAATGGTGCAGCACCTCACCTTTTTTGTGGGGGTGTGGGGGGGAACGAGGGGTGTCTAGCTCTGGGTACTTTGTGTTCTAGATTAGATTACTAAAGATAGAGTAATTTATGAGCCAGAGGTATAAGAGGAAGCAATTCCAATCAAGTCAACAAAAATGTTCTCATTTACACCTGGGGTGAATCTGTTTCATATCTTTTGAATGAGAGTTACATACGTGATTTTTTTAAAGTGTATCCAGTCAAGTTGTTGAAAATTTTCCACTATTATATGCATCTCCTAAGATTATGCTTTCATTTCTGCTATCTGTGTTTGTAACGTAAATGTACACTTAAATATCATTCTTTCCCAACCAGACAGGATCAATCACACAGAAATCAAATACACATAATAGTTATCTGAAATAATTTAAATTATTCCTAATTTCATTATGAATATTAAGAACAACTTTCTTTTTAAAAAGCCGGATTGGAGAGGTACCTGTCCTTGCTAGTACAAAGGTGCAGGCCAGAAAAAAATGCAGTAATCAATATTAATACTATGTCTTTGATCATTCAATCTGAATTAAGTAAAAGGAGAGTAGCTTAAATATACCAGAGTCAAAATGGAATTATTCAAAAACGTCAAGTCAAACTAATCCATCTGATTACAGCAATGTTCCTGTTATTTCTAATATTTCCTTCTGGAATCATATGAATCAGGAGGTTAAATTAATCAAATCCTCATCACATTTTCATTTCCTCTCAGAGACTATATGCATGTTTCTCATGCCAGGAACTTTCTATTGTTACCAAATGCAGAAAAAAAATCCCCTGTAACCGTTCATGAAATCTAAGAGTATAAAAGAATGACTGTATTACCAGTTTCCCAGAGGGCTGTGCTGAAGCAGGAAGAATGTTGTCTTCTAGCTTTACTTCTCTGTTCTCAAGAGAAAAAAGCATTTTTGTATGATGCATTTCCCAAAATGTGTAAAGGAAAGTAATGAAACAATATAATAGACACCATTAGTGGATAAACTAACTCATACTATAAATACTTGTCTAAGTGGGTAAAGCACTAGATAGTGCCAGGAGCCCCTTATTTCATCAACTTGAAACGTTTTGGTTGTTTCCCCACTTTTGATGGGGTCATTTCCTTACCTTCCATCCCTGTCTGTCTTCCTGTCTTTGTCTGGATACCACAAAATCATTCTAATAAAAAAGGATGGATCTAGTTTTCCTAATATGCGTAAAGCAAAAAAGGACCTTCTAGGTCATCAGGTCCTATCTGTGCTATTTCAGATAACCAAGCTACATAGTCTCAGCTATCACAAGTTGTATATGAAAACTATTTAGGTGTCAGTTTGCATCTATTACTCTTCTTGGCGGCTGTTCTAGAATGTCATTCATTTGGTGGACAAAAACCACCTTCTAATTTGCAGCCTGAATTAAGAAAAAACAATCTTCTCAAGAACATGTCAGATTTTGCCAACCAGCAGACCTTTTCAAAAATATTTCTTAAAGGAGTTTCTTAGAACTGCTGCTACAAGGTTACCATTTATACAAATTTCTGAAGTTGAGTACTGTGTAAAACTATGATCAATGTGTACAAAGTCTAATCCTTTCCAGTGTTATTCACTTTTTATAAGGTTTTTTGGCCTAGAGATGGTGCCTCTTTGGCGATCATAACACATTTCTGTTTATTTGGGAAGACAGATTGTTATGCCACACAGTTTGCACCAAAGTCAGCTACTCCTCGGCACAGTGTCTACACGTGCACACAAGACCGCAGCACTTTGAGCCAGGGTGGAAAAGCCCCACGTAGGCAGGGAGCCTGGGTGGTTGGTCAACTTCAAGCTCCAGGTGGTGGTGGTGTTGGGTGGTAGAGGGGCTGGCTGGGGCATGAGGAAGCTAAAATGCAAAGCTAGGTAGCGGGTAGCCCCTGCACTTTAGTACCTTTGTGCCCCAGCCAGCTGCTGTCACTATCTATGTGTGCATTTCAGCACATATAATTACTCTGCCATACGGCAGTACTGTCCTCAACAATACTATCCTACAGAGGAGTTAATTAAGTTACTGTGCCCTAATACCAGCACATGCGTACACTTGTGACACTTTACCAGCACATGTGTGTACGTAACACTTTAATGCAGAGTTAATTAGTCAACTCAGCAGTAAATGTGTAGATGCACCCTCTGAACAGAAAACTCACTGTTTCTTTTCTATGTCCTTTTCTATTTAGCTACAGGGTCATAGGCGTAAGGTCCCTGAACTGTATAGGAAATAGATATCCTACCCCTGATCCATGTGATTCATAACAATCTGACCCAGTTCTGTTCTATACTAGCCTCTTGAAGTTCTTGTTACCTGGTATGGTATAAAGTGTGAACCACTCTTCTAATGAAATATAAGACTTATCAGCTTTCTATAGACCGGACTATGAATTATGCCCCATTTTCAAACTCTGATTCCTCTGATCCACATGACCATACTCTTTCCACTGATATTGGCTTTTCTCATGACAAACAGTCAAGAAAATGAGATAAATTTAGGGCGTAGACAGACAGAGCAATAGTATTAATATCAAAGGATGCTAATACAAGCTGTTATCAGCATTCAACTGTTGAGTCTACATAATTCTGTAGTGATGCAAGTGTTGCAAAAACACTCCGGCTAGAGCCTGACTAGGATGACATTGTTCACTTGTGTTGCTACAGGATCATGCAGATGTAAGTTAGATGCTAAAAGTTGATGCATGTCCCTGAGCATGGGTTCCTCTTCCTGTTTTAAAGTCGCTGAAATGTATATTTGTCTGTCCACAACCACACATGCTACTCTTGCCTCCAAAATATCTTCCACAAACTCTAAGTTCCTTTGTCTTTGGAGATGTTAATTACATTAAATTAAATTTGGCTTTTAATTATTAATATTTTTAATGACCATGTAACAGTCAAAGTCAATATTTTCTTCCATAATGAACGAAAGTGGGTTTCAGATATCAATGAAATGTGCATGGTCATATACCCATGGAGACTATTCCTATTCTTCTCTTGGGTGGGGTGGGAGGGCAGGAGTATTCCTTGTGCTATAATATTCCCATGTGCAAAATAATTCATTTAAAAATGTGCTGCACTGTTGTACAAACTGTTACAGTGTTTTAGTCATTTTTTAAAATACTTCCTACTGTAGACTTTTAAAAATATCTTTCCCACAAGCTCTATAGAAAAAGAAATTAAAAGGCAAAATTAAGTAATTTGCAGAGGAGAGTAAACTCTGCAACTGAATTAGAAAGTTAAAACTCCTTTTACATATTTAGCTTTCTTAGAGAGTGAAATTATATAAATGTATAAGTATAGTGCTATTTATAATTTCCTGTAATTCTGTTCATTAGCATTGGTGAAATATATAGACTTTTCTTTTAATTTTGATTTCATTTGGGCTGTAGAGTCCAGTGAATAATCTATTTAAATGACTAACAGGGACTTTCTTAATGTATTAAAAAGATGCCTTCACTTAGATGAGAAAATAATTACTTAGTCTTTAACTTTGCAGTCTTTTGTTTTCACTTGAAATATACAGAAGACACCATTCTAATACAAATAGATTTGGTGCAATGTCCATCTCTATGGGCATGAGGGCTGTGTGAAATTCTGCTGGTTGTTTCATTTTCACGCTGTTTTGACTCGTTCTGAGCTTGAAACAGCTAAATCAAAACAAAACAAATGGCTTTGAAACAGCCTTGAAATGAAATGTAGGCACTCAAAACATTTTGAAAGTTTTGAAACGTTTCAAGTTTTGAAGCTCAAGCCGGGCTTGCCTACAGGGAAACAGAAAGTAAGGAGAGGGAGGGGAAGAGGAGGGAAGTGGGAGCAAGGACTTCTTTCATATTGACTATGTAGCTGGCCAGTGACTGTGATCCTTCCCTGAGGTCCCTTCCAATCCCAGTGCTCTGGGGGAGGAATGGAAAAACAGAATAAAAGGCAGCATTGTTTGAACTCGCCTGCTTTCTCTCTTTGGGTCTGACAGTTACTGAGCTGTGTCTTCCAGCAGCTTAGAAGCATTAGACAATGAAGGCTACTACTAGCATTGATTTGAATGATTTTCCACTTGCTAGCCTAGCAAGTGGGATTCCACAATACCTTTTGCTTTCTTCTAGACCCTTTTATTTTATTATTATATTTATTGATTTATTCTTTTCAATTTTATAATTATATTGGATATTACACTACAGAATGTAATTTATATAGGAAGGGAGACACATTTCTATTTTATTCCTATACATTTATACCTTGCGGCATAGACTACACACCTTAGAGAACTTATATAGGAATGCAGGTACATTTATACCATGCAGCATCAACTACACACCTTACAGAATTTATATAGGAATGCAGATACATTTTTATATTTGTATAAAAGCAAAACACTATGAAACACACCATGAAGTGTGGTGGAAAGGCAGCTGGCAAGCCTTCAGGCAGGGGCAGAAGAGGGGGTAGGAGGAGAGGTGTAAGTTCCCCACCACCCCCAAACTGAGATGCAGCCTCTTTCCCACAACTAGTAGGGACAAGGTTTCCACAAGCAGCAAGGAGGGGAGCAGTGCCAGTGCTACTGCCTGTGCCTGAGACTGCATCCTCTCCAAGAGCACCAGACATAGCCACCCGCACGCCTCACCACCATGACAACAGCAGCAGCACCAGCATGACAGTGTCCTTCACAGGTACCTCTCCACTTTTACCTGTGCTGCTACATTGCCCTTCTCCCCGCCCCCACTCCAGCCTGTCCCTCAACCCCTGATGCCTCCGTTTCCATTTTCACTGACTGGCTTTCTTGTCTGCATTGCATGCCAGCCTCTGGCTTCTTTACTATTCATTCCATCCAGGAAGATCACACACACCAACTGCAGGTGCCTTCTCAGCCTGACAAAGGGTTTTTCAATCTGAAAGCTCGCTAAGATATATTTCTGTAACTAACTATTCAGTTGGTCTGCTAAAACATACCAGATTAGACTGAACCCAAAGTAAGGACCTTGTCTGCCTGTGCCCTGTCCTTAGACCAACAGCCCTAGCACCTAACTGGAAGGACGCAGGGCCCTGGGCACATCTAAGCCCCAGGGCTGGGGTTGGCAGGAAGACTTCTCTGGCAGCTGCTGGAGAGACACTCCTGCAGGAGATGAAAGAAAGGCTCTGTGACAGTTTGGCTGCCTGAGATGCTGCTGATGCTACTGTGCTGCTTACTAAGATATTACCTGTTGTCATTTAAAGTGGTGAACCAGTCTGAAGCTGTAGGGGAGGAGGAGGCCTCATTAGGGCACACTACCATGCCACGTAGAGGCCCCAGCACCAGTTAGGGCATGCCTTAACACACACACGGTGTCACCCATGTCACAAGTTTTGCTTGTCAGCAGCCTGAGGTGCAGTATCCCAGAAAACCCTGCACCTATCTTCTTAAAAGCTGGTGGGCTTCATGGCCTCAGCATGGCCTACCATGCCTGCAGTTTTCACCCTGCTGTGCCTTAACTCACACACGTGACATGAGTTTTGCTTGTCAGTAGCTTGAGGTGCAGTTTCCCAGAAACTCCTGTGCTTATCTCCTTGAAATATGCCAGTCTTTGTGGTCTGAGCAGGGACTACCATCCCTCCACTTTTCCCCCTGCTTCACCTTAACACACACACGTGACATGAGTTTTCCTTTCAAAACTTTGAGGTGCAGTTTCCCAGAAACCTCTGCACCTACCTACTTGAAATCTGGTAACCTTCATGGCTTCACAAGGGGATACCATCTCTATGTTCCATCTGAATCAGACAAGAAATGACAAAGTTATAGGCAGTTTCATGCTTCTCCATTATAGCCTATGGGCAAAACAGCTTTGACAAAACAAAATGGAACAGCGGTTTTGAAACAAAACGAAACACTTTCCTGTCAAAATGTTGAAATGGAAGTCAAAACAGAATGGTGCTGTTTCGCGCAGCCCTAATGGACTGTTTGTACTGCACAGTAATTTAGTACTTGCTTCAGCAAGTACTAAATGACTGCACAATGCCCACCAGTACTGTGCAGTACCAGTGGCACATGGGTCATTTTCGACCCAACTGCACAGTAGCAATGAGCTGCCTCACAGTTAATGTCTGCCATAGGACATTGCTGTAGCATCAAGCTAAATCGCTGTAGCATCTTGTGTAGAGATGCCCTATTTTGATCTAAATACATCCAGATAAGTACATGTAAGGTTTATATCTATATACTATAAAACAAGTGCCATATTTTCAAGCTCTCTAAAGCATTTATAATAGCGTTCTTGTCACATGAATGCCAGATACACAGTCCTTGATAGTGAGAAGAATCAAGCACAAACTAATAGGAAAGTAAAATAAACTAAATATTATGTACAATTTATACATCAAATAAATACTCACAAGTCATGAAAAATATTTAAAATTGAAGTTATAAAAAAATTAATACCCGAAGTCCCTGTAATTTTATAATACTAGCAGCTCTTAATTTATTTATTGAATTTTAAAGCTAATGTTTTATACACAAAGGGGTGAATACTTTTCTTAAAGAAAATATGGGTTCATTACTATAAATCACAGAACAAATTAGCACTACCTTTCTGATTGCATATTTCCTTATTTGTGTGGTAGTTCAAATTAATAGATAGATAGATAGATAGATAGATAGATAGATAGATAGATAGAACAAACACAGAGCGAGATATCACACAATGATAACAGCCATGCTGTGATTATGCAGCCATGCATATTGCCATGTAACACCTCTCTTTTTTGATTCATCTGGTGACTATGCTGCAGAATTCAGGCTTTGATTAAAACACGAATTAAGCCTCTATCACTTAGGGTTGTAATGAAACCTTAAAAATATGAACAGAATTTCATATGAGGCAGTGATGTCTGCCTGAATCAACAGACAGCCTGACTTAGGAGGTTTTAACAGATGTGAGCTCCCCTGTTTGTTTCAGTTGAAGTCTTTGGCCATTTGTAGACAAAAAAGGGACATGCGTGCACGACACTTTAAAAGGAGCTAATGCTTTTGAACCACTTTAATGGTGTCAGTCTTTCCATGCTTTAGCAGCATATTGTGCATTAATTCCAGCCACTGTAGGAAATTCAGCAGCGTAATGCATCTTATATGGCTTGGGGCGCAGCAAACTAAAACTCCTTTGAGGAGTTTTAATTTGCTGTACCTACAGCCGCAAAGTAAAGCACTGGGCTCCGTGCAGCTCCACGCCTCTGCAGGAAGCCCTGCAAGCAGCCTGGCAGTAACCTGGGAAAGCAGCTCCACCCAAGAAAAGCAGTGAGCCTGATTCCCTCCCTGGACTGCCTGCTTGCCTGAGTTGCATGGGGGCTCAGTGCTTCCCTCTGCAGCTGTGGTGCCCCCTGGGACCTCCTGACCCAGGGGCTTGTGGGCGGATGCCACCTGGGCAGGGCCCACTGCTGCTGTGGAGGGAAGCACTAGGTCCCCAGCAGAACCAGGGACTGCTCCACCTGCTGGCAGCTTGCCCTCCCCTCCCCACTGCTGGAGAGGCAGGTAAGTCAGCAGGGTGTGTGCACGACACAGGGGTTTAATTGGTCCTAAATTAAAGAGGTGTTTTTAAAAACCCACCACTTCAATTTAGGGCCCCCATTTCATCTAGACACGCCCTTTGAGACTGAATGCTTGATTGTCAACTGGCAATCTCTATCCCACATTATAGAGCACACCCTGGGAAGGCATAAGGTGTGACATGTTATACACATTGCCCATATGCTCCCTGATGGGGTACATTGTCCTCAACCTATGAAGGCTGAGGACAAAGAGTCAAAGTACATTCATTTAAGCCTGCATATATGAAGTAAAGATGTTGCAGCCTGCTTCTCTCTGCTGTGTTAATGTTAATGGAATAAACCAGCTCAGAGGGTCAAAGTGTTAACATGACCCTGTCACTGTGCATCACTAATTGGTTAAAAAAATGAGGGTTTTAAGTCCAGAGACCTCAGCAAACTTAGTACAAAGACAAAAGCCGCCATTAAACATCTTTTAACCTTCTATTAAAGATACCAAAAAAAAAAAAAAAAAGAACCCAAAGGAGGGAAAACATTTACAAGCAATGTTTGCTGGCAATCCTCCTGGTCTCTCCTTCTCTTTTCCTGTAGCATACTGCATTTTTTAAGACTTTGAGGGTTTTTTCTATTTGATATCTGATATTTTGTTTTAAGATATCAAGAACTGCCATACAACTTATGGCATTTGTTCATGTATTGAAGGGTATGGACTAAATGTTCCCGGGGACACTTCTGAACTTAATTTCTCTTATCAGTTAGTGTAACTGAGGGTGCAGTTGCATGTTACCCTTACACCATATTAAAGGCACTTAAAATGCAAACATTTGCACCCTGAAGTGGAAAAAAACTTGTGCTAACTGCCCTCTGAGCATCTCAGGGATATGCCTCTTTGGGCAAAGAGTATCTCTAACAGCTGTTACGCAGCTCGTGCTGCAATAACATCAGGCTACTTTAGAGGGCCAGTACTAGCAATTCACGGATCTCTGGTATTCCAGTACATTCCTTTCCCACCCCCCATTCCCATGCAGACAGTCCATCTCCCCAAAGTCTTTTGTCCCGGAGTGACAAAGCTCGGTAGCTGCAGATAAGTGGGGAGCAGGAGAGCAGGGAGGGGCACAGAGTGAGGGATAGGGGAGCCTGAAGCTAGGTGGTAAAGGACCAATCTGAGTATGCAGGTGGCTATACATACCTGATGCCAGTGGGTGGGGGAGTAGGGCAGTGACACAGGGGTGATCTAGGTGGGCAGTGACCAGTGGAGCCTGAATGGAGCATGTCAGGGAGCAGCGCAGACTTGATTTGGGCATGCAGCAGCAGCACAGTCCTAGTCCTGGAACAGAAGAGCCAATACTGCCACTAGATAGCTGGAAAGCAAGGCAAGCATGAACCAGACTTGACAGCAGCAGTGGTGGCCAGACCAAGAGCTCAGCTACTGCTATTTTTGTGCCCCCTCCTTCATTACACTACTGCGGTCTTAAAACATTTAAAATACAAAGTATTAAAAGCCAGCTTTCATTTTACAATATCCTTTATTCCCTTTCCTTTTAGTTGTCAAGTCTTTATAACTTGCTGTATGAAAATCTTTTAGATAGCATTAAAATGAGAATTAATGTCTTTCTCTTTTTTAGAAAGGAGAAATTAGGCAAAATTTATTGGAGCTGCTGTGCTGTTGCTTTTGTTGGAATCTGACCCTACTCCTTTAATGACAAATAGGACAAAGTGCACTTACCTAAAAAGGGAGAGAAAAATAAGCAGCCAGACAGAAATTGCAGCTTCTGGCTTTGGTGCTTACCTTTACTTACAACCTCACTGTTGGAGAAAGAGACATAGCACACAATATCATCAGCCATGCAGAGATCTGGAAATCTTGTATTAGCATCTGGATGCTTAAGATATTGCTTTTAGGTGCCTTAAGTGGCTGATGGAAGTGTCACAAGAGACAGTCCTGGCTAGCTAGGTTAGACAGAAGGCAGAGGGAGAGGGAGAAAAAGGGAGGGAGAGAGAGGCCAAAAACTTGCAAATTAATCATGTGTCAGGAAACTTTTGGTGCCTGCATGAAGAATCTGAAGAATGGTATGAGAAGCTCCTGAAGTTTTCAAACGGTAGGCAAAATTCTGCTCCCCACTGCCCCTGAGACTTCCTTCCTACTGAGATGTAGGCAAAGAAGAAAAGTTTCAGGACAGCAGGGAAGAATAATTAAAGGTTTAAATATATATATATAACTTTAATTATTTGACAGTTTAAGTATTATTTTGGTTATCAGACAATTTTTACATTTACATTGTTTTTATTAGAATGTATATTTATGTGGTTGCTGAAGATTCACAGCAAAAAGAGAACGATTTTAACTTGTTTTGAAATATGTTAATATGTGAGAATTGATTTTTTTAAAAATAGTAATATCACATGAGTGCAAATATAATTACAGTGCTAAGTATTGCTCAGGTTACAGTTTTTCTACCAAGTTTTCTGATGCTGTAGAGGCATTTTTAAATGGAAAGATTTTGCAGCTCACATAAATCTTTACTGAAACATAATTTGAAAAACTAATATAAAAGGAGAATGCCTTGTATTTTAGATGGATATTGTTCATTTTCAGGCTGCATTTTATTTCCCTGGTTCAGGAAAGGTGTATGGGCTCAGGTGGGAAGAAAGAAGAGAGGAAAGAATTAAGGACATGTATGACAGTTTACTTCCATCGGGGCAAATGCGGCAAGCATGTGAGCAGCAAGGGAGAGGTAGGCATCTGTTTGCCTAAGGCCCCCTCTATACATGCAGGTAAAGGCATGATGAAATCTAATACATGCTTCACACAATTGCACCTACTGCCATGCTACATGTGCATGATAGGAGGCACAATGGTGTGATTGAGCATTAGATCCCATCGCATCTTTTTGCCGGTATGAGGGGAGCCCAATGCTGGGCTCCCTCTGCACTGGCAAGCAGGCTCTCACAGCTGGGAGCCCCATACCCACCAGTTGAGGGACTCCTAGCTGTGGGGGCACTCCACTCACCTCCAGGGCAGGGAGATCACTGCAGAGAAGATACTTCCACCCCAGTGTTGCATACATCCCCAGGACTGGGAGATTGCCTCTGCAGTCATTCTCCCACCTCAGAGGTTTCATGCTCCCCTGGGGTGGAAGGATTTCCCCTGCAGTGATCCTCCCACCCTGGGGGTTTCATACACCACCGGGGTGAAAGGATCACCAGGAGGCACACTGCAGGGACCTAGCAATAGCATCTGCTACTATGCAACTCTGGGTCCCAGCATCGAGGGAGTGCTTCCACGATGCAAAGTCCACAGCTGCTAGGCTGAGATTCCTGAGCAGCTGTGGGAATCGCAGCCTTGGCTGGACAAGGTTCACCCCTATGTAGCTGACAAGGCTTCCAGCCACAGGGGCGACCCTGTTAAATGTGAAAATTAAAGCTTAGTAGCAACCAGCTATGCAGTTAGCACACATATTTTAGGTCTAACTTTATAGCTGGTTGGAGCCTTAAATTGTGTAATAAGTACATTGCACGTGTAGCTGGTCTTAAGATAATTGTGCAATTAATTGAAAGCTTTCTTTTTCTGATTGAGAAGGACTTCGATCTCGGTGTTGTTTTTGTCAAACTAGTCCTGATGGCAATGGGTAATTAAGCCAATTGATTCACCGCAAGTCCATGGATGGTCTCTTTTAGAGGTTGTTAATCTTCCTCAACAGAAGTGTTATCATCTTCAATCCTAAAATTGAAGGGCTTCATATGTTTGGAGGGCTTCATGGTGTCCAGGGGTCTGAAGGCATTTGATGTTGCACTGTGTTCAGACTGATTTGGCTTGTTTTTGATGTTTCAGTACAAGCATGATAGACATGGTTGATCTCACTAAGCAATGATTAGTCCAGCAGTTATCGGCTCCTTTCTTTTAGATCATGCAGTCTTATGATGATGTAGTCGCAAGGAGGTGCCATTGTTTTGAGAAAGGGTTGTTTTGTACCCATCACATTGTCTAAAGATAATGTTAGTAATGACACGGTCGTTGCCCACTCCTTCCTTCCCAATAGTGCCCCTCCATATGTTAAAGTCCCAGCCAGCTCTTGCATTGAAGTCTCCAAGAGGATGATCAAATCCTCTTTTGGAAGGACAGAGAAGATTTCATCAAGGTCAGCATAAAACTGTTTTTTCAGTTCTTCCTCAGCATAAATTGTTGGGACATACGCACTGATTATGGTAGCAAACAAATTGCTGATCAGCTGGCGGTGGAGAATCATGAAGGACTACTTAATGCAAAGAGGGAATTCAGTAATTCAGCTGACAATCTGGTTCTTAATGGTGAAACAAACACTATATTCTCCTGTCATTTCCAGGTTTTCCTTTCCAGAAGAATGTATAGCCACCCCCTCCCTCCACCCCCACTCTGCCCTCAGATGACCTTTGTCTGCAAGTCTGATCTCAATGAGAGTAGTAATATCAATGTTATATCACAAGAGTTCTCGGGCGACAGTAGCCAATCTACATTCAGGTCTGCCAGCATTCAAGTCATTTAGAAAGGCTCAGACATTCCAAGATGCAAAGGGCATTTTTGTGCTTTGACCATAATTTGAGTGATCCACCTGGAAGTGGCTATCCAGGCAGGTGCGGTAAAGTGGGACACCTATGTTCAGGGCAACTTTTCTAGCTCCCTCCCCATATGGGATGAGAAGAAGGGATCCATGACCCTGCAGTCATGATTGCAGCTGCAAAATCACCCTCCTGTCCCATTCCAAGGGTTATTAAGCAATACCTGTAATGTTCAAAAAGGGCCTTAGACATTGACTTTTCAATCTGAAATTATTACTCACAGTGGTAGAAGAGCAGAAGGGAGATAAAACCTTAGACTGAAAAACATGATTAAAACCATCTTATGATATTAGGGGACAAATCTAGAGATTTTTGAAGCCTCACTCATGCTTTTTGATGTCTTAAAGAAGGCAATACTTCTTATACTCCCTCTGAAGTTCACAAGTTGGACAGGCCATAACTAGCCCCAAATTAGGTTACATATAATGGCAACTTTTTCATTACTGAGATTCAGTATAGATTTCTTCAGCAAAAGGGCATAGTTAATTAACTATTTCATTACTGCTTATTTTATCAGCAAGATAAAGCTTCTAATTCTGCTCTATCATTGTTCAATGAACTGACTGAACTTGCTGCAATGCATAATGGGGCAGGTTATTCACTACCAATGACTGCAGAGATGAAAACTGAAAATTTAAATCCCAGTCCCAAATAAAGTCAACTAGAGTCTTAGCAAAAGAGAAGGAAGACAGAAGCTTGTCCCACTCAGTATCAAATGCATCCCACAGCTAATGGCTACCTCCATCTCCCTCATCTTCCAGACTGTTACAGGCCCATCTTAGAATGATAGGAAATTAGGCTTGGAAAGGCCCTCAGGAGGCCAGTCATCTAGTCCAACTGCCTACTTAAAGCAGGTCCATCCCCATCTATATCATCTCAGCCAAGGCTTTGTCTATCCAGGTTTTAAAAACCTTTTAAAAACCCGTTAAAAAAAATCTTGTCTACTCTTCAGTGCAGTTTCTCTTGACACATCAATAATGTGATTTTATATTTTCCACTACAAAGGTCTATGGCACAATGAGGCATGTTTGGTTCACTTCATGTAATCGATTTTCATGCTAAGATAATAGTGTTAGTTTGAATCATTTGTGCAAACAATGCTTACTGGCGTGGAAGTCTGTGAGATTGCACGGAAGAAAGCAATCAAACTATCTGTCCCAACAGAGCAACCTTGCACAAATTTACAAGATAAAAAAGTAGTCTTTTTCATTCTTTTTGTAAAATTAATGTTCAAGTTAAAGCTACCAAAGTTAACCACACATTGTACTGTCTAAAGCAGATGTGTCAATGAAATGTCCCACGGGCTGGATCTGGTCCATAGGGCTCCTAGAAATTTGGGGGCAGAGCTCACCAGTGAAATCTGGGGTACAAACCCCTGTTGCAAACATTTTGGTGGAAAGAGGAGAGGTTGTGGGGGATGAACAATGGCTCTGTTAACTGTTCTGCCAACGCTAACACCACTTGCTTTGCCACTGGAGATGGGTTTGGATCCAGACTGGGAAAAGCCTTGTGGTCCGAATCTGCCTATGAGTTATAGTTAGTATCTCACTAATGCTTGGAATTTTGGAAAGGACTATTTATAAAACAATAAACTGCCTGGGATGATTTCCTAAATGAATATTCAAGCATGCCTTTGTTTGAAAATATCATGCTTTTGTGTCTTAGTTGTTTTGGTCTTTTAAAATCAATTTTTATTATGTGCAAGAGAAATTATATAGTAGTCTTGTCCCTTTCCACCTTTTCTTAAAACATTTACAATACATAGATTAAAAATCAGAGGGGACCAGCAGGCATTGGGGGAGTCCCTGTTCCCCCCAAGCACTACAAGGATTGACTAGAAATAATGGTCACAAGCTGGCAGAGGGTAGATTCAGACTAGACGCTACTTCACTGTCAGGGCGGCTAGGATCTGGAACCAACTTCCAAGAGAAGTGGTGCTGGCTTCTACCCTGGGGGTCTTTAAGGGAGGCTAGACGAACACCTTGCTGGGGTTGTTTGACCCCAGTACTCTTTCCTGCCATGGCAGGGGGTTGGACTAGATGATCTGCTCAGGTCCCTTCCAACCCTACCAACTATGAAACTATGAAACATCGCTCTGTGAGATTCTGAAATTTGTCTTGCAGAAAATAAACAAACAGAACTAACTTCTCTGTGGTACTGTAACAAAGCTAGGACAGTTGGTATGAAGATCATAAATATAACTCTCATATTACATAAATATATAAGGGAAAAACAGCATAAAATCAAAATGATATTTCTATTGCATTAGACACATTCAATGTTGGATAACAACTGTTAGGAAAATAGAACAAACTACCTCAGGAAGTTGCACAATAAGCCTCACTGGAAGTTTTCAAGACAAGGCTGAATAGACTTCTGTCTGAGACGTGTTAGGTATAGTACATCCTGCATATGTGGAAGCAGGTAAACTAGATAACTCTGAATATTCCTTCTAATGATTATATGGAGGGTGCATCTTCATATTCATTAGCTTTTGCTAATGCATATTAAATTTAGTACCTCCATCATGAGGTACCAGAAAAAGATGCATTAGCCTATTTTAATGCACATTAGCAGAACCACGTGGTTTTTCTGTGATGCTTTAATGCACATTAAAGTAGACTAATGCACACTAAAGTACACATATAGATGTGCCCAGTGTTATATAACCCACTATATTTTCAAAACATAGGTCCTGTGGTCTTCAGTTGCATCTGTGAGTGCTCAGTAGTTCTGCAGATTAGACCCCATGGCTCAAATCATGCTCCAGAAAAGCATGCATAGACCACTAGAGCTATGCAAAATTTCAATGGATCTTTCATTTCAAAGGTGTTTTGACGAGTTTTGAGCTGGAAACACTGAAACCAAAATGAAACACAAGGCTTCGAAATGAAATGAGGGCACTCAAAACGTTTTTAAAATTTTGAAGAGTTTTGAGTTTCGAAGTCGGGCTTGCAGGGAAATACAAACTAAGGAGAGGGAAGGAAGAAGGGGAAAGGACTGCTTTGATATTGACATGTGTAGCTGGCCAGTGATTGTGATCCTTCCCTGAGGTCCCTTCCAATCCAAATGCTCTGGGGGAGGGATGTACAAAGAACATAAAAGCATTGTTTGAAATGAGCTTTGTCAACTATGCCTTTGTCAGCTTTCTGAGCTGTGTCCTCCAACAGCATCAGGAGCATCAGGACGGCTCCACTTCCTACTTGTTAATCTGTTCCTAGCAAGCGGGATTCAATCCTTTCCAAAATACCTATATACCCTTTCCTAATCCATTCCTTTCGATTTATTCCTCCCCCCAAATCCTCTTTTTGTTTTTATTATTCTCTGTAATTCTTTCTCCTCATAAAAGAAATCTGTGTTTTCCCTGACATTCTGCATTGACTGTGCAGGAAAGCACAACATATATTTATGTATTACATAAATACATACATTACATTACAAAAACACACAGATTTTCCAGCACACAAAACATGAAGCATGCTGGGAAGGTAGGTGGCTGCTCTTCAGGCCAGGGTGGAAGAGGGGGCAGAGAGAGAGCTCTAAGTCCCACTCCCCACCCCCGCCACTCCACATACCCCAAAACTTAGATGCAGCCTCATTCCAACAACTAGAAGCCATACCGCTTCTGCTGCTAGTGGCACCAAGGAGATGGGAGCAGTGTCTGCTTAAATGGAACCAAAATACTTTGCTTTAATTGCTCTTCCCCTATGCTCCTACAGCATAAGACATATTGCGGGTCAGGTGTGGGCAACTTGTAGCACATGTGCCACAAGTGGCAAGAGCAGCTTCTGCATGTGGCACACAGCAGACTGGGGTGGGGACAGGCAGCACAGCTGCAAATAAGGCAGGAAGCAGAAGGCATAGCAGCAGATCAGGCAAGGAAAGGGAATCAGAATGGTACTCAGAAAGTATGCAGGGTTAATTTGTGGCATGCCTGCCAAAAAGGCTGGCCCTCACTGCTGTAGCTTATTTGTACATTTGCTTGTATTGCTTATAATCAACAATCAAGAATTTGGAAATATCTTATAAAATCTTTTTCATGACTTCAGTTTATGCAGCGAAATCTCTATTTTTTAAGAGATGAGAACACATTTCTATGGCTCAATCTCTCATATACAGTATGCTGAATGAAATAATTGTTCTTTGAAATTTCTACAGAAAAATCTTGAGCATGCTAACAAAAAATGAACACCTGTAAGAGACAGCATTGCCTGTAAATAGCTTTTGAGAACAAGAAATGCCAAATTGTCGCAAAACATTAAAATAATTGTAATTCTAACAGGGGTGATATTCTAAAACATCAGAAATAGTTGCTTTTCAAAGGAAACTAAACTCTCACAGACTTGCAAGGCAGCCCTAATAATTCCACTAGACTAGAGAGCCAGTTATGAAGACAATGATCACCCAAGATAGCTAATTCTTTCAGGAAAGGCTTTCAGTTTTCATTAACCTTTGTGTGAACAAGGAAGGGAACAAGAGTAAGAACAGAAGCAGGTATATTCAACTCACAACCAAACTCAAAAAGACTACACTCTATATGGCAGACTTTACAATACATTAGGAAAAAACATAACTTGTTTCCCTTACCAAAGGATCTAGGCCCTGTATACAGAAGATAAAATAGAAGTATTGTTGCACCTGGAGGAAATAAGAAAACCCCCATCATTTGCTGAGTGGGTGGGTTTTATTTTTCTGTCATTGTTTGCATGTCATCAGTCTGAAATCTCATAAAATGCTCAGTATGCTATTCACAGTAAATGACTGCAGGGGGTGCCACATAACAATCCACCCCACTGATAGCTTCATACAAAATTATAGCAGGGGGAGCCTCACACCACTATTTCCTGCTATAGGTCAGTGATGTCTATAGCTCACAGCTCACTAATATGTACAGATGATCAAAAGTGGTGTGATTTAATTAATTTAATTAAGTGTCATTTGATTAATTTCATTAATTTTAAATGTATTTTACACATATTCTTAATTTTTTTTTAAAATTACAAAAATAGTTTTTAAAGTTTTATTCGTATTTTGTTCTTATTCTTTTCATTCCTACCTTAATTTTTATTCTTATTTTTTATTTTCCTATTTCTATGTTATCAAGTAAACTTTATTTTGTGCATAAATCCATATTTTTTATGTCATTCAAACAATCAGCCCTACAAACAGGGTGCTGAAATTCTCCGAGCGCTTATAATATGGGCACAAGTCTGCACCCTGTAAATTTCTTATATATATATTTATCGTTGCACACATATTGGAGTGTTGTGGTGCACTAACTGGAACTCCGACAATGCACTCCATGCACTATCTCACAAGAGGTCCCAATCCCGGAAGCTGCCTGGAACACCCCTTTCTGCATTCACAATCCTGCATTCACATTCCTGCACTGTTGGGGGTTTTTGTTTCCCTTCCGTCCCCAGACACTGCTCAGCACCCCTCTGTTTGGGTCCCACATCCACCCTCACCACAGCCTCCCCCCACACCCCCCAACTAGAGGTAAAGTACTCATGAGACAAACAGAAGTGTTGAATGAATGTTTAAATGTTATTTATAGAAACACTCAACAGTAACTGCGTTTATCGTTGTTCAATCGCACCATTTCCATCTGTACCAGCCAGAACGGGTGCAGCCAGGCAATTTTGTACATTGCCTCCCTGATCAACATTTGCATGCTGATCATAGGAGACACCATGACCTGTCTGCCCATGCCTCTGACCACTGCCTCCTGTACTTCTTCAGACAAGGACTCACTGAATACCTCCCATCCCAGGTCTCACAAATACTGTGGAGCATGCAGACTGCCAAAATGAACATAATGTTTTCCGGCTCCACATTGAGCCTGTGGTTCAGTGACCTCCACCATACTTTCAGATGGCCAGTGGTGCATTCAACAGTCATCCAGAATTTGCTGAGGAAGTAGTTGAATACTGCCTTTTGCCAATCAGTAACTTGTCCTCCATATGGCTTCATAAGCCAGGGCAGGAGGGTGTAAGCTGCCTCTGCTATGATAAGCAGGGGCACAGCAAGACTCTGGATCACTGCATCAGGGACCCCAGGCATATATTGTCCTTTCTCCATCATGCTAGGCAGCAATGAATTTTGAAGGACACACACATTATGCGTGCTGCCTGCCCAGCCTGTATAAATGTTAGTGAACCATCTTCAGTGATCAAGTATGGCCTGGAGGATCACAGAGGCAAATCCCTTCCTGGTGGTGAATGACTGGCTCCCCTGGTATGGGGATAGGACTGGGATGTGTGTGCTGTCCAATGTACCCATGCAGTTAGGGAATCCCATGGCTCTGAAGTCTTCACAGCTTCCCTAGGGTTATTGAGGCAGATGAAGCTGTTTGCCATGATGTCCTGAAGCAGCTGGCATACCTCACATATCACCACCCAAGCTGTGTAGGGAGCCACGCTGATTTGGTTCCCAACAAAGTGGAGGCTGGTAGGGGTAGCCAGTGTCATGATGAGCATGGCCACCCACTTTTCTGGTGTGATGGGTTGACACATGACAGTGTCCTGGTGCTCAATGTGCAGTGATGGCAGTGAAACTGTGCACAAATGTCTCCCTGTTCATGTGGAAGCTCTCAAGTCACTGTTGATCATCCCAAGTCAACAGTATGATGTGCTCCCACCAGTCATAGCTGTCTGTGTGACTCAGACCCTGTGTTCATTGCTCTGTAGGTTGATCCACAGAACCCTATCAGCCTCAAGATCCATAGCTTCCTCTCAGTTCTCCAACTCCAGCTCACAGATTGTTGACTGGTATAGCAAGGCCTGAGAAGCTGATACCCTGTGTTGCCACTTTTGTAAGAGGTCCATCAGAGCTTGCATTGCACTCAATAGCAGTATCTGTGAATTATTGTGCGTCTCCATTCTCTGGTTGGACACCTCCAGGGCATCCAACAGCATCTGGTTCTCCTCGCAGATTCCATCAGGATTCATCAAAATCATGTTGTTATGCAGGAAACAACAGTTACGGTTTCTCTCAGAGCACCACCTGCTTGTGCTAAGGGGGTTGAATAGGTAGGGCTTTTTAATAGGGCATTATAAAAACCCTGTTCCTTACATTTCAGTTCCAACACATGAATCATGGAGCTTGCAGTGGCAAGGAGATCCCTTCACAGCTCCATTGTTCCCTGCAGTGCTAGGTCACAGTGGCTGGGCTCCAGATGCCCCGGGGGAGGGCAATGGGACAGGATCCCAAGGCTGCAGCAGGCAGCCTACCCTGCCTCAGGGAGAAGGCAGAGAAGAGCTCCATGCTCTGCTCCACTGCAGCAGCCTCAGCCTCCTGCCAGGGGTAGGGGGCTGACCCGGGTCCCTGTCCCCATAGCCCTGGCAGCTGGGGGCCCCTTCTGGCAGGGCTGGGCTGGGGGACAGGGGGCACCATCAGGGCCAGGGAGCTGTGGGGGCGGGGGGAGTGAGGGGCACCAGCAGGGCTGGTGGACCTTTTATTTAAATCACAGATTATGGGGGCTTTATCAGAGAATTTGCAATTTTTTATCAGGGAAAACCAAGATCCCTGGTGATGTCTCAGCAGGTGAGGATGCCTTGGAGACCTCTGTCCCTGTGCATTCATGGCAATCCAATATCTCCATTAGCAGCTGGACGTATCTGTAATAGGCCATGTCACACATTCAAATGCCCTGCCACTGTGCTTTGGTGATATCCCTGTGGAAAGCAGCCCACAGCATCTTTGCCTTGACGCTAGACTGCCATCTTATTGTGCTCCTGCTCACTCATTCTCCTGGCAACATCAAGGTAGATGTGCCATTTGGTCTGCAGGCCACAGAGGCATTAGGCACATGACCCCAGGGTCACCCAGAACCCATACCAGGTGCTTTGTTTTGGTGAAGGTCCAATTGGACCTAGACCTATTCACCCCTGTCGGCTCCATTCTCCCCTGAATTTCGAACCTCTTGGGTCAATACAGGGTACCCTGGGGAGCTATGAATTCAACTGGTATGTCTTGAGGTGACAGGGCCAAGGGAGGTTTGCCTCCCTCCCACCCTGCCATTGCAGAGCAAAATTTGGACATCAGATATTCTGGTGCCAGGCAAGGTAAAGGCAGGGAGGGGGGCTCTGTACCACTGGCAACTTTGTATTTTATGGGCATGCTTGTTCTAGATGTCTTTTAGCTCTACTAGGTCTTTTAGCCCTGTGTATGCCATGGCACAGCAACAGGCTACCCAATGTCCACGTACTGAGAATTAGGCCCTTGATGGGTGCCAACATGCTCCCTATCAGGGCATGGCACAACAACCCAGTGACCCAGGTGCCAAGACACCACTTCCAGAAGGACACATTCTGAACTGCTGAGCCGTTCAGACATAGCTGGTGAGGGAATGAACGCTGACAGAACTCACTTGCTATTCATAGAGTTAGCATGCTTAACGCTCACACAGACTCACAGAACTCAGTTTGTTAGGTTTATGTAAAGCCAGTGACTGAATTAATGGCATTAGGGGGACAATTATGCTGCAGCCAGCTGAAAAAGGATGCTTTAGAGGTGCAGGGTTGAGGGGAGCAGGGATTCCTCATAGCTATTGTTGGGCAAAGTCTGGGGATTTTTTCTGGGCACAGAAGAGCTATGCTCTGGGATTGTTGCAAGTTTTGGTGTCAGTCACCAGGGCTCCCACCTGGCCTGCCAAGGGTCTCCTAAAACACTCATTACACTCAAACACATGCAAATTGTAGTGATATTTGGTGCACAAGGGGGCTCATCACACAAAAATTGTAGCGATACCTAATGGACAAAGGAGCTCACCACATGTCATTCAGTGAATTACTATGTATACATGACAGATTAATGGCTGCACTGTTCCAAGTTGCATCATCCTAAACTAAACTACATTGGGATGGGGATTAGTTTATGATGACGCAAAGTCATTTAAATTACACATACGTGAGTTTTGAGCAAAGTGGGATGCCATTAAGCCACACAAAATGGCAATTTTCGTCACATGTACAAGAACCCTTATGTTTTCATTCCAATACTTTGGATAAATTCCTTCTAAAATAATTATATTAAAATTATGATCAGAATGGGGCATGGCTAGTTAAGGAATTGAAGATTTCTGGGGGGGAGAAAATCAAGGCCAGGGGCCTTTCCATTTCTGAGTTAGGATACATATGATCTTGCTTGAGATTCAGATGTGAGGTAATGATCTCTTTGTTGCTTAACAGGTAGCATTTCCTTCAACAAAACACTACCATTTCCTTCCCTATCAGCAGTTAAGTTATTAAACTTGTTTTTGAAAAACAAGACCCATGTATCTTTAGGGATATACACATCAGGAATTACACTAAAATATTGTGTCCCTTTGGCTATAATTTGCCAAAAACTTTGATTAGCATTATTTTTCCCTGCACCTACACGTTCCTCCCATACCCTCATTTGATATTGTGGTTTTTTTTTCTTATATTTCAATTTGGTAGACTGCTTTAATCTTCTTGATCTATTGGAAATTAACACAGTCATTTTTAGACTTGTTTTGCTCCAAGGCATCTCTTAAATCATCTTTAGCTTGAGAGCAGTCCTCATCAAACCAGGGTTTGTGCCCCTGATAGTGCTTATTCCCAGCAAAAGTACTCTCTTTTGTGAAGGCATTTTCCAACTATTGGACAACTACTTCATATTGTGTTCTTGCTTCTTAGGGTTCTTGTACTTTGAGAATATAAGTGGCCTAAGACTACTGCTAATAACTTTAGAAGTGAAGTAGTCTTGGAGTGTTTTTGTAGTCACAGTTGTCCAGGAAGCAAGGAGTTTTTGTGAAATGCTTCTCATATAAGAAGCAAGGAGTATTTGTCATATCTTTTAAAGGACCAAATATATAGATAGAAGAGCTGTTGGACAAGCTGAATCAAGTGCTCTTTCTTAGCTATAAAGGGATTTGATGCCCAAAAGCTTCTTCAACAACTCTCCCAACTATACAGCTAGTCCATCAGAAATATCACAAAAGCTTCTTGCCTTCAGAAGTGAAAACTTTTGAGAAGCAGTCAGCAAAGGTGGTTAGGGCATGTAACCTACAGTTGAATCAGTCAGATAAATTAATTGCCCTTAATATTTATATTGTTTCTTATGCTAATGATAAAGATTATATAAGAAATACTGAAAATACTGAACTGGCACCTTAAGTGCAGGCAGTCACTCAAAAGACATCTTTGCAACTATCTCAATAGTACAGGATTGTTATAGAGCAGGGGAGGGAAATTATTCCTGCCCATGGCAGGGGGTCAGACTTGATGATCTGTCTAGGTCCCTTCTGACTCACTGATTCTATGATTCTATTTTGGGAGGAGCACCACTTACTGAGTTGTCATGCAAGCCATCAGGGGCTGCATGACAGGCAGCTGGGGACAGATGCATATTAATTTTCTAAATTTTTTAAGGGCCCCGTGGGCTGGATAGAATGGCCTGGGAGGCCACATCTGGCCCGTGGGCCACATTTTGCCCACCTCTATTATAGAGGGTCTCATCCAAAATCTATTGCATGGAGGTTTTGGATCAGACTCAGTCAGCATAGCCTTGCCAACTGCATTTATATGATCACGATGAGAATAGATGCTCATAGCAAAAAGCATGAGAAAACCTGACAAATACCTTTGTATGCAACAAAAACCAGAGAAACACCATGTGTATTTTTACTCCAAAGCCCAAAACAAACTGCATGGCTGCAGAAATTCATTAATTCTATGGTATCTACTGATCTTGAACTTTTACACTCAAAGGTCTCAACAAATAAATTTCAGTGGTTTCCGTTGTATAATAAATACTTATACACAATATAATACTTAACTCAGGGCTGGATTTTCAAAGGTATGTAGGCATCCTAAGATGCAAAGAGGTGCTTAGTAAGATTTATTAAATACTCTGAGTTGAGATAGGCACCTAACTCCCATTGAAAGCAATGCAAACCATTATTCTTTACATTTGTCTTTTTAATACAAACTTTAGAAACCTCAACTAAATTGAAGAACTTGGCATAACATTCTTCATATCTGTTTAGCCAATTATCATGCTGTTGAAAAATATATAGATCTTTTAAAAAGTCCACATGGAACTGCTTTTCTGCTAAGTATATATCCAATGCATGTCTTAAACGGACAAAATTCCCCCTTGCCCTTTTAAATCAGGAAAACAATTGTGATCTAACTAGAGCTTCCATTTTCTATGGTTTCAAACTTGTACACCTGATCACCACCTCCATATCCTTTCTTTGTTTCCTTCTTTCTTATTTTTATTTTTTTGCATCTACAGCAGGGCTGGTATCCTACAGCTTATGAGCCAGATCTGGCCTGTACAGAGGTATGATTTGGCCCAAGAAGGTCTGATCTGGCACACTGGATTGGTCTGACAGAGATAGAATGTGCCACCTATCGCCTCCACAGCACTCTCCCTCCACTGCTATTCTTCCATGTCTGCCCTTACTGTCACTGCAGAGGGATTTGGGATCAGCGGGGAGGGTAAGAACAGGCAGCTGGCTGTTACAAGACGTGTGGCCTACAGCAGGAGGCCAAGTTGCAAAAGACATCCCAGACCAGCAAAAGATTGCCTATCCGGATATAAAGTAATCTTAAAAAGAGAACAGTTGCAATGGCAGGCAAAACATTATAGATGAAAAGGGTTTCAGCAATACACTTCTAGCCATGTACCCAGCCTTTCTGTAACAGTAGTTGGCAGCTTGAAGATGTAGCAGCTATTGTAATTGGAGAGGGGGCCCTTGAAAGGGTGAGAAAACAAATACTAATTTTTTGCTGAAAAACAATTTTTGCATCTTTTTAGTTGGAGAGAAATCTCTGCTGAGAGCCACAGTTAAAAAAAACACTGAAAACACACTTTTTGAAAACAAAATTGACAACCTTTAGCCTCTCAAGCCTATTTGTGCTATGTTTAGAGAGATCAGACAATCTGTGAACTTGTCATTTTCCCCCACTCTTTTTATGGTTCTTTCTTGTGTGCATACATGCTCCAGCACTTCAGTGAATGAAAGTTTAGGAAACACTTGTGATCTCAGTTGTATGTTATCAATTTTTGAAGTTGCTGGTACCAATGGTTTCTATTGTTATAGTGTGCAAGTGTCCTAATCAAAATTAGAGTGCCATTGTGTACAACCACAGATGAGAGAGAACTTATTCTAACAGACCTAACAGTTTAAAAGATACACAATAGGTAGAAGGCAAAGGGCAAGGATAATACAGAAGAAAATGAATATGTTGAAAAACTGGCAGAGCTTCATTTTTTTCTTTCTTTTTTTCTTTTTTCTTTTTCATAGAAAGAAGAGAAACAATGAGGAATAATAGGAATATAGCATCATAGAAAAGTAGGACTGGGAGGAAACTCAAGAGGTCGTCTAGTTCAACTCCCTGCTCAAGGCAGGATCATCTCTATCTAAACCATATACTACAGAATGTCCCAGAACAACAAGAAACCTAACTTTCCACAGGTAAAGCAGAGGAACAAGAGCACTGTCAATGTCCTGACACTGCAAAGTCAACTACTGTGTTAAAATGCACTTGAGAAATTCAAGGAAGAGGACCAATTCCCTCTCTCCTCCTCCCATTTCTTTCCCCCCTTTCCTCCTCCTTCCAAAAAAACCTCACTCACTGCAGAGGAAAGTCAAAAAGAACAAAACAAAACCCCACAGTCCATGCTGATCTGAACATTGGGTCTGTAATGTGGCAAGCAATTGGTCTGACCCTGGGAAGGGATGGCATCTACCTCTGTTCTCAACCAGGATGGCAAATTTTCTAGATAGGGCTTTAAACAAAGATCACCAGGGATGGGGAAACGATGACTGGAGCATGCCCAGGGACCAGCGCACAAGAAAGCTCCAAAGTTGGGGACAATAGGAGAGCCACTTTTTCAAAAACTGAGGGAATGGTTCTCCCTCAGTGTGACAGGAGATTGAAGGTCTCAATTGGAGGACTTAGGTGCTTGGAGCATGGGGAACAAGCAGGAGGAGCTAACCCTCCTACTCTCCAGTGGGTATTATGATCTAATAGGGATTATGGAGACCTGGTTAGATTCCTCATATGATTGGAACATAGCCATAGAGGGCTACACCCTGCATAGAAGGGACTGGGTAGGGAAGAAAGGTGAAGGTGTAGCTGTCTCTGTGAGGGAGCAGTACACCTCTTTGGAGTCCAACACTGGCTCCAAAGAAGAGTGGCTCGAAACACTCTGGGTCAAACTACAGTGGGGAGGGGGTTGGAGGAGCAGTGAGAGAGACCTAACTGTAGGTGTATACTACGGACCACCAAACAAGGGGGAGGAGCTTGATCTGGAGTTCTCTTCAGAACTGGCAGAGGCCATGCCTGCATAGGATATGGGCATGATGGGCGACTTCAATTACCCAGACATCTCTTGGGAGGAACATTCGGCTAAGTCAGACTGATCGTGTTGCTTCCTGACCTGTATCCAAGAGTTCTACCTAACTCAGGAAGGGGGCCAACCAGAGGTAATGGTCTCCTAGACTTGGTCTTTGCCAAAGGAGATGATCTGGTGAGTGACTTGAATATAAAAGGTAGCCTGGACAACAGCAGCCATGAAACCATCACATTCACTGTCCATCACAAGGCAGGCAAATCAGCTAGCAGTGTTGAAGTTCTGAACTTTAGAAAAGTGAATTTCAACAGGCTCAAAGCAATAGTAGGGGAAGCCCTGCGGGACCAGGGACCAAAGGTGAAAGGAGTACATGAAGAGTGGTCATTCCTCAAGGACACAATCCTCGAAGCACAAAAGAAGTTCATTCCCATGCAGAGGAAAGGTAGCAGAAGGGCTGGTTAGCCCTCTTGGCTTAATAGGGATGTCATGGTCCTCTTGAAAAAGAAGAAAGAGGCATACAAACAATGGAAGCTTGGGACAGTCCCCAAGGAGGACTATACAACAACAGCCCACACTTGTAGGGAGCAAATTAGAAAGGCTAAGGCAACTGAATTTAAACTACCAACAGGAATCAAGGACAATAAGAAGTCCTTCTTTAGGTATATAGGGAACAGGAGGAAAACAAATAGAAGCTGTGAGGTAAAGTGAATACACCAGCAGGCAGGGACCATATCCAGGTAGACCTGGATAAGTTGGAGAAGTGGCCAGATCTGAACAAGATGCGGTTCAACAAGGACAAGTGCAGGGTGCTGCACCTGGGAAGAGGGAACCAGCCTTATGGTTATAGGTTAGGGGCTGATCCTCTCAGCAGCACAGAGGCAGAGAGGGATCTTGGAGTCAGGATTGACTCCAGGATGGATGAGTCGCCAATGCGACAAAGCAATAGGCAGAGCCAACCGCACCCTGTCATGCAACAACAGGGGCATCATTAACAGGTCCAGAAAGGTCTTGCTCCCTCTCTCTGCAGCGCTGGTCAGGCCGCAGCTGGAGTACTGTGTCCAGTTCTGGGTGCCGCACTTCAAGAAGAACGTGGAGAACCTGGAGAGGGTCCAGAGGAGGGTCACTCGTATGGTTGAGGGCCTCCGTGGCCAGCCCTATGAGGAGAGGCTGAGGGACCTGAATCTCTTCAGTCTCCGCAAGAGGAGACTGAGGGGGGATCTTGTGGCTGCCTACAACTTTATCAGGGGCCACCAGCAGGGACTCAGGGAAAGTCTGTTCACCA
>NW_017728951.1:2651196-2658507 GCF_001723895.1 Crocodylus porosus | reverse complement strand
GGATAGGCACCTGGCTGGGGTCTTATGACCCCTGCCACCCCCAGTGCTCCTTCCTGCCCATGGCAAGGGGTTGAACTAAATGATCTGTCTAGGTCCCTTCCGACTCATTGATTCTATGATCCTATAAGCATGGGACCATTGCTTAACAGCTCAGGAAAGCTGGTTAACAACACTCAGGAGAAAACTGAACTCCTGAATGACTACTTTGCTTTGGTATTTCATTGGACTAAGGGGAAAATCATACCAGATAAGGTTCAAAACGGGCAGGGTGGGAATGACTGCCTTCCTACTGTTGACGTTGAGCTGGTGCATAATTGATTAGAAAAGTTAGACATTTATAAGTCAGGAGGGCTGAATGAACCTCATCCGAGAGCACTGAAGCAGCTGGCTGAAGTTATCATGGGACCTCTGGTGAAACTCTTCCAAAACTTGTGGCACTTGGGGAAGGTCCCTGAAGACTGGCAGAAGGCCAATGTTGTGCCCATCTTCAAGAAGGGGAGGAGAGAGGACCTGGGCAACTATAGGCCAATTAGCCTAATTTTTATACCAGGGAAAATCCTGGAAAAATTCTTCAAGGAGCCTATGCACAATACGCTTGCAGGAGGTAGGATTCTGAAGGACAGCCAGCATGGCTTCATTGCAGGCCGGTCTTGTCTTACTGACCTCATCTCCTTCTATGACCAGGTAACTCACCACCTGGATAAGAGAGAGAAGGTCGACATTGTATACTTAGACTTCCAAAAGGCCTTTGATCTGGTATGCCATGATGTTCTCAAGGGAAAACTGGAGGATTGCAGGCTTAACTGCTTGACAGTTAAGTGGGGTAGAACCCAGAGAGGTCTAATGAATGGATCTGTGTCATCTTGGTGAGAAGTGGCCAGTGGTGCCCCACAGGGGTCCATGCTTGGTCCAATGCTTTTCAACATCTTTATCAATTATTTGGATACGGGGGTGAAGAGATCACTGGCCAAGTTCATGGATGACACCAAGTTATGAGAGAGCATGGCCAAGCTTGAAAACAGGCTGCAGATATAGGTGGACCCAGACAGGCTGGCAAATTGGGTGGATCGGAACCAGATGAAGTTCAAAACTAAGAAGTGTAAAGTGCTCCATCTAGGGATGAACAATCCCCAATGTACTTACAGGCTCATTGGTGCCAAACTGATTAGCACCATGACTGAAAGGGATCTAGGGGTAATATTAGACCATAGTATGAACACGAGCTATTGGTGTGAAGCTGTAGCCAGCAAGGCAAACGATACTCAAGCATGCATCAACTGATGCATCTCAAGTAAAACCAAGGGAATGATTCTTCTGCTTTACTCAGGACTGGGGAGACCACAGTTGAAGTACTGTATCTAGTTCTGGGTGCTGCACTTCAGGCAAGGACTTAGGAATGCTTGAGAGAGTCCAGAGAAGAACCACCCATATGATCAAAGACTTGCGAGGCAAGCCATATGAGGAAAGGCTGAGGGACTTGGGCTTCTTCAGCCTAAAGAAGAGAAGGCTTAGAAGGGACTTGGTACCAGCTTACCTCTACATCAGGGGAATACATCAAGGGCTTGGTGAACAACTGTTCACCAGGGCATCCTTGGGGGAAAACAGGAGCAATAGCCACAAACTCCTGGAAGACTGTTTCAGGCTTAACTCTAGGAAAAAATTCTTCACAGTCAGGGTGTCCAGACTGTGGAATAAACTCCCTCCAGAGGTGGTGTAATCACCTACCCTGGGAATCTTCAAGATGAGACTGGACAGTCACCTTGCTGGGGTCATCTGACTCCCAGTTGTCTTTCCTGCCTAGTGCAGGGGGGCTGGCTCACCCCAGTCAAAATCGTCAGCCTTGGCTGCTTCCTACAACCAATGTTTTTTGAGAAAGGCAGAGAGGAAAAAGAAAAGTCTGACATCTGTAGCAACTGTAGGAGACAGAAGGGGAAAAGATTCCTTCTTGGCATCATGTTGCAACCGGAAAAGCCCAGAAACATGTGAAAAACAAACCATCTCCACTGAAATACTGGAGGCTGCAAACACTACACTACACTACACATCATGGCTCCTATGTGAAAACCCCAAACTCCCCTTTCTGTCATCCTATCTCCTTCATGAATTTATCCCAACTCCTTTAATCTTCTTTCATAACCATAAACTCTGCTTCATTCTCTTCTCCTGGGCAAGGTCCTCTCCAATTTTCACTTGCTCTGGGTTGCAGAGTTCTTTGTGAGGTCTCCTTGTAATGCATGTATGCGGGTGTCCTGGGCTTCCCATCGTTTCTCTTCACAAGTAATTATCAACATAGAGTCAGTAGGAAAAGAAAAGGAGGTGAAGGACTCTTCCTTACCAAATCAACATGGTTAGGAAGCAAAATTTTGTTAGGATTACAATATTGAGTTATAGGTAGAAAATTGGAAGAAAATATAAAATCTGCCTGGACATGTCAGGGTGTCTTTACCCTGCATGAGCAACAGCATATGGGAATGTATAAAGGTATTTAGAGAAAAGTTCACTGGTGGATTGTAAAAGCTGAGACAACTGCTAAAGCAAGGCCAAAGGTCAATAGAATCCTAACGTGCTTCAAAACTGTGGTAGAATGGAATTAAATAATGCGAGGATTTAAAACGTAAAAGTCACAAAGGGTCAAATTGTCACCCCACTGGTGTCAATGGAAAAATTCCCACTGACTTCAAGCCCTGAGGCTGCACCCCACTATTGGTACAGAAATCTGAGGGGGCACGTGCTGTCCCTCCCAACCCTCCCTCATTCTTGCCAATGGAAATAAGCTACAGAAGGATATAATGAGGGTACTTTTGAAAATCCCACCCATTGCTCCTGGCAGAAGGAACACATGCTGACCCTCTTATTTTTTATTATACAATATGAATGCATTGCAAGTTTTTTCTGCATGTGAACTATGGAATTAGGTCACCTTTATATATTACTACCTGATGGTGCATACAGACAAAAGTCAGAAAAATCAGGTAATAGTACAAAGCTATTAAACAACAAACAGATGTAGGAACCAATGAGTTAATTCCAACTGGCCTTCATCAGGCTTTTAGAAAGTATTCATCACCATGACCATCCAGCCATTAGCTAGATACTTTGAAGAATGCATACTTTTGGGGGATACAACTCAAATATTCCCTATGCTATCTACTTGGAGAAGCATAAATAGCATAATTATTTTGCCTATGAGCATCCTTATTTATGGTCACTATAATTCATACCAGAAAGCTGAACAAAACACTAGACTTGATAAATAATTAACAATAGCAAGAATAAAGGCATCTTATTGTAAATTATAATTGAACTATAGAAATCACTTGAATTGTTCTATGTGTTGAATAATATTAAATGCCAGTTAGGAGAATAAGCCTGACAAAAAGAGACCTACCTCCCACCTCTAACCCTACATTAACCAAAATAGTAATGCCTGGTTAAATTTGATAGAAAATAGATGATAAAAACACAAGAAAATTACATGCACACAATGCTATTTATAAATAAAAAATATACCAAAACGAAATCTGTGACAGCTATTGCTTTCCATTATTTGAAAAAATATTAACTTTGATTTCAGTAGGAAAGCCCTTAGAAGTTTTCACTTTTGGAAAATATATTTGTACTTTAAATGTAATTAGTTGTCTATTTACTAGTGTTTTCATGTGGTAAACATTATTTCAGGTCAGTTCAGCAAGTACCAATCAAAGGAAAGATGCGTCTTCAGACCAGTATATATTCTGGCCTTTCCCAGTTGTAAAAGAGAATTACCACATGCAACATTATACTGCTAGCAGCTGCAACATACCTGGGTTATGCAGATTAATGACATTTATTTCATGCATATTGTCTTGCATAACTTATTTTTAATGAGCTGATGCATCAATTACTCTTCATGTTAAAAACTGCCTACATGGACCCATCAAAAATCTAAAATTAGGCAACCAATGTTAAAATTATACATCAACTATCTCAGGAATCTCATTAGATTGTATACAGATAAACCAAGTCTTCTTGAATGATAGCTGTGCCCCCTCATAGTGGAGTGAGTTGGCCTGTTTCTGAAGAATTTGAACTCTGATTTTCAATAATTAATTTTTTTTTCTTTGTAAATTAAAAGTGGAAGTTAAAAAGTTAAGTAACAGTTAATTTTTCTTATTCTGGCCTACGTTTTCAAGTTTGTGATCCAAGAGCAAGTTTTACTTGAGAAAAGTAGTTCTGATGCTATCATCTAAAGCAAAACATCAATAGGAAAAATAAATAGTACAAAACATGTACATAATTATTTATTTATTACTAACCTGGTATAGGCTGAGGTGTTAACACCACTGTGGGAAGAGGCCTTGAGGCAGTAGCTGGCCTAGATATAGCCATAGCTACTTGATTTGTCATCAAAAGAGGTTTCTCATGTCCCTGGAAGATTCTTGATTCCTCAGGATGTATCCATGCTGAATCCAGAGCAAATGCATTATTTAAATATATCTGCCCAGGATAAATGAGAAAAAAGTTCAAGTTGAAGATAATATTATTGAATTTATTAGGACTCAAGATCTTGAACACTAAGATGAGGGATACATAGTTTGAATAATGAACTGGCATATGTGGTAAGATTGTAAATTTTGTGTGCTGGCTGTTACCTGATCCCTAAAATAACAGATGTAATACATATCCTAATATAAAATATGAGACTTATTAAACATCCCAAACTAAAAGATCAAGTCAATCGGGCTCCAGATAGTACCAGAACAAAGTTATCCTACTACACTTGATTATTTAATTTTTTTTCAAAAGGGGTGTTGTAAAAAAGAGAAAAGATCTAATTTATTCTTACTTGCAGGCCCAAGTTTACAGAGGTGTCATTGTAGGACTAAGGTTAAAAATAGTTAGTATGAAATATTGGCCCAACTGAAGCTGTGGGCAAACTTCCACCGAGCCCATTGAACAAAAGTATTTTACTCCAGGTAATAGAGAAGTGGCATGAGTAAGCTCAATATGAAAACCAATCAAAGCCATGGTTTTGTGGTAAGAATAAACTATTTTATTTGATTTAATACAAGTAAATGTTAAGGATATTTTAGTCCTTTTCGGTCTTTCAGAGAAGTGCTGATTTATGCCTGTAAAAATATCCTGCTTATTGATTATTCTTTATAGCATTTTTTTTTTCTTCAGGATATTTGCTTAACAGATTGCTGACCTTGCTCATCCCTTCATAACCTATTGAAACCATAATTTTTCCTGGGTTTACAGTAACATCTTAATATTCAAGTAAATCTCAAACTAAGGGCAAACTTACCTTGCAATTTGGTAGCCTCTTATCTATCCAACTTTTCCCAGCATGAGGTGGAACAGTTGATGTGTACACATGTGGGAAAATAGGAACAAATTCCACACTAGAAGAAGGGGAAAATCCTATGACTGGAGAATGGGATCCAAACATCCACTTAAAAAAACAGAAAGTTAAAAATAAATCAATTAATAATATTCTACAATAAATCAACTGTTATAGCCATATATTTAGAAATGTTTAAGAGGCAGATACTGAATTTCAAACAAATGCTACCTATTTAATCCATCAAGCAATTTTTGTTTTGGTCTGTTTAGGCATTATTATAATCAGCCCCCTCTGTACTGTGTGCCAGTGGGAAACTAAACTGTTTTAGATATCTATAAATAGGAAATTCAGACTTTCAGAGTGCCCACTTAATACTATTACTAATTGGCAATGAATTAAGATTTTTGTGCACTCCAAAATAAAATTTACATAGAAGGAGAAAAACAACCTACAAGAGTTATTTCCTCAAGAGCCAAAGAAAAACAGTGTGCCATTTTTCTGACTCTTGAATTATTTGGACCATTATATGGATTTATATTGTAGCAAATGTGCTCACATTTCAAAATAGTTGATGGCATTCTTTCTTTAAACACAAAACAACATGCCTTCCCTTCTTGCTCATTTTCCTTCCAAACTAGCAAGTACAAAGAGACACTCATAGCTAGACATCTCAAATGAACTAAGAATGATCAAGCTCAAAGTTTTTTTTTCAAGAAACTGTATTAAAATATAATCAGAATGGTTAACACTAAGCTAAACTACTACAGAATTAGCACAACTTCTAGGACATAGGCCTTCTAGTCAACATTTACAACTAGGTAAAGTGGCCTTACAATATGGATCAGTAATGGAAACATTTAGAAAAGCATCCATGAGATACAATGCATGAACTCATATAATTTGAACCTTTTAATGTTGGTTCTAGTGTTTTGGAATGAGACATTTACTACAACTGCTTTCTGCATAGTTAGAACATCCCTTGTGCTCCTAACCTGCTTTCCCCACAAGTGTACAGTGATTTGGGTGACTTAAAGGATGAAAAGCAAAGCCTTAAAGAACAGAGTCTGAAGCAGGAGCCCCCCCCCCCCCATCCCTTCTCCTATGGGAAAAAGATTCTTGCAGGTTCTAAACATTAAGGAAAAATCGAGTTTGCAGACATTAAATACCTCTAGTGGCAGCATCCTGACACAACATAAAAAATGTTGCGACTGCATCCAGATGTATTTTAAGAAATCATACTCTACATATTCAAGAAGCTTCGGGGAATATTGAAAAGGATGAGAAATAGAGGTGCTTGGTGGGTGATAAATGTGATATTTGCTTCAATAGACTGGCATGAAAAGGGAAAGACAACTTTGTTTTAAAGCATGAAGAGAGATATTGGAGCCAGGCTTTGTGCTGAATGAACCAAACACCCTTACATCGTTATCTGGCCCTTAGGTAAACCAAATGCTATTCCCACTCTGCTCTTTCAGAACAAATGCTTAATAATAATAATAATAATAATAATAATAATAATAATAATAATAAGTATTTGCTCCGGAAAAGAAATGCTTCTTTGTGGATCAAATACGCCTGGACGGAGCGGTGCAAGCCTTCAGCAAAGCCCAGCGCTAGGCTCTTTGCAGAGGATTCATTCCAGACAGACACCGCTCCGCATCCTCTGCGCCTCACAGTCCCGCTCTGCCCAAGGGCAGCGGCTGCTTCCCGAGGAGCAGGGCCAGGGCCGAGCCCCGCCGCGCGCGGGGACCTGCGCACGTCCCGGCCTCATTTCAGGGAGCCGCAGCTGGAGGCGGAGGCGGAGGCGCACACACGCACGTCCCCCGCCGCCCGCCCGCTCGGAATCAGCAATGGCTCCGGCTGGAGAGCCCTCGGGGCCCTGCGAAGTGCGGCCGGGGGGAAGCGCGGGAAGTTCAGCACCGCGCCGCGCCGGACAGCGCCCGCCGCGCGGGAGGCAAAAGTTGTGGCCGAGCGCCGGCGGGGCC